>NC_092814.1:69716840-70016840 GCF_023375885.2 Dermacentor andersoni
CCTCGCTTTTCATGGCTTGTTTTCTTTTGCAAATAAACCAAAATAACTAAACTTCGAACTTGAAGTCTTCCGTCATTCACGAACAATGTCATCATGTCATCACTGGCTTGAATAAGTGAAGTTTCCATGTGGCGCATGGAATGTTATCTATGTAATGCCATCTGATACCGGAAATGACGTGTGCCATGTTCTTGCGATAATGATTAAGAAAAACAAATAGACCAAAGAAAGGAGGAATACTGCGACGTCAACTATAGGAGCGAAAACCCAGTTTGCTACCCTACACTGGGGAAGAGTGACCGTCCTTATCAAGCCGCGATGGCGTTATAGAGTCATGTTCGCCCGATGGTGAGGTCCAAGCATGCAGTCACATCACTTATAGATCGGCGTCTACTACGAGCATGACAGTTTCGCTCTTCGGCTATTCAGTTTCCCTTTTTTTGTGTGAAATCGGCCGGAATCAATTACGCTGTAAAAACTTGCAGGGTCAAATTTTCTTAGTGTCTGGAAACGGTTACGAGCTCATTGGATGGCGCGCTTCCAGTGTTCCATTGGGACGAATAGCATGGCTCTTTTGTTTAGACGGTTAATTAATCTAATTTGCATAAATACTTGTCTGATTACTATATCGAATCATTTTCAATCTGTGGTAAAAGTAATCCAGAAGAAATCATTTAATTATCTCGATTTCCCTAATTTTAAGAAATTTGGAACGCACTTCGTGAGAAGCACAGTATATACACGGGCGATATATATGCTCAGCCGGCTTGCCCGGCTGAGCGGCTTGAATATACGTAGTGGCTCATGACGAAATGTTCAGCTTCGAATATTCCGATGCGTAACATATGTAAACCACTCATTGGTCGGCCATACTCTCTGCACTCATATCCAAAACGTGACTCTGAGTCTCAGTGAGTTTTACTGAATGATGCTGGACGTTAGTGGTAACCAGAAATTTTTACAAGCACGAGCGAGTGCCCATTAAACTTGAGGCACTATCTTGCCGCGATATCTCTTTCTGTAAACTTTGTCTTTGATAAGGACCTTCACTTGACGGTCCGACATTTTATTCTGTGGTCGTGACTCAAAAAACAAGTACGCAAAGAAACCTGGGAGGACAATAGGTACAGTGTAGGAGAGTTAACAGAATGCCATTGACAAATGTGGTACATCTTTGTTTCTACGCTTCTCCATACTGAACACAAAACACTGCGAGCCTTTTTCGTACAAATAGTCGTGTGAGACAGTTGCCAATCCACTAACTATAGAAGCAGCCTTATTCTCATGCCTGTACGCGTACAGCATATTCAACAGATTAAAAAAGATTTAGTGTCATCAAATTGCACAGTGCGTTATGTTTTTGCGCGCCACCCTTACCGGGAATCGAACCGCCGCGAAGATGACGCGGCAGGTCTTGATGCAACAAATGGCTGGGCCCGGTTAAAGTGCCATCTATTTCTAGAGAGCGAGCTAACTAGCGGGTGAAAACGTACAAAAATAGAGAAAGAATGGGGGAGAAATAGCACTAGTTGCACGCATGCGTGCAGATGCGCAGCAAGTCTTTTAAAAAGGTCGCAGAGACCTGTCGACTTGAGGTCGTGAACTGGTGTTCACGTTATATGCTTTTGTGCGCCAGCGACGCACATCGTCATGCATGGTAGAAGAATCGTTTCCGAAGTGTCATGATGCCTATCATGGGCATGCAAGCACTGGTTTCGGGGCGCCCAGTACTTGTAAGGCGTTTGTAAGGCGCTTCGAGCTGACCAACGGCATGGAACTTCTCATCAGCTCCCGAGAAGTTGCCAGAGCAAGACCGGCACGGCGTCGTCATACTACAGTCACTAGTTGATTCCTCTCCGCATGGTCTTTACTATAAGCTTCAGAAGGCACAAATACCTACATACATTATGCGTATAGTGGACTACGCACTTGTAATCGTTTTTACGATTTTATGGCCCTCGTGTCTTCCTGTGTACGTAGTCGAGCCTGTCCGTGAGAGTGGGCCAGCACGCAAGTGGAAATCCTTCCCAGCGCAGGAGTCACGGATTGATGAGATCAAGGTGGAAATCCGCGACTTCCCTGAACGCTGCCCCGAAAGGCCCCGTTGCGCGCCGGGCGGGGGGTCCTGAAATCACACGCGTTTCTCTCCACGCCTCGGAACGACCTCACAAGAAGCCGGCCCTTTTGCTAACGATGCGTTGAAGAGGATGTTTCCCCACCGGAAGTCCTACGCGCCCAAGTTCCGCGGCATGCTTGCCGCGTTTTAGCGGCGAATCGGGCGTAAGTGGGTGTCACGGCGGAAGTCTAGCCATTTAAACGGTCTGACAGGCGCTGCAGGAGTAACATGCGACATGAAAACGTAAAACGCGCTCACTCCTCACTTCACTGAAGCCCAAATAAAATGAAGTAACGTTGCAGTTGAAAAAAAAGTGTGAAAGAAGACCACCGTCTGGAGTACTACGAATCGTCGGAGTTGAAAAAGAAATCTGTGTTAATTTTGTGACATTCTTTGGCTGCTTCTGTCTTAGAATGCGGGGTGTGCCGCACAGATGGGAAATAAGAAGCTCTGCAACATATGGGTTTTGTTTCATGTCAGCTTGTACATCGCTTGTCACGCGCGCACAGAAAAGTGCGTCGAATGCTTTAACGACGCTTATCACGAATGAAGTCTCAAGAGCAAGCAGCTGCTTTCGTTCCTATGTAACCACGTCATGTAGGTATGGGTACTGCAGCGCTCGAAACATGCCATTACTAGAGCGGCTGCAAATACACGAAGCAGTAGGAAGATGTCGCTTTAACATGTACCTTGAACAGCTTCGCGACACCAAGCTCTTTTCAGATGGCATCGAGCGATAAGCATTCTTATGTCCGAACTACCGATCGCTAAAGGAGCGCGTGGTTATTTGAGCGTGCCAACCGCGCGTAAATTTCAGCTTTCTGCATTTCAGCTTAAGCCTTGATTGACCCCGACGATTATAATACCTCATTCGTGTTGTTTTCGAAACGTTGCCTCGTTGCATCTGTAGACATGGCTACTATAAAACATCCTAGTCCGCGGCCGCTCAACTTGAGCTGGAGGTGCACCACTGCAGCCATGGAGACACGGCGTCTTTCGTGCGGATTAATTTTTCTCTCTGACCGGTGTCTCCAGCTTGCGGCGGGACGCTCTATACGACGCGTCTCCGCTGGTTCTTCCTTAATTCGCGGACATTTTTCAGCCTATACTTTATCTCGCCCGCGTGCGCGGCAGTCGAGGCGGGGACGAGCAGCAAGACACCGATAACGGAGACAGGGAACAGGTCGGGGGCCCGTGTTTTTAACGATTGGCAGCGCCCGGGCACAAGAAGCGACTCCGTTGAAATATTGATGGAGTACACGCGCGGCCGGCGAGCGAGCAAACGAGAGGGGACAGCCGTCATCCCAAGATTGACCCTCGGCGCAGGAGCCGTTCTTCGCACGCGAGAGGGCTACCGGCGCTCAGCGGCGGCCGAGGAGTCAGCGGCGAGATGCGCGGCCTGGGCCGCGCGGGGATGCATTTGCATATTGCACAAGGCGCACCGAAGACGGCCGCCTGTTTCCCTTGGAAGCCGCCGGTTGACAAATGACGCGGTCATCGACATTACACGGATAAGTCTTCCTCGGGGAAATACGCTCCGAAAGCGGGCCTAATCAGGGCCGGTTCTCGCGGTGTCGTCGTCGTGTTCGGGGACCCCGCCACCGACCAGCAGCGCGCTCTTCACTATAGGGACTGCACGCACGGAAGTGCCCGGGCCGTGGCTCCGTTATGAGTCGGCTACCTCCCGATACACCGAATGTCCAACGTGCTTTCTATACCCTGTGATCTATAGATATATATACGGTGCTTGCGTGATGTTGTCCCTCTCTGCGCTCGGCCAGTCAGCGTACTTATAGTGTGTGTTCCGATAACGTTTAAAAGCTGGCCGCTATAGTGACGACCAGCAAGTATCGCACTGAATTATTTTACCAACACAGAGCCCACATTTTTCTTATCTTTCAGACGAGGCGGAGGGATTGAATTTCGGCCTTGGCAGCCGCATTTCTGCGCGAGCGAACAGTGGTGAAACGAAAGAACGCCAGCTTGTTCGATTACTGTGAAGTGCTCAAACAAAGAGTTCCTCATAACCAGCTGTGCAACTCTAGCACCTTAAATTATAATGATTATTACAGCAACGGTATTAATCTGCAATTCCACTAGCTCGACGTCAAGCTAGAGCTCTCCGAAGAGCCTGTCTCAGTAGCATAGTGCGAGCAATATGCCATCGCAGATCGCTCGCATTCGTCTGTAAGGCATGCTTTTGAGCCCTCCTCACTTGTAAGAGCTCTGAAACAGCCTCACAGACTATTTCATGGAGTGGCTACGAATGCAAACACTGCATGGCGATGAGCCAGCACCTACATCCCCTTTAATCAACCACACTATATAGAGTAGTAACGTATGCTTTCATAGTTGTATGCCGAATATATAGCAAGGTAAAAATAGCATAACAAGAAGTTTATCCATGCCTGAAAAAAGAAAAATGAAACAATAATTAGGCCGCTTCACTGTGTCTCGTTGCGACTCGCATCTAAGCGCAAAAGTATAATGACGCGACGTCATTCTACGTGCAAGTTGGCTGTGCGCTGTTGTCACATGTAGAACAAGCTACAAAAATACCCATGTCTTGCCTTGAGATAGAGCTTCGAATAGAAAGTTAGAAAGTCTGGAACCAATGCCTGTTGCACATACGTTGCACATAGCTCCAACGTAATATCGTTAATATCGTTCCGAGAAGAATGCGGACGACGGAAAACACATTGCTGCAACGGCGAAACCCTCTAAATTTAATTTCTTGAGAACGTCACACAGCTGGGCCTGGACCCCGAGAGGGCTCCGGTCACGGCTCGCGCGTTGCAGCTCACAGTGAACATGATATAGCACACATGTGTCATGAAACGCAATAACGTGTTAACTTGGGCTGTTGGAACATATCTGAAGAAAACGAGTAACGGCGTTGAACAACGGGACGTCACTGAGACCGTGACTCAGCGCTCCGTCTGTCTCAGTCACGTCCCGTTGTTCTGCGCTGTTAGTCGTTCTCTGCAGTCATGAAACAATACAGTTTAGTACGTTTTCCTTTCACATGAAGACACAGGGTTGGAATTGTTTTACGCATGGGCAAATTTCTTCTCCGTGTTTCTTTCGCATATGGTTCTTTCCCATATAATTTCTTCTCATACATGTTAAGTGGCATTTGCATATTCACTGATTTCACGGCGCTTAAATTAGTGCAACATGTTTGGCTATTTATGTGCTGCAATTCAAAATTAGTGCGATACTTTGGCCTCACAAGTGCGAAAGCACGCAAATTATATACACGCAGGTTTCTCCTTCAGTACATGTAAGAAACTAATTCAAAAGGTTGGCTTAGTTTTTTTATGCTAATAAAGCTATTTTATTTCCCTAATTTTAAAGTCAGAAGCCCTCAGGGAGATTTCTGTTTCCTTTTTCTTTAGAACTCGCCGCGGTAGCTCAGTGGCTATGGTGTTCGCGCTGCTGCTCACGAGGTCGCGGGTGACTTGGAACTTGGGTGACTTGGATGACGCCGCAGTGACTTGGAAGCCACTGAAATGTCACGTGATGACCTTTCCGAGTCAAGGTATGGATTATTTCTCTAATATCGAATACCAGTTGTTCGCATGGTCCGCGCCGCAGGGCTGATAGCAAAGACTGCAATGCTGCCTTGGAGTCAGTGAATATTAACCACCTTCGAGGTCAAACCACGATACGATAATGAGGCACGCCGTAGTGTGGGACTCTAGAGTAATCTTGACCACCAAGGGGTTCTCTAAAGTGCACCCAAACCATGGTGCATGGGCGATTTTGCATTTAGCCCCCATCGTTGGGCTCAGCAGGGCAACGCCAAAGCCACTACGCCACCACGGTGAGTTTTACGTCCTTTAAAAGCTATGAAGTTGAAATAGTAAAAGCATATGAAAACCCAAAAGAAGCTTGATTTGGCAAACAAGAGCACCGAGCTGCCAGCGACCGAATAAACTGGAGCATTGTATGTTCTATGCTCGTCATCCGATCAGAAACTTGGCACACGCGCCTAATTAAGCATAAATTAGGGGCGCTAAACCTAAACCTATTCCAATCTCTTTCGATTCCATTTTCATCATTAGCCCTCGGCAATCGGGCTTCTTCCGAAGAGGAAGCCCGATGCACAAATTTATGTACAACTATTTACACGGGATAAAGTTAGTGGCAGTCGCGCAGGCTGGTACGAAGGTCACAGCTCCATGCATGAGACGGTCCACCACTTCCTCCTCGTCTCCTTCTTGCGCGCACGGTCCTGTCCAAATGCGCCGTAACAATAATTAGGGTCGCGCCCACTTCGCCTTGTCTGTCACGCAAGGTCACAAAACCGCGAAAGCTGAACGCGTCAAAGTGGCGTGTACGTACTAAAGATGCAATAATATCCTGAACAAAACTGATTTTTTTTAATAGCCGGAGACTGCTCCTTTCCGAGAGGAATAGAAGATGACTACCCGCTGATAGTTCTGGCGCTGGCTACTCAGACCTTCCAACGAGAATTTATTTCTTTACGTATAATAAAAATTTTGCGTGGCAGTATAATGTTGTCGAACCGATTTTTACGCGTATACGACATCACTCGGCCAACTTTTCTTCGCTGAGGATCTGCTTTGGCAGCATATATAGCACGCCGTTGCACGCCGCCGTGATTTTCGTCCAGCCAGCGCTATATGCAAGGGCAAGTGGATCAATCGGAGACGCGGGCGCCGCTCTCTTCACCCGGTTATCTGCTTTCACTGCGCTAGCTCGGCCCCACTGAAACCATCTCGGCTTCTCCGCGCTTCTCGCCTCGGGTCTGTCAATTATAGATCATGAAAAACTGTCAAGGTAGGCAATGCTATTCACTTAGAAACCAAACAAAGCGCACCTCCTCTAAACGAGGGGAGCGTTTGATTAGGCTGCTCGAACAACGTCGTGATTCACCACCCGTGCTTGCGTCGGCGGTTACGTAAATTTGACATCAGGAGATCGGAATAAAATCCGAATAGAATAGCTTTACGTTATAACGCCCTTGGAAGAAATGGTACGTTTGCCGCAATTTTTTTATTCATCTGACATTCCGTCAATAAAGTTTTGCCATCCATCCATCTGACATCCCGTTGTAAGCAAATATCGCTATTGTCAACTACAAGTACGCCGTCTATCGTGTGCTTCTGTCATTCAGTCGCCAAAAATTGCAGGGGGGGGGGGGGGGATATTCTACTCATGTGACGACCAGGAAGCACCAGTGAAACTCGCAATGACACTAAATTGCTGTAGCGGTCATTCTTGGTTCATCGCACGAGTCGTGTCTGAATGATCAACGTTTCTCAACACCGACTTCGTCCTTCGCATTAACTTTTGCATCGCTTCTTGAAGGGTGCCAATAGGTTGTTCTTAATCGACTGTCACCTTGTCCCTTGAACAAGTCGCGCAGCTTTGCCGAAACGTGAGGCTTTATTCGCGGTGAGACTGAGGTAACAGCTGCTTATCGATGTGGAAAGCAACGAAGCCGCGAGGACGTCTAGATCTGTGAAAGCACGTTGGGTGCATCGATGGGCTGCTCGGGCGTGCATCTATATACCCTGCGCACAATGCGCCAGCCTTCTGTGTTGATCACCGCTTTGAAGAAGCGAGATGGCGAGATCCTCGTTCACACGCTGCTCGTGCTAAACCTTATCTTCGTTTCTATAGCTGCGCGTTCCTATACATTGCGCCTCCAAGGAAGCCGTGCCATGGTGTAGCGCGTAAAAGGCCGCCTTCTTGAACTCCCCCGTCGCCGTCAGCTGCTTGCTCCCACCACGTTGCAGTGAGCCGAAGAACCTGTCCACTGGACTTAGCGCGTCTGTTTTCTCGGTGGCTGCAGCTTCGACCATTCGATCGGCTTTCTCATGCCGTGACAAATTAAAGCAGCAGAGACCCCCGCAGTTTCGTGAAAAGTACGAGGAAAAGGAGAGATGCGAAAACGAACAAAAAAGAAGTGGCGAAGAAAACAAAGATGCTTGCTGTCCTGCCGAAGGTCACGAACGAGCGGTCGTTATTTATACTACGGGGTTTTCGCGTGGACATACCAGGCACACCTGGCCCAGTGTCTAAGCGGTGGCGGAAAAATAATTCAGGTTGTCGAAAAGGCCTCACCTCAGGAAGCCCAGAAACGCTCAACGTGTGCCAGCGCGGAAAGCGAGAGAAAAAAATGCTGAGATTCTTGTGAACGGCCTTTCGACACTCGACATCGGTTGCATGGCCGTCCGTTACGACAGCCATCGCTGAAGAACGAGGATCGCGGACAAAAAGCATTAACCCGACAGACTCTCCGGGGGACCGAGATTTATACTTTGCCGCAAGACAGAGTTGAGCGTCTAAAGCGGCACCGACACTTTGAGCTCTATAGGAGCAAAATCATACTTCAAGCTGGGAGCACTTTTCATCTCACCCTCACAGCATTGTTGTTTTCGCTTCTCTGATTTGATTTCCTGGATAATTTCACTGTCACAGCAAAACTTATGGTTCTCTCAGACAATATGTGCAATCCTTGTAGAAAGTGTGCTTTGATACAAAATTTTTGCGTTTGTTCTATACTTCCATTTAAATTCAGTGATATTTAATATGTTATTTTTTTTTCAATCAGCAGTAGCATTCACTATGTGTTTACCTTTAAATGTACGCATGTATGTTTACGTATGCGTGTAGGCTTCGTGTGGGCCACCCATACGAGCAGTATTGACCAGCGGTCTCCATACATGTCCGTGAATGCAGATGCGTCGCTTTATGAGTATTACGGCAAACAACCAGTTTTCCCGCTTCATCGATTTTTGGCGCTAACCGAGGCTTGCGCGCGCTCTGTTGCTAGCACGGGCCTCTGTAAGTAATCGTACCAGCGAACTTCCATGTGTGGAGTCGCGCTTACGAGGGACTTGGGCAAGGCGCTACAAAATCGGAACACGAAACGAATATGTGAGGCGCACTGCGTGATCATTTCGATACTGCCTCCCTGTTGTGTCCCGTGCGCGCCTTTCGCAAGTGCCAACCCTGTAGTTTTATCGTGCATGAATAACCACATTAGAAGCTTCAATGAACTAATGGCTGTAGTGTTAGTATTATTGCCAGGTGGACTTGCTTCATTCTTATTTTTCACAAAAAGAAAGTGGAAACCGAAAGCAAGATTGAGCATTCTACATTGGGGCGTATGTCGCGGATTACCGCACAGTAAGGTTCGCACGAGTTGGTTGACATTGTCCGAGGTTGCTCGCATGCCAAGCACTTTATCCGTCTGTAAGCAGAATAATTTATATTTCACTTTCAAGTTTCTGTTTTCTGTTTTTAATGTGTTGGACCAAGGATAGATGTAAAAGCATAATTATCTCAAGAAATCGATGCAGTTTAACGTTTATTAATTAAAGGACGTCATTTTACACAATGGCGGGAATTTTAAATTGCTACCGACTGAAGAGATTAACAGTGCTTGAGCGAGTGATGTTGCTGGAGTCAATGTTTTCACAAGGAGGTTTCTCTTGGTCACTGCAACAGCTGCTATAGTTTCATTGGAAGTGTTTATGTACGGGTAACTCAATCTTCCCCGGCATCAATGGGGGAGGAGGGGGATAATGAGCTGGTGCGCAGAGTAGGGTGTGGAAAGTCGAAGTGATCCAATGAACAAGAAATGTGAGCAAAGGCGAGAGGGGGTTATGTTATTTTTCTGTCCTCCCCCCCCCCCCCCCCTCCCCTATATATTTGGGTTTGAGTAGACCAATTCATCAGTCGTACTGGTCGTCTCGGTTAAATCGGTTGAGATAAAATTCAAAACATCGACACCATCGATGCCTGCTGGCCGGGCTTGCAGTTGTATATGCGGTGCTTCAGCTCATAAATTAGGAAACTCTCCATCAATGGTTTTTCTGCTACTACAACTCAGCCCCGCAGAGCTTACTCTGTTCGCTGTACCGTGAATCTCGCGAACAGTTTGTTTCGGCCATGAGAGAAATTCATCGAACACATTGTATTTCAATGGCTACCAAGTCACTGCGGTGTCATCGGAATTGACTGAGCAAACGCATTCGCTGGGCCTCCCCATGACAGTGCCGATCGCGTTGTTTTCTCGTTTTCTATATAATACGGTTGCAGCGACGAAGCATCACGCGCTTGCCAGCGTGCTTGCATGCGAGCTTACCTTGCCCCAATGGCATTCGGTCGATATTATAAACGAGGGCCTTTGTTGCTTAGGTAACGACCTACAGCTTTGCCTTCTGTGCTGCTTACCATGGTGTGGCTAAATTTTTTTGTCGTCTACGACTTGGAGTGTCATTTCCGCATCCGTACACCTCTACATGGCTGATGGTCCCGAATGTAAAGTTTGTGGGTGCAAAGAGGTGATTGTGCACCTTCTCTGTGACTGTCCTCACTTCAGTGAGCAAAGAAGAGCGCTCTCCACCAGGTTTGATGCACTTGGCAACCGTTCCTTCACAGAAAGCAGAGTACTCAGATACTGCATGGCCCCTAAGAGCATCCCTGTGTTGCATCGTATAGGACTGTGCCGTATCAATGCCTTCGTTGCACTCTGTTGCGGTAGACTGTGAACATTAATTGTTAGGCGCTTCATCGCGTGTGCACGGACCCTTAATCTTTTTTTTTGTTTTTTTGACATCTTCTTTCTTTCTCCTCATCTTTTCCCTATACACTTGTCTGTGTTGAGTGCAGGCGTCCAGACCCTTACTCCCATTAAAAGCTATGTCTTTCATTTCCTTCTCTCTTTTCCCCCGCTATCTCTTTTATCTTAATGCATCTGTGAAGATCTAATTTAGCCGGAAAACAACAGCGTCGAAAAGGAATGATAGCAAGAACTACTGGACGACGCGCTGCTGCCGTCCAGTTACTGCCCTGTTTTCCAGTTGCTATGCGTTAACCGTCCCGAGTACGTACCGTTTCTAGCAGCGTATTTTCTTATAATTTTATAATGTGGACGCACATTTGTTAGTTGCGCTTTGAAATTCATAGTAAAAACCTTCACCTTAGTATTGCCTCTGTTTAAACGTGTGCCACTTGCACAGCTGTACGCGTGCGCAAGAACAACTAACGCCACACTCACACACAAAACAACCTCTAGGAGGAATTCAGGATAATGAGTGATAGAAAACTTACAAATATGCGTGTACATACTACGATGCTGCGGTTTCTTCACCCATGAATACTGAATTCTTTTCCGGCTAAAAATAGATCTTCGAAAACGAATTTCGTGACTGTGTGGTGACCGAAGCTCCAAGATAGTTTCAGACTTCTTTACAATTAAAGGTAGGCAGAGAGAAGAAATGAAAGGCAGGAATGGTAAACAGACCGCCTCCCCCGCCCCCAGGCGGTAAGCTACCCTGCAAAGGGAGAATGGGATAAAGAGTCGAAAAGAAAACAAGAAAGAAGGAAGAGAAAGACCACCGTAGCTGCACTCATTCGTGATAGTGCATACAGATTCTGTAAACGTCTACAGAGACCTGTCGACCTAAATGTGAAAATTAGCTCCTTTTTACAGCTGTAATTAACCGTGTTGACTCTAAATTGGTTCTGATGTTGGGCAACAGGTCTTCACACGGTGCTTCTCGCATACAGTGTCGTCAGAACGGTCTCAGTCTGTTCCCCGGACGCGGCAAAGAGCTACACATGCGCGCTTGCGAACCACAGCGCACGCTGAAAAATCGGAGAAATAAAACGGTTGCTTGCGCAGGGGGGAGGAGGGGGGGGGGGGGAGTGCAGCCATTTCGCGCGAGGGAGAAGTGCGCTTGTACATATACGCACCGGCGGAGCATATCTCGTCTTTCTTCCGAGACGCGCTCCCCTCGACGCTTCGCCTCATCGGAAAAGTGCGACCACGAATGACGTTCTCTTTCAAGTCACGTAGCACAACTCCCCCGTTCGTCCTGCCTCGTTCTTGCCTTTTTCTCTTGATCCTAATGTAATAGTCTAATCACATACTGCTTTTAAAACCGACGCATGTTTTTTGAAAACTTGCCGCATATCCGCAGTCAGTTATGGCTTTCTTCTTGGATCTTGTAATTCCGGATTGCATTTTTTTTTCTGTTCCCCTCCATGCTCAAATCGTGTCTCGCTATATAGATATATTTTCCGAGAGTGGGCGAGAAACTAAAAGAACGAAGAAAAAAAAGGGGGCGGGGTGGAGGGGGAGCAGCAGGCAGCGGAGAGAGACAAGAAGCGCGTAGCCGGGTGAAAACGCCAAAAAAAAAAAAAAAAAAGCCGCAACGGTATACGTTATTGTAAAGTTTCTTCGAGTTGCGCCATTAAGTGAGAGATGGCTTTCGGAGCTGACGTAATAACTCTCACGCGCGCACGCCCTATAGAACAGTGATTTTTCTGTCCCTCCGTTTTTTGTACGTTTGTCCTGGCGTTCATTTTTCTCTCTCTCCGCTCCCGGAGGGACGTGGCGGCGCTAGCGCGGCGCTTGAGAGCCGCCGGCGGGGAGGATATGAAACGACCGGCATCTATGAAATTGGTAATGTGCACCAAAACGTACGTGTCACATTCCTCTATCCATTTTTTAAGTGGCTTCGGGTGCGCACGCGTTCGCCAGAGTGGATTTCGCGGCGCCAGCTTCCGCGCTCGCGAGCCGCGCGCCTATAGGAAGGGGGGGCGCGCTTCGAACAAATTTAATGCCCTTAAGCTGCAGCTATTTGCTTTTCGGGATTTTCGTTATTACGCGCCTCGTTCCTCGCTTTGTTTATTTGTTTGTTCTTTGTTTCCGTGCGATATAGTTGCCCGCTTCGCGCGCGCTGCGTTCCTCGTGTGTGGCAACGTGTATCGTTTTGTTTCGTTTTTTTTTTTTTTTTTCCGGGCGAGTTCTTTGATTGTCAGGCTGTGGTGAGATTTGGCCGCGATCCCGATAGCTGCCCTTCCCGGAGCACACGGCGCGGCCCGGCGCCGTACGTGCTCTCGGGCCCGGTGCGCTTGAAAACGGCGTTTAATTGAGTTAGGCTCGCGGGCCTTCGAGCTGGGCGCACAAATAAGTGGCAAGCAGCGCACTTGGTACTCGCGCTTGAACAGCTGGGGCCAAGCCACGTGTGGAGCGCATAAATGTCTGGGAGCCGAGTTTGCGTGCCCATTACGCACCCTCGCTATATTCCGAGGCAGCGCAGCCGCTGAGGTGTTCGCGCGGATTCTCCCTCCTCCGTTGACGACGCGCTCCACGGACGTCTCGCATACGCAGTGTAAAATGCATTTGTTGCTGCCAGCCGGCGCCAAGCAACCGTCATTCTCTTGTCGAAGCGCATCAGCAGTGGAGTGTGTGGGCGGCTGAGGTTGCGCAGCCGCGGTCGTGTGTTCAAGGGCAGTGCCCACTGGTTTACGTTTCTTTTTTTTTTTCCCCTCAAGGACGTGTGTATGTTAGCTATTCATGAATGCGTAACTTTTGTTAATAGCAGCGACGCCCCTTTGCAACCACGTTCGCATAGAAAACTGCTAACTGGTGTCGATGTAAGGACACGCAACTTGGGGGAACGGCAGCCCTTTCACAAGCAACAGTGTCGTTATAATATCCATTGATCACCGTGCAGCTGCAACAACGGCAGTTTGCAAGCGAGGCCGCGGCGTTTCCTTAGCCTTTCATTTTAGTCAAGTCCGGCAACTGCGGAGCTTTGCGTCAAACAGATTGAAAGAGGGAACAAGTACTTCATTCTTCAAAGCCTTGGCAGTGATAGCTATACGCTGCTATCACACATTTAAGGCCAATTTGGCTGAGCTGTTAATTTCACCGCAC
Source organism: Dermacentor andersoni (assembly GCF_023375885.2). NCBI lineage: Eukaryota > Metazoa > Arthropoda > Arachnida > Ixodida > Ixodidae > Dermacentor > Dermacentor andersoni. The sequence continues at coordinate 69,730,667 of NC_092814.1, forward strand.
TCATTGGCGCTATGAAGTACGTAATTATTCTGGGTTCATCATACTTCAGGGCAGATAAATACCACCATAACAAGAGCTCCGTTTTGACACGCAAGATAAGAAAAAAAGAAGAAAAAGAGCGAGGGTGGATGTGTGTGTAGGGGTGAGGGGTCGGGGAGGGACCACGGAATGACCCAATAGGTCGCGAACGTATGCATTATTGAAACAATTTCATCGTTACGATCTATGGCTGGATAACACCTTGAAATAATAATAAATGACATTGCATATTCGCGGGTAAGTTGGCATTTGTTGGCGTATCTGAGCATGACTGAGAATTCGAGAATAACATCTGGTGGGAAATGTGTTTTTTCTAAGGCACCTAGAATATGTTATATTGCGGAGGTGCGGGACAACAACGGAAAAATGAGGCTGTCACAATACACTGGCATTGCCTACTTTTCCTTCTCTTCCTTCCTTTTCCTTTCTTTTCCTTCCTTTTTTTTTTTTGGGGGGGGGGGGGGGGTAGCTTGCGAGTATAGCACACTACGCGAACAAGGGTCAGAAGAAACACACCACGAAGGAAACGATGACACTTGTCTTCCAACTAAATTGTATTCCACAACAGTATAGGTTTATAAACGCAAAAAACAAGAAACAGAGAAAAAAAAGGGGCACTCTAAGACGACGCGGCCAAATGCATGTTGCTGACTTTTGTATGGAGCAAGTCACACTATTTCTTTATTCCGCTTAATTACATAATTAGTCAAGATTAATCATTCACATTCGGAAGCAACGCAGTTAGGCAAAAAATTTCGATTATAATGTTGTAGAGCGCTTTGCAAAACATCCGATTAAACAGCTTCTTACTTTCTATCTATTAGGTATTTCCCGCTTACTGCAAATTCCCGCGAAATAAAACAATATACCACGTGACATGTTCGCTTGCGCGCCGTCATTACAGCGCTCCCAAACGTTTCGCGTAGAAACGGACATAGCATTCAGCCAGGTGTGCTGCAGATGCGTCTGCTTATCGATATCATAGACTGCCGCGAAGAAAGCACATCGCTGACGTAAATCGCGCAGCCAACGCCTGCGTCACTGCACTGTCGCCTTTTAAGCGGCAGCACATCCGGCTAGACGCTACGTTCGTTTGTGCGCCGAACCTTTGGGAGCGCTGCAATCACGGCGCGCAAGCGGTCATGTACCGTGTTATCTTATTTTTTATTTCGCGGGCTTCTGCAGTGAGCGGAAGAACACTAATACTTAATAGATAGAAAGTTAGGAACTGTTTCATCGGACGTTTTTAGGACCGTTCTACAACTTTCTAATAGGAATTTTTGGTCTAACCTCGTTGCTTCAGAAGGAGGTCAAGTAATCGTGACTAATTATGCAATTCCATAGAGTCCTCCATAAAGAAAGCAACAAAATCCCAATAAAGAAAGGCGTCAGGCAGGCAGATACGATCTCTCCAATGCTATTCACAGCGTGTTTACAGGAGGTATTCAAATACCTGGATTGGGAAGAATTGGGGATAAGAGTTAATGGAGAATACCTTAGTAACTTGCGATTCGCTGATGATATTGCCTTGCTTAGTAACTCAGGGGACCAATTGCAATGCATGCTCACTGACCTGGAGAGGCATGCAGAAGAGTGGGTCTAAAAATTAATCTGCAGAAAACTAAAGTAATGTTTAACAGTCTCGGAAGAGAACAGCAATTTACAATAGGTATACAGTGAGGCACTGGAAGTGGTAAGGGAATATATCTACTTAGGGCAGGTAGTGACGGCGGATCCGGATCATGAGACGGAAATAATCAGAAGAATAAGAATGGGCTGGGGTGCGTTTGGCAGGCATTCTCAGATCATGAACAGGAGGTTGCCATTATCCCTCAAGAGAAAAGTGTATAATAGCTGTGTCTTACCAGTACTCACCGACGGGGCAGAAACCTGGAGGCTTACGAAAAGGGTTCTACTTAAATTGAGGACGACGCAACGAGCTATGGAAAGAAGAATGATGGGTTAAGGGATAAGAAAAGAGCAGATTGGGTGAGGGAACAAACGCGAGTTAATGACATCTTAGTTGAAATCAAGAAAAAGAAATGGGCATGGGCAGGACATGTAATGAGGAGGGAATATAACCGATGGTCAAAGCAGAAAGCTGGGCTAGTTGGTGTGTCATGATTATTCAAAAGAATAGCGCAAAGTAGCAGGGACAATGACAGAGAATACGACAGGACGAGCGCTAAACATCAACTGGTGTTTGATGTTTAGCGCTCGTCCTGTCGTATTCTCTGTCATTGTCCCTGCTACTTTGCGCTATTCTTTTGAATAATCATAACCGATGGTCATTAAGGCTTACGGACTGGATTCCAAGGGAAGGGAAGCGTAGCAAGGGGTGGCATAAAGTTAGGTGGGCGGATGAGATTAAGAAGTTTGCAGGGACAACATGGCCACAATTAGTACATGACTGGGGTAGTTGGAGAAGTATGGGAAAGGCCTCTGCCCTGCAGTGGGCGTAACCAGGCTGATGATGATGATGAATTATGCAATTAAGCCGAACACAAAAAAAGTGTGACTTACTCCATACAATAGTCAGCAACATGTATTTGATCGCTTTGTCTTAAAGTGCATGGGCATATATTTAATATCGGGCTAAAGTTAGCGGGGACACCCTGTATACATCAACTTTCCATCTAACTGGGGTATGTCGACGGCAACCTAAGTCCACTTTCCCAGAGGCTGAACAGTAGAACTCGATACTACTCGAAGAGACCCCGCGGCGTCACCGCCAGCGCTACACTCTTATACAAAATTACACCCTTTGGGTCGTATCTTGCCCTGCAACAATGACGCTGATAACGCGCAAGGCGTTCGTGACTTGGAAGTACCGGACTCGCAGCGTTGAAGAAAGGAAATGCGGGCAAGACAGGTGACGATTATTGCTGTGGTACAGGATACGACCCAAAGGGCGTAAACTTTTTCAAGAGCGTATATCTGTGGCGTAGCGATTAATTTTTTCAGGGGATGGAAGGTGGTCGAGGGAGGGGGGGGGGGCACAAGGGCGGGACAGGCGGCATTCCGGTACACGAAAATTTTGGGGGGAGGCGGGGGGGGGGCCACCCCCCTCTTCCTTGGCTACACCCCTGCTTTGGATGTTCTTGTTCGCCCTCAGGGTTACTTGAAGTGCACGCTAAGCGAACTTCTTTTCAGTCACTGAAGAGCAACGTGGGGCTGCATACACAAAGCGCTTTGTTCGCCAGAGCGGCTCGTAGTAACAGGCCCTATTTGTCCGCTGAGCACCGACCAAAGGTCCTTTCGGTTCACGGTGTATTAGATAACTTACGCGAATTCCATCGCTCGATTTGAAGTATTTCTGCGTGGCATTACTCCAGAGGAGGCATGCTTGTTTGGTGAGTTAGACGCAATGTCTAATGTTTTGCTGGCACATCCAAATCAGATGGCTCTAGCAGGTGATCATGTGCTTCCTACTACTCCAATTTTAGTTATATCTGTATGGCCTAAGGTGCTGTGAGTGATGAAAAATTACTCGAAATAAAAAATGAAATAAAAAATTCTGAATATTGAAAAAGTGAAAAAGAAACAAATAGTGGATGGTGTAATAATACATTAAGGCGCGAGGTTTAAAAACAAGTTAAAAACGCACTCCGTCAGTACTTGGAGGCTAAGTCACAAATAAGTACAATAACATCCGTGTTTTCTTTATATATGTATACATGATACGACTTGTATGCTCTGTCACTCCTGTGTGATGAGTGACCGTCTTGTAGGTATCAGAGAGAACGTTCGGTGCTGGTGCCCGAATATAGACACTCTCTGTGCGCCTGTGATTGTGTGTGTGCAATGCTTGTTGATATTCTTGCGTTTCCTTTTTTATTTTTACTTGAGTAATGAATTTGGGATTTGGGGATAGCCGGCTTTAACGCGCAGCTGCTTTCCTATCTTTCTACATTAGAACAAACAAAAAATTACTCATAGCACATAACGCCCTTCTTGCAATGCGTGTAGAAGGCCACGGTCTAAGGATAGTAACCAAAGAAAGCGCACGATTTCTCATTATTGTAAGCTTGACGCACAGTTCTCGGCTCTGCTGGGCACAAAGCGGACAAGTTAACAGCACATGTCAGGGCCGGTATTTTGTCGCGATGCCTTTTCCGATTCTATGCTTTTTCAGGCTTTTCGCGCTTGGCCAGTGGTCAGAGCGACGGTCTGCCCACATTATCAACAGGATCAGGAGGCCGTGTGTGGTGGATGATAAGAATAGCATAGAATAAGGCATAAGGCATCGCTACAAAATAGCGGCCCAGATGTCGACGAAACATGCGATCTTGTATCTTATCAACAACAAATCAGTTGCTGTCCTACATAAGAGCAGAAAAATAGCTGCTTCAAAGTGGGCATGCAGTGGAATTCGTCTTTAGAAATCGCAAGGACTTTCTTCACGAAACTTCTCTGACGTAAGCGCCGTTCCTGATTCGTCGAATCTTTGGCTATAGTCTCGTTGCCGTCTCGCTGGCTACTGGGCAGAGCTCACGCACTGATGACTCACTGTGCACACGCATGACAAGCTGTGGGAGTGCGGCCACTGATTGGTGGCTCGGATTGGTAGCTTTAAAGAATATCTTATTGGTCTTTTCAGGTACAAACATCGCGCAGCATAGTTGAAAAGAAAAATAAATACGTATACCCGAAGTTCTGCGTTCGACGTTCTGAAACTGAGCGCCTTAATGCTCTCTATCTCTCTCACTTTTTTTTTCTATTTCATCTGTTTTTGACTCGCGCATTATCCGACAACTTATGACCCCTCACTACCACCGGGCTTGGAAGGAATCAATATTGATCCTGCCGTCTTTCCCGTAACCTAATAGTTTGCCTCGAAATCTCGTTTTGCCTGTAAGCGCCTGATGATTGATGTAAGAGATTTTCACTAAAAATTATTCTTTTTCTTTTCTCCCTCTAACATGTCAGACGCGCGCTTTTCCGTGCGTGTGTGTGGATGCGTCCTCTAAATACGTATACGTATATAAAAAATGGGGGCAATACACAAAGTGAGGACGACCTCTGAACGATAACAGCATTGTATTTGGGAAAGGGGGGGGGAACAATCTTGGTTCTAATGCGGTTCATATTTTACAAGCCCTAGCGTGGTCCCGCCCCTTCCCGATCAATCCCCTCGAGTATGTGGACGTGCTGCCTCTGATGGACTGCCGGCTCTTCTTTCCCGAATAGGAAAGCGAGAGAGAGAGCGAGAGAGAGAGAGAGGTTGAGGGGTGGGAGAGGGGTGGGAGAGGGGATGCAAGCTCTCTGCAAAGGCCTTTCGACCACGGGGACTAAGCTCTAGCCGGAGAGTGAAGGGCGTCTTCCGTCTTGGGAATCGTCGGTCGTTTTATTTATTTGATTATTTATTTAATATAACCCTATGCAGACGAATCGTGCCTCGCAGATACGAATACGAATAAGAACATTCATTTGTAGCCTCTTTTAATCAGCTCGAGCAAGCGTAGATAATCTTCACGCGTGCACACGCGCGCACACGCGCACGCACTCACTCTCTCTCTGTCCTACACACGCACACGCGCGCGGATAGCGACCTTCTTTTCTTGCTAAAATAACCCGCGCTCGCGCGCTTAAACACATTTCACTGAAGCCGAAGGTGATCACATACAAAATTTCTCACTAACTGCTTGCTTCGGCATTGCTCGTGGTGCGCTCATGAAGGGCGAATGCCAGAACTTCGGCAAACAATGAAGTGTTGTTGCTTAAAAGAAGTTTTATGCCTAATGAGTCCACGTCACTTGAGGCTAATCAGTGGCTATGGCGTTTTGCTGCTAGAGCCAGGCTGAGCACTAGGTCCCGGGTTCGATTCCCGGCCCCGGCAGTCCGCGTTCTGCCGGAGGCGCACAATGCAAAAAGCGCCCGTCTACTGGGCTTGGGGTGCACGTTAAAAAAACTGCATGGGTGCTCAATAACAATAGGGAACCCTGTTACGCGCCTTCCCTCATAACCAAATGTGCAGTTTCGCGAAGTTCAAGCCTATGTTATTTGGAGCGGTGACGTAATAATAATAATTTCTTTATCCACTTTAGCAGAATACAAGACCAGGCCTGCCAAAGCCACAACAGCTGGTCGCGCACTGCCCAGCAGCTGACGACATCGCCGCTGAGCATCACTCTCACATAGAAAAATAAGAATACAGACATAAGAAATGCAATACCAGACATGAGCAAAACGAGAACAAGCTGAAAGCAGGAGCCAACGTTTCGACAAGCGGACTTCTCTTTTTCAAGGCGACATGTTGCATGTAAGAGGGTCGGTGTCGTACTCTGTATATTTGCGGCGGGTACTTGAAGTTTGGGTAAGGAGCTTAGCTTAGGCTTTAAAACGATTAGAAGCACCAGCGATCATCAGAACAGGGCCATAAGCTTTTATGAGAGTTGTAAAGCTACGCTCGCTTTTTTTTTCTTCTCCATATATACACTATAGACTTTGGATCTTTAGTTTTTGTATTTGAGAATGTCCTCCATCAGTTTAACCATCTTCCTCGACACATAGGGACTTTGACCCATCGCCTTCGAATGGAAGTGGCATGCATAAATTTCTGTACAGCATACGCCGCTCCACTTTTCCGGACTGCTACTGCATAGCTATGACATCTAGAATGTTTACCTCTATTCTTGAATGCCCAACATATACTGCGCAGGAAGAAGTACATTAACGAATAAAACTGGTGAGACTTGACAAGCGCCCCTCTAATATTAGACAAAATATACTCGGGCCACGGTCGACGAGTGAACTGCATCAAAGCTGTAAGCACTTCCTAAATAACTCCTTATGAGACGCAGTTTTAGATAATGACTTGTGATAAGTGTGACTATAGGGCAATGTGTGCACTGATGCCTATTAGAGAGAGAGAAAGGCTAAGGAAAGACAGGGAGGTTAACCAGAGATTATCTCCGGTTGGCCTATTATATTTTGTAGACTGTATTCGAACTGACTTAATCCTTTGTGCCTTCCTTGTATAGAGGGCTCCTTGACCAAGGGTAAAGGATGTGAAAGACATCCTGTATTTGCGTGTTTGCTCGGACACCAATTAGGGATTGATTAATATGTGTGAATCTGCGTCGTGGCCGCCACATCTTCTTTTTAAAGCGATGCTTTATTTACCTACCCTCCCTCCATGGCTTGCCCCCCCCCCCCCGCCCCCCCACATCTGTCTTTACAGTACACACACACCTCTCAGCGAATAAACCTTGATATTCAATGACTACTTCGTTTTCTTAACTCTTCTTTTTTTTCGGCTACCCTTCTCCTGGGCACTCGGTAAACGCCACTAGGTATGTGTCCACTCTTGGCCGATCCCACTTAATGGGTATCTGTCGCTGTCACGTGGGAAGTATGTAAGCCCTTAAGCCTATATTTAAATAAGCTTCACTTCACATATACTCCAACATGTGCGTTGTATCTGTGTAATCTTTATTTAATTTAATATTTATTTATTTAGTCTTTTGGTGCAGAACAGAAAAACTGAGCAGCTTTGAAACTCTCTGCTTGGTTATAACAGAACAGAACAAAAAGGGTGTCATCCTCAGAGCACCACCTTGGGTAAGTATTAACTGCTTATTCCCCACACTTATTCTCACCAATGGCAGTCGTTTGGAACGACTTGAAATTGCAGGAAATCGTCCCATGCCCGGCCCGGCCCCTCTGATATTCCCTGTGAGCGTTTTCTTATCCTTCCGATAGGCTCCGTGATTCCAAATGCAGCGTCAACTTGAACGTGTTGAAAATGATGACTATAGCCAATAAAGAACGGGTGCCACTGAATTCACGCTGGATACTGCTGGACTTGCTTCGCCAAGTTGTAAATATGAACGCGCATGTTTTCTTGCTATATAGACATGCCTCACGCACAAAGCGGGTAAGCTTTTTTTCATAGTATTATGGCGCGTTTGCAGACTGGGACGCCTCTAACGCCAGCTTTACTTCCTTCTGGCCTGAGCGCACCCTTCACGTAGGTTCTAAGACACAGCTCCGCGCTCCAACCTGTTTTTTTTTTTTCCCCTGTTTCTTCATGTTCTTGTTCTTCGTCTTCCTGCCTTCCTCAGCCACTTCAGTGCAGGAACGGCGCATTTCTATTCCCAGAACAATAATTCGCCATTTGTAACACCCAGACCGGAGAGGTGGGGTTGTGTGAAAATTACTAAGGCTTTTGCCGATTTATTCCTGAGGGAAAAGATTCGGACGACGTGGTACGATGATAGCGACCATGAAATATTACTAGCCCTGGAGGCAAACCACTTCAGTTACTCGGCGCCTTTGATTTTCTTGAGTGTCAGGGGCTCGCTTATTTTGCTTTGCTTTCTGATCCGTTACTCTAGAGGCGCGATCGATCGTGCGCTCGCTGGTGCTTCTTCTGCCCGAGTCAACGAGGAACTCTTCGGGTGTATAGTGTATCTTTTTTACTTCCAGCGTATATTAATCAAATGATCTTGGCACGCTTCGAAGCGGGGCTCGCAGACAGCAGCGACCATAGCGGGTGATTTCGCGTACTTCTTCAAAGTGAGTTTCTCTTTCTCGCTCTCTCTTGATTTCAGAAATCGTCCCGAAACATCATGAACCGTTGGCCGCCATTCACTATAACGACAGGTTCTCCCAGTGTCCACATTTGTTAAGCGAGTGTAACACGCAAGACTTTGTATAGTTAGAGGACGATTTCCGTATAGAAATGCGAAGTCAACAGTGCCTCTATCTTGAATGACACGATTTTCCTGTCGGCAAGCGATCCTATACTGTCAACTCGCACTTTTTTTTCCCCCGAGTCTACTTTTTTCTTGAGGGCCAGGTGCTGCAAGTATTGCGATGATTGCCCCCCCCCCCCCCTTTTTTTTTTGTTTACATCAAAGCTGTGCTTCTCGTACCGTGCTAATACTTTCTCTGAATACACCGAAAGTGGAACAATTTTAGGGAGAACATTTGAGCCTACCATTTCAGGACTCTTACTCGACGACGAAGAAAACAATCTTTTAAGAAAGTACGATTCTTAAATTTGATCTGACTTCATTCTTTTTATCTTTTCAAAATTTCTCAATAGTGCTTATTTTTGTACTCGTACAATGTTTTTCTTAAATTGCCCGATTCTTGGTCAATACCCCATAGTGGGTAGGAGCCATTCTCGGAGGTAAACAACAACCACCACCACAAGAACGTATACATCCGCACAGGAGATTTTAAACAGCCACGTGATAGCTTAAAACTAGCGGTAGTACAATGCATCGAATTAAAAGGTGCTTCCAGTGTCTCCCCTGAGCTTGCAAATGCGGATCTGCTATCGACTTTGTATCTCAGCTACGAACTGATATCAAGCACATCTTCAGTTACTATCAGCCACGGACGAAAAGCCTGTTGCCGGTTCATTTCTGTACAGCATTTGCACTGTCAGCTTCGTTGCTTAAGAAAATTCTCTCTGGCTTTATGACTGCTACTTGGGACCACCGTGCACCTGCTGCAGCAGACCTATTTGAAATAATTTGGCGTTTATTGAAAATAATGGGGCACCCCAATCAAGTGAGCAATAAATACAGTGGAAATATGCTAAGAGCAAACGCCCCTCCCATACCGCCTTCTTTCTTTATTCCTTTCTTTCTTTTTGTTTATCTCGTTCTTACCTTCCGAGCAGATTTCCTTTCTTTTGAAGAAAACTATGGCAGTATGGCAAACAATGCACTATGCATTTTCCAATGCATTACTGGAAAAGACGTACATCAATTGCATAAAAATCGCCACATCGTTGAATAGTTATCAGATGTTTCACTAATTAACTTTCTAATTATTCAATACAAGCTAAAACAGCTGCCGGGCAGTAGTGAAGTTATATAAACTTGGGTGGAAATGCTCCTCCAAGATTAGATCCCCCCGTAGCTTGTACCATGTTCCTCTTCCCCCTCGTCCTCCTGAGACCACTGGATTCCGAGATATCTATCTACAGAAATGATGATTATAACACAAGAATGATAAAAGTGCATTGGCATTCCAATAGGAGAAGGAGGCTTTTTTCAAAAGGTGTATGAAGATAACCGCTCCAACCCGACGACCTCTGTCCCTATCGCACCGACTGGCCCACATCTTGTAGAGCCGGACGCTACCACCCGGCAAGCAGACCGATGTATGCTGCTATAGCAGACACCTCGGAACCCTGCACCTTTACCGAAGGGTATACTTAGGGTGCCACAAATGTTGATACATTAGTACCGCGCCGGAGAGCTGCACTCACAGAGGATGTGCTGACGAGACGGCGTACCCATAGACCGAGAAGAAGACGGCAGAAGAGGAAGAATTCTCTTTAAACAACGCCACAGGTTGTTTGCATTACGTGCACTGCTGGTCAGCCCAGCTGCTCAGCATCTCGTCTGGGACTGCAATCAGCCTGCATAGAAAAAGCATCGACCACTTAGGTACCCGAATCATCTCTCTTAAAGAGTGGGTTCCTCGCAGGAACGACGTGCGTGCAAGAGCGACGCTAATCTCCCTGTGGGAATTAGCGCATTCGGCTGGCGTCGACCACCGGATGTAGAGTGCGTGGCTTCTCTTTTAAAGCGAAGCTTTCTTTGCCTCTTCTCCGGGGTTTGGCTTTCGTCGCCGTTTCCTCGTCAGATATATTTGTGAGTATATGTAAACAACTTGTATCACTGGGTATATGCTGGCTGGTGTCTTGCCGCGTAGACGACTTGAACCAATGGGGACGTTGCCCGAATGGACACACATACGGCACTACACATGTGCGAATAATGGCTATGTGCGACTCGATGTGTTCTTGGACGACAATCCTCCAGAATGGATTTTCTACTGGGACACAAGGGGTATAGAAACCCTAAGCCTTTAAGATGTGTGTCGTACTTTGCTGTGCCACCTCCCCCCCCCCCCCCCCCTCCACGCCTCTCATCAACATTCCTTGTTCTTGTTCTTGTTCCCTAGTGAAATGGAGCAACCCACTCGGGGGAATCGGCCATGAATCAGGCGGTGAAAAAACTGGTAGAAATTTTTTTTGATAGATTGGGGTGGAATGAAGTAAGTATCTTGCAAATGGGATTTAAAGTGTCTACTGTTAAAGATATGAATCATCAATTATCTATCATCAATTATCTAAGTATTACATTAAAAATATGTGAGCATAATAACTATTAAGAAGAATTCTAGCGTGCAATTCTTTTTGTCTCACGCAGAAAGTTGCAGAGGGCTTCACAAACGTTCCTGTGGCTGTAACCCATTACAGAAGCCCCAAAAGAAAGAATTACTGCAGGAAGCGTCAAATTCAAGCCGAGATTTTGGAAGGGTTCTTCTAAACATCTTTTCCTTTGAATAATGAAACGGTGGCTCCATCGCCTTCTTTCTCGTCAGGCAGACAGCCATGCCGGCGACGAGGCTGTGCTGGTGTCATATTTTACTGCTGCTACCTGGCTTGCTCAAACAATATAAACTTCGCGTCATATAGATTCCAACGTTGCCTTGTATCTGCGTGTTTCTTTTTCCTCTATTCTTTGACACCCTTCCCTCACAGAGGCCACAGTCTGTCTCAATAATGTGTTGCAAAAATTTTGTCATATTCCCCCAGAAAGCGATCCTTCTAAAATCTTGACTATGGTTCCTTATGCGACCTGAGGTTGTGCACATTAAGCACAGTGCTATAGAATCCCAGCTCTCAAAATGAAGGGTTTGTTTGTTTGTTTGTTTGTTTGTTTGTTTGTTCATATATATATATATATATATATATATATATATATATATATATATATATATATATATATATATATATATATATATATATATATATATATATATATATATATGAAGCTGGCTACAAAGCAACGCGTAAAATAAATTTTCGTTTACATTATCTGTACAAACATTTCCTTCATTATCGTTTCGTTCGATTAACATTTGGTTTAAAATTTGCGCCAACATCAAAGAAAGCTTCGCTTAACACTGATTCCCACGTTAGGATGCCATCCGCCGAACTTAAAAAAATATATATTTTTGGCCACATGCAATAGGAGTAGTTGAAAGCTGAACGAAAACATCTAAGCTTTACTAGCACGGCGTTTTGTAGTATATAGTGTTGCTAAGCCCTCGCGAACTGTGGAATACTGTTGCACATCCTTTTCTCCCCTACTTCAATGGCAATGTTTCACACTTGATGATTACAGAAACTCTCCCGTCGGAGTCGTGGGAAATGGAAAACCCGTTAGCGCCACCACCAACGCGTTCCTAACGGTGAATGGCAGCTGCACCTGTTGCTGCACTCTTTCCCCGTCTCCGGCATTTGTATTCGTTCTGCACGCCGATGCGAACCGCGGCTGCATACTTCAATCGCGCCACTTTTCTCATACGTTTTCCCGACGCCTAATTTCGCGTGTTATCGTTGCTTTGGTGAATGTCGGAGAGTTCGGATTTCCGCGTATCCATGACGCCAGGAAAGTAGCTTCTCGAATGGATCAAAGTGTGCAAGGACTTGGCACGGCACATCCTCCGCCACGCCGTCGCAGCAGCGCCACAGCCCGGACAGATACATACGTCCATCGGGCGTGCGCTTTGCCCGTCACGCTCCGGCAAAGCGACAGAGAGGGGCGCCATAGCGTTCGACCTGTGTCCCCGAGCAAGGGCGGTGCCTCGTCGGCTCTGGGTCGGCCGCGAAAACTGTGAGGCCAGACCACCGACGTGGATCTCGGCGGCCTAGGGCTCGCAGCGCCCACCGCTGAGTCCGTGAGCGGCCGAACAGCCTCGTGCCATACTTTCGTGCACCTGTCGGCGGAACGCGTGATCACCTCGGGTTCGTGCGCGCAGGCGGCGTCGCCACGGCGACTTACCCGGGGCCCCGCGCTCCGTGAGCCGTTCGGCGCGCACCGCGCCCAAAGCGGCGCGCAGATGGCGAAGCAGGCACGCGCGGTCACGACGGACCGGCCGCTCCACAGTCAGCACCTCATTGCCTCGCGTGAGGCGGCGTTGCTTCGCGCGCCGACAAGCAGGACGCCCTGCCGGACGCGTCCTGTACCCTCCCCTCCGGTGCGCGAGGAAGGCGACCCTCGGCTTGCCGAAGACGCCGCGGCCAAGATAGTGTTCCGGAGAACACTGCATCGCCGGCAAGCGCTGTGGTCTTAGTTGTCGCAATACAGGCAGTGGTGAAAGCATTGTGTTTCCCTCTTGCGATGCTGGGACGTATGCGTGCTCCTCTTTGACACAATAGCGCAAGCTACTGGCAGCGTGAGCAGAATTGTTGTTTGTGCGATGCAGTGAGGTATGCTCGCGACAATCTGAAGCTTGGAGAGATTAGGGCGGACGTCCTCCGCAGTTTACCCACAGCTTTGGAGGACGGGAATTGCTATATGAGCACCACCATGATCCTGTGCCATATACGGAATGTAGCCTCTGCACCTTCAGGAATTCTTCTCGTGCTCGAGTAAACTGGTTGTCTGTCACTCATCTGCGAAGTTATTGAAATTAATGCGAAGTCATTACATTCTTCTCTTTTTCTTTTCTTTTTACAGCGAAGCTGTTAAGGGGTACATTCCCCGCTATCGTGTCCGCGTGTAGAAAAAAAAATCCTGAAGATAGTGCAATGCCGGGCCGACCCACGGCGGAGGGGCAGTTCTACATTAAGGGACCCATATACACAACTTCGCTGGTCATCCTTCTTCACAGTGGAAGGGCACTGTTTTTTTTTTTTCAACATCTTCTTCCGCAACACTGTGCTAAGTATGACGTTGTATGTGCCTGGCACACTGTGTGTGATGATGTGGCGCCGTAATAGACTGCATGGGCGACTGCGCCCACACAATTCTTCCAATGTTCACTCGTAGCTTCTGTGCTTCTTTTCTCTCGTGTTTCGTACCCCATTTCCCCAACCGGAGGTATCCTCCAGTAAACATCCCTGTCTTTCTTTTGCTTTTATCTCTCTCTATTGTTGTTCGTACAAATTCTGTGTCCAATACTTCTGGATACATACATATATTCCGTCTGTGTAGGTTTGTATTGTGCCTCCTCCCGTAAAAAAAAGAAGAATAAAAGAAGAGAGAGAGAGAAATAAGACGAAGAAACCGTTCTTTTTGCAAAAACTTGCACCCATTGGGGCTTATCTGGTCCCTCAACAATAATTTTCATCTATCTTGCGTGCGCTTCCTGTCTTCAACGTTGTGCTCCCGGTACTTTAGATCACAAACGGCATAAGTGTGACATAGCACTCCCGACGGGAAAGTTGCAAGCACAGTGTGTGAAATAAAAGAAGTGTACGTAAGATTGATGATGATTATTTTTTGGACTCCCTAAGGGTGAAAATTTTTTTAGAGTGGATGTCTGCGCGCGTTATCAATCCGTACATAGCAATGACTTCACGCGGACACACAGGAGCCTTAATTTCTTTTTATCAGTGAGACAGTGTGTGACGCAATGCACGGAGATCGTGGGCGAAATATTGTGAAAATGGGGAAATCTTCCAATTGAATCAAACGCCGAATATCCATAATATGCTGCTTTCCAATATCACGTACAGAAGCGAATAGCCCAATCTTGACAGGAAGCAGAGAAAGAAAGACGGTGGAAGAAAAGATCAGCAAAGCTGATTTTATATTCCTCAATCACGCAGAGCTCTTTAAAGTAAAGGTGAACGAGTAAGAAGTGAAAATTAACCACAGTTTTGTCAGTATCTATCTATCTATCTATCTATCTATCTATCTATCTATCTATCTATCTATCTATCTATCTATCTATCTATCTATCTATCTATCTGTCTATCTATCTATCTATCTATCTATCTATCTATCTATCTATCTATCTGTCTGTCTGTCTGTCTGTCTGTCTGTCTGTCTGTCTGTCTGTCTGTCTGTCTGTCTGTCTGTCTGTCTGCCTGTCAATTGATTGATTGATTGATTGATTGATTGATTGATTGATTGATTGATTGATTGATTGATTGATTGATTGATTGATTGATTGATTGATTGATTGATTGATTGATTGATTTAACACATGGGTGCAGAAAATGCCGACCGCTGCTCACAACGCAAAGAAGTTGCAATGCTGATAAACCGAGATAATAAGTCTGAAGACAGCAAGAAACTGGGCACACGTGGGTTTACCACCAGTTGCTGTAAGAGACAACTGCTCCATGTTCTCTTTAGGCAGTCATTCCTTCTGCCTTATCAAGGATGCAGGACTACAGCCAAAAGTAATTTCTTGATAATAAAGGTTGTACTATGAATTTCTGCGAATTTCAGATTTCGCTGCCAGCTATTGGAACTTGACATTTATTACCACTTGCATAGGTCTTTGTTTCATTACACTCCAGTTATCGTGAAACACCCGTGTACGCTCGCATTCGATCATATACGCGACTGTTGGAAAACATTAAACGCCGAAATTTCAAATTTGAGAAATTCGTATATTAGCTCACGTTCAAGATTTAAATTATTCGCATAAACGGGTAATCTTCGCCCAAGTGGTCTTCGCCCAAGTGATCTTCGCCCAAAAGTGGCGTGCGAAAGGAAATGTTAACCGTCTGTTAATTTTACTTGCCATGCAACTTCCAGCTAGCTGTCACGGTTTGTTAGTGTCTTTCTACTGCGACGCTCTTTCTATACCCTCCTTTCTAAAGAGCATGGCAGGCGTAGTGTCAGCTAGATGTCACCGCATATACCAATACATTGCGTTTTGTGCAGACGTAGTGAGCTGGTTGCTTAAAAGCACACGAATAATGTCCATGAATGATCGCATGACAGATATGACTTGTCTATCTGCATCTAGTACCTCATCAGCAGCTGTCGTGCGTGTCAGAGCAGGGGCAACAAGCTGACTCCTTGACAATATGTGTAGGTATACAAAAATGCAGGCCATTGATCCTAAAAGCCAGGATAGCCGGCTTCCGTATATCCGGCTTGCCGTCAACGACGCCTGATAATGATGTCACGAAGATAGCAAATACGGTGGATCTCTATGCCTCTTTCATACCAACCGTAGTCCGCCTGGAAGACGGTAGGGGACGACATCGACGACGCCGGAGAAGTTCAGTGGCATCTCTGTGGTTAAATTTTCTTAACAATTTTTATAGAGATAGCGAACTTGTTCTTAAATCGGGGGGACAGTCTTTGGAAGTGGCGTCATGAGTAGCCAACACCGGACACATTCCGCTGAGCTTGTACGTACAGCCTTCACGTGTCCAATCTTCAGGCGCTCGGGGCACTGAAATGGTTCTGGAATGAATGGGAAAACTGTAGGCCGGCAGTGGCAGACCTTGACATATGCGGTGACAGAGTCCCCTCTACATATAACCTAGACACAGCGCGTGTTCTCCAGGCAGCCAATATGCACGACGCACACTTTCGGTAGCAGGCTATGTGATTATAAGGAGGTCCGCGTTCTGTACATCTACGTCAATACCACAGATGACGCTGGCTGTCGTGACACCATCCTCAGGTATGATACACCAAATATTGATGTTGCTCAGCTGCGTTATACTGCGCAGAGTTCCCAAGGTGCTGTTGTATATATGACGTCAATGACCAGGATGTCCTTTTTTTTTTTCTGATGTTAGGTCTCACATCCGTAATTTAATTCTACACGATATTTTTTTTTTAATGAATATACATGGCTTGCCTGTTCAGGACGCGCAGATCGTTCGTAGTTTCCTCTGGCACGAACAAAATGGCATGTGGTTGAGCCATGAACTTAAAGGCAGACACATACTCGATGCCGAGGATGTTTGAATAATTCTTCTCTTGGCCTTGCGATGCAAGACGGTCTCGATTTCATCGTCCGAGGAATCACCGCCTAAGGTGGAGAAGAAATCGGCATCCTTGCTGCCGCTGGTAACGTTTACCCGTTGCCTTGAGGCTGTTCCCGCGGAAGATTGCGAGCTTTGCGGGGTCTCGAAGGGCTGCAAATCCACCACTACAAGACGGGAAGAGTCCCTTCTGAGCTATTGCACCGAAAAAGAAAGACAAACGCGAATATCTCCTGACGTACTTGGGTGCGTTCTGCTATAAAAGCTCTTAGTCAATGATTATGAGAACCATAAAGGAATATATGGGCAAGAATGAGACTCCCGGACAGATGTAAGTTTTCTACATGTCTTTAATAAATTGTGCTAATCGATATAAAAACTGAAAATGCGCTTAAAATGGGACCAAAAGATGAAGTTGCTCGTCGATAACATAACGCTATGCCACACTTCATCTTCCAACCGCCATTTCGTCCGGCGTTCTCCAGGGGCTCCGTCTTGAGCCCTCTATTGCTCCTCTAGTCGTTAACGACTTGCCATCCCAAATAACGTCAGAAATCAGATTGTTCGTAGCTGACCTTGTGCTGTACAAAAAAAAAAAGAAAAAGATATTTCAAGCGGTCGTCATAGTGCACTTCAACATGACCTCGGCCGCATATCGTGTTGTTGTGTGCCATGTCAAATAAGTTTAAATACTAACAAATGCAAAACCAAGACTTTTAGCCGCAAGCACTCAAAGTTTCCCTTTACTTATTTCCTTAAGAACAATGTGTTATCCAAGTCTATTTTTGTGTGCGGAAGCTCCAGTCGGAAGCTTTTGTGGACTTTCATTAAGCAAAGAGGGCTCAAATACGCGAAATACAGCCAAATCCGTGACATCACGATCTCGCCACGGGCGCAGCTATTTAGGTGTGAGATTTTAAGAAAAATTTTTATGAGAACTCTAGAATATAGAGTTAGAGCATCACTCTACATTGATTTTATGTTTTTCTTGGGTTTGCTTAAATATGCAACTGCTACCATCGCTATTTGACATCGCTCGTAATGGCAGCTTTCGCCTGGCATCAATAGCGTCTTACGGATGCCGGATTTAAACCGCGATAGTGTCTCGTAATGCTGCTCAAAAGCAAGCAGTTGTTCATGCCATTACATTCGTGCATTAGGTTTCCACCAATCGCAAACAAGTGGGGATCCAGTTAGAGGTGAAGCATGGAAACGCGCCAAGCTTTTTGCCTCCTTCAGCCGGTGGCAGTAAAGAACAAGACAGCCGGTCCTCCTCCCTTCGTGCGACAAGCGTGTTTTACAGCGACCATCAGTATCGCACCACAGCCAACGCCCTCCGTGTAACCGCCCACGAAGGTTGCAGTCAGGTGGCACTGAATAAGACTTTCGACTAGCGCATCGACGCTTCAGCAGACGGCATGATAAAGAAAGCGACCGAAAGACCTGACCCTCAAGCATCATCAAGCGTCCCTCGCCTCCCGGGTGACGTCTAGCCGTGCCGCCGCCTTCGCGCATCTTTTCGCCTGTCCTTTCTCGCTACCGGGGTGCCGCATTGTTCTCTAGTTCGTTACCGCTTTTTTCTTCCTCCCTCGTTGTCTCTCTCAGCGCGATGCACCAGACAGAAAAATGCCGATGGGCGTTCGCCACCCAAGTTGTCTCCTGACAACGCTGTCGTCTTCGCGGGCTTCTAGGCGCGCAAAAAGAAGGAAAGAAAACCAAAGAAAGCGGGAGAGAGCTAGAAGTAACTTCAACGGGAGAATAAAGCCCCCCTCCCCTCCTCACATTTCTGTACCCTCTGGATCCAGAGCGAGAGAGAGAAAAAATGTCAGGCATGGGTCGCCCAGGCGTTCGCCAGTATGTACGCGTTCTTGATGCTCTATGGGCGAAATATTCCTTCTCTCCGGAGACAGGAGAAGAAAGAAAGAAAGAAAAAAGAAATAACCAAGTATAGCAGTGTGTGATGCCGTCTGCTATTTTATACGTGGCGGCTTTTCTGTCAGTCTTTCCTTCTTGAGCCCCCTCGTCCGCTGGCTTTCATTCCTGGCCGCGCGCTCGTTTTATTCGACCGGCTGGGCACACGTTTTGATGCGGCTTGGCCTAAAACATCGGGAAGACATGTTGTTTCCGACGAAGCGTGACAACACGCGATCATCTACGACCGCGCACGCGGGAGCTTTCTCGCCCCTCCCTGCCCCCCGTGCCCCCCCCCCCGCCTCCCGCACGCACGCACGCACGCACGCACACCTTCCTCAACGATCGTGGGGAGCAGCAGCGGAGGGGGCGGAGGGCTGCGGGGCGCGTCGCCTCGCTCTTCAAACCTAATAACATAGAACGCGCCGCTGGGCGCTGCACAAACAGACGGGGCGATGAACTAAGAACGGGCCTTCACGAGAAGCATAAAAGCGGCAGCGATATTTACGTCGATCTGCTTCTGTCTTGACGCACGATACAATGTTTTCGCACCCAAGAAGCTGCCTGTACGGCAAAACCTTTCATCTTCGCTTTTGCCGCGCTAGCAGCTCGGGCTAAGTTCGGAAACGCGGTCGTGGTGGCAACGTTGCAGACAGCGGGGAAAGAAAAAAGAAAAAAACAGCGTCTTTTAAATGCCGCGCACGAGTCTGCCTACGGTTAGCCAAGATTTAGCACGCGGTCGTGTAAAACGAGGAGCGCTATATATTACAACAAGCTCGCACCGGAATATAAATGATGCCGTTTTGATATGGCATATGAAATTAAGCCGTCACGTTGAAATGCAAAACAACGTTCGAAGGCTTTCGTTTTTCTACATTCCTTATGTTTTCTTTTTTTTTTTTACCTGGTGTATCGCATAGTGCCACATTCTACATCTTTATTTTTTAAGTAAATAGAAATGAACGAAAGCTAAAAAAATAATATTTGGTAACCTTTCAAAGAGGTAAGCCTGCTATCACTTTCATAGTTAAGGTAAAATGTCCGTTTTTTTTTTTTTTTTTCAGTAGTTACTTTCCTTTTCGGTAACGGCAGCATAGGAATGATTCTTCGGCATTCCGTTTACGAAAGACGATTTTAATCTTTTTAATTTACGTTTTTTTGTCCTTTACTATTGCACACGCTTACAATGTACTCGGAGGTTTTGATTATCATGTATGCTTGCAGTCAATGCCACCCCCCACCCCCCACCCCCCAGAGCATGGCTATATCTATATACAGGGTGTTCCAGCTAACTTTAGCCAAAGTTTAAAACATATTCAAATGCCACGTAGCTGGACAGAACAAAGGTAATGTTGTTTGCCGTCGCTTGGAGATAAACTATTTTTTCATTCCGCATAATTAGATAATTAGATAAATTAATCTTGATTAATCAATCACATTCTCAAATATTGTAATTAGATTAGAAGTGTCAATGACAAAACTGTAGAAAGACATGAAAACCTCCCAATATAGCTTTCTATTGCTCAATACGTGCTACATAAAAGTGTTTTTCCGAGCGTGAAACAAGCCCGCATAAACACCCAAAGTTACTCGAGCGGCCAGCCGCGCGGCAATGTTGCGTGCATTTGCGGGCTTCTTTCACGCTTGGAAAAGCATTTTTATGTCGCACGTATATGGAGCAACAGAAAGCTGTATCGGGAGGTTTTTCATGTCACTCTACAATTTTCTCATTGACATTTTTCATCCAATTGTAATACTTGAGAAGTTGATAATGTAATTAAGACTAATTATATAATTAGGCGAACTGAAACATGTAGTGTGAGTATTTTCAGGTGACGGCAAACAACATTACCTTTATTCTGTCCAGCTACGTGGCATTTGCATATCTTTAAACTCTGCGTAAGGTTAGCTGGGACACCCTGTATATACTTGGTATGGAGTTGACGCTTGGATGTGTCGCGTTGTGTCGGATGTCCGGTTCTCACAGCCCAGTGAGATTTGCCCATCTATTTTTCTGTAAAATCACGAAACATCCATCAACATAATATTTTAGTGAAATTACATAAAAAGTGGGAAACAATATGTAAGAAAACCAGATAGTGATTTAACTGAAATTGTCATACTTTGTTCTGTATTGTTTTTTCCTTTCACATCTTTTTTAGTGCCTTGTTTAACAGACATATAAATAAAATGAAATACAACGTATTGGTTATACTCAATAATATTTTAACTGAAGTTCGATTATGAGTTTTAATTTAAACTTAGTGGCCAATTCGTTATAACCTCCAAGTTACACGAAGAAAGTTCACTTGACACTCGGTTCATTCTATGTATGAAGCAAATAAAAAAAAAACTCGATCAGAACACAACAAATAATTCTGTAAGGACTTGCTTAATCTTTTTGTACGCAATGTAACTATGTATTGTATATAAACAGCCTCGTCCAGGTGCTGCCGAAGATCATCACGTGACGAGGAGCTGGTGCGGAAATTTCTAGGTATGGCGTATGCATAGCCAGCCATTTTTCGTTTCTATACATCCACACGAGTCCTCCCCTCGCGGTAAGATTAACCTACTTTTCAGCTCTGTAATGGTTCACTCTGTACCATTCTCGCTATTTCTTTTAAGTACCGCTTTAATTAAAAGCAGCAGCTTTGTACTCAGCGGCGGCCCTGTGGACAATCCTGTGTCGGTGACATACTGAGATATATGTTTTTGGCAACTTGCGGTGAGAAGCTTGAGATGTTGCAACCAACGTTCTTCAGATGAGTCTGCATCACTATACACATCACTATCTGCAGCACGACTCACAAACCCTAAGTGCTATCCGCCTTACAATATATACTTACGTTTCATTGCATTTGCAAACACGTAGATGTGCAGCCAATGTGGTACAAAGCGTGCATTTGCTAACAAAATTTTCAGTCACTTCCATTCTTAGATATATCTTTACACAAGCTTTGTTTGTTTGTTTCCTTGCTTGCTTGCTTGCTTGCTTGCTTGCTTGCTTGCTTGCTTGCTTGCTTGCTTGCTTGCTTGCTTGCTTGCTTGCTTGCTTGCTTTATGTATTTGCGTGTTACTTTCTCGTTTTGTGTGTGTGTGTGTGTCTTCATCTATTCCTCAGGTTACTCGCCCAATCATATCTTCTAAAGAAAATAGATTGTATTTTTTCTACCATGATTCACTTTGCGGCAGTTGCGTGCACGTTATGAGCAGAAAGTAGCGATTGTTACCGAGCAACTTCCACTTCAACTGAAATATTATTTTGCTAATAAAAAAATTTTATGCGTCACGTATTTCCCAAAATCATTCCTTTCTCACCGCAAGCACCGCAAAACGAACTGCAGCTTGTTACAATCTGCGTTCTTTGCATTCGGCTCAGCCTGATGAAATTTGGCTTTATTCATTTTAACCAATCGTAGTTTTCTAGCGTACTTTTCTCCTTTCTGCAAGCAAGCTGATAGCGACTTCCTTATCTTAAAGCAGAACTGAACCACTAATAAGAGAGCTGCAAACATCCCTTTCACCATTTAAAGACTAGGAACCGTTAATCACTGAATAAATATTTGTTTTCAGCGGCGCAAGCTTATTTACACTAAATACTTAAAGTAGGAAACGTTTGCAATGGGTCGCCCTTGGACTTTTCATTTGCGCGCGCACTATATGTGTTCTCGCAAGTGTTTTAATGCGGTTTCTAGAGCCGGCCGATCTCCGACACATGTGCACCCACACAATACGTCCTAGCATTAACCAATAGAACTAACCAATATGTGTATCCACCAGCAGCGAAACTCAACTGGTCTACCGGGAAGCTATCACTTGACTTTGACAACCATCTTCCCGTGGTTTCTGGCCAATATGTTTGTATGCTATTGTTTTCTGCTAGTACGTATCCATAAGGGTGCATAGACACGTCACTGCACTCCGTTCGTTTGTCTTTTATGCCTATTTCTCGTGCAGCCTCTAACTTCCGGTTACCAAGCTACGTTGCGTCTCTCCCTGACGATCCCATCCTCTCCATCTATTTCATCCTCCGAAGTAAATGTTGCTTCATACAGTGCAGTATTTGGACAAATTATACAGGCAAAAAAAAAAAAGAAGAGAGAAATTAAAAGTATCTGTTCCTCTCTTTTCGCGCTTCCCCCTCTCCCTGGGTAGGATAGCACACAATGGCAGACCTTTTTAACCTGCCTAATTTCATTCTCTCTCTCTCTCTTACATATTAAATATAGACAACGCATGTCGTTAAATTCCTGCAAATAAGAGCTGACGCCGACAAAGCAGGGAACTAAATACAGCAAATCAGTTAAGATATGGAACCCTCATTTATCGCATTAAATACTCATAGATAAGTAGAGGGAAACGCAGACGGCTACGGCTTCTGTGAATGTGACGGGGTATTGGTCGTGCCGATAGTTTCCACTACCGACGCAATCTCTATATGTGACTGAAAGGCGTAAAGTACGCGTTTTGGCTGACCTAAACATTAAACCGATGTTTGGGGTTGCTCATTTTGTGATAGCATACGCCTTTCTGTAAGTCATTCATAATCATGGGCGATACTCGTATGTATATATATATATATTGCGTTGGATTTTGTTACCCTGCTATTCACCCATAAAAATGCATTTACTCAACTACGGGGAGTGGCGAGGACTCGTCTCTGCGCCGCAATAAGACTCGCGTGTATACATACGAACTGTACAAGACGCCCATCAAGCGGCACGAAACAAGGTGCACGGCGCGCCTAGGCGTTCAGATTTATGGCACGGCTTCTAGAGCACAGCGGCCACTCCCTCTGATTAGCGAGACTCCCTTTCGAAACGCGAGAACGCGTTTTATATACAAAAACACTGCGCAACTTCTCGTGCGCGTAGCAGGAGGTCGCCATTACGCGGTCCACGCTCGCTGCAGTCCGTGCGGATGCGTTTTCACGGCGTGTATACCTGAGCGGGTCACACAAAAGCGCGCTCAGCGGCGACGTCTCGCGCGGATTGATCGATAGGTGCCATTTTGACCCGCGAGAGAGCTGTCAGCCGGAAGAGGAGCCGTATTTTGCGCCGACGCGCCGCTGGATGAAGAACGACGGGCGAACACACGGGCCGCCGCGGGGGCCGCGCCGCAAGTGACAAAACTCGGCGCGGGGCGCCCGGCAATCAGCGGCGGTTGCGTGGAAGCGCACCAATTAAGCCCCGCGCCGAGATTGCGGGACCCGAGCGAAGGGGGGACGACTCTCCCGGGCCACAACTCGTTCCGAAGGGAGCGCGTCAACCGTAACGCCCACAAGGCGCGCGCATTCCCGGGGGCGCCGCACGCGCTCTCGCGCTCCAAGAACCCCGGCGGGGTTCTCTTTTCCTCGGGACGGCTTGTTTCTAATTAGGCTCGGATTTTGGGCGCCCACACACAAAGCGGAGACGCAAGAGGGATGAAAAATGCCACCTCCGCCTCTCGGCGTTGGCTGCTCGCCGCCGCAGAGCTCGCGCAGCCCTGGCGCGGGAGGAAGCCGGGGGGGGGGGGGGGGGGGGGGGGGGGGGCGTTTAGCGACAGCCACACATCATCGCTCAGGCGGCCGCTGCCAGCAGCTCTGTCTGGCCTGCGGCCTGTGAGGCGCGTCCTGCAGCGGGTGAAACAAGCCCCCGGGCCTGCAATGCGAGCAGCACAAGTAACCCCTTCCGTCTGGAAGGGCCTTTCCGTTGTACCCCAGTTGCGGTGCAAGGACTCAACCAGGTGAACCGCTGCGTAGCTGACTTCAGCGGTACAGTCACCTGGTAACACGGTTTAGTTCCTCGCTAGTTCACTTACAGACTCGGTGTGTACCTATCTGGGTGCACGCGGATAGCGCTACTTCTTTCCCTTCTTTTTCTTTTCACGCCCCGCTTATCCGCTTCCTCATCATTGGACAGTAAACCGGACGTGCGTCTGGTTAACATCCCTGCCTTTCATTGCTTCTCAGTCTCTCTCTTTCTCTCTCTCAGCCTAGATTCACAAAAATAGTGTAAAGTAGCAGTGCTTCGGAATTCTACGCACCGTTATCGGCGGCGTCATTATACCAGATGATACGACAACAAGACAACGAAACAGCCTTCAACTCTCCAGCCACGTGCGCGAGTATACGCTGGAAAGGTCTACCTGTGTGTCACGATGTGTGTATGCGTGCGTTTGCGCGCGTGTATGCATGCGCAGCATGCGGTATAGTTTAGATGCTTAACGAGCGCAAGGGCCTCGGCGCCTCTCGGCGAATACAAGGAGTGCTTGCGTCCGCCTCTGCGTGCCCATCCGAAGCAAACTGCTTCGCCGGCGTCGAGCTAACGAGACACCTCGTGACTGTCACACCTCGCAGGGTACTTCACGTGCGTGTGCGCTATCAATTGAGCACTCGCGGAAACGTATGTCCCAGAAGTAAGTGGCACGCTTCTCGGTAAAGCATGGTGAGTCAAGGCAGGCTGAGGACCAGAGGACTGACGGAAAAAAATTGGTTGAGGGCAGACTCGGGAACTGGCTGAACGTAGTGCGCTCGTGTGTTCTAATTTTAGTTCCCTCTCACGTAAGCTGTCTTCTGCGGCGCATTTATTTTTATTCTTCCGTGGGCACTAGCTTTCAAACTTCACATAAGTACGGCAATCGATCAACTGGCTCGTATCGGTGGACGAAGTGAAGGTCTCGGAGAGGTCCTGTGAGTAACCCAGTTTTGTGATCATCATTAAGTAATTTGCACTCCAAGGGCTTGTCTTCGTGCACAAAAAGCTCAAGAGGAAGACGTTGGAAGATGGTTCTGCTCGGGGAAAGCAAATATTGTACGTAGCCCGAGATTAAATCGTGTTGAATATCATGCTAGGCGCACCCGCTTCAATGTGACATGGTATGTTCAGAAGTGCAGAGAAAGGGAGAAGTTGGTGTATGTACTTCCATGACTGTAGCATCGCGGCAAAACCACGACACAGAAAGAGAAATCGATGACCCAGACCAGTGAACATTCTTATCGGAACAACGAAGAGCATACTACAAATGAAATAAGTCGTCACGTGATTGGCACCCTCGAGTTGATTATACATGAATGGCGGTCAAATTGAGCGCTCATAACATCGAATATCCGCGTGCCTGAAACAGAAATAAATGTAAAAAAACATGGAAGGCCAAAACGTATCGTAAAGCAACGACACTGAACGTCAATACAACTCTCTCTCTCTCTCTCTATCTCTCTCTCTATCTCTTTCTTAATATCAGAAACTCTCACGATGACACCCGCCGTGGTTGCTTAATGGCTATCGTGTTGGGCTGCTAAGCACAAGGTCACGGGATCGAACCCTGGCCATGGCGACCGCATTTAGGGGGGGGGGGGGGGGGGGGGCAGAAATGCGAAAACACCCGTGTACTTAGATTTAAGTGCACTTTAAAGAACCCCAGGTGGTCCAAATTTCCGGAGTCCCCCACTACGGCGTGCCTCATAATCCGATCGTGGTTCAGGCGCGCAATTGCGCGCTTTGCGTTTGTGAAAAATGTTGCCCTCATCTATCGGTCCGGCAGTAGCATTTGTTCTCTTTTGGCTGTATGCTGACTCAAGTCACAATTGCAATGCATACTCACTGACCTGGACAGGCAAAGCAGAAGGGTGGGTCTAAAAATTAATCTGCAGAAAACTACAGTAATGTTTAACAGTCTCGGAATAGAACAGCAGTTTACGATAGGTAGCGAGGCACTGGAAGTGGTAAGGGAATACATCTACTTAGGGCAGGTAGTGACCGCGGATCCGGATCATGAGACTGAAATAATCAGAAGAATAAGCATGGGCTGGGGTGCGTTTGACAGGCATTCTTAGATCATGAACAGCAGGTTGCCATTATCCCTCAAGAGAAAAGTCTATAACAGCTGTGTCTTACCAGTATACTCACGTACGGGGAAGAAACCTGGAGGCTTACGAAAAGGGTTCTACTTAAATTGAGGACGACGCAACGAGCTATGGAAAGAAGAATGATGGGTGTAACGTTAAGGGGGGGGGGGGGGGGGTAAGAAGCGAGCAGATTGGGTGAGGGAACAAACGCGAGTTAATGACATCTTAGTTGAAATCAAGAAAAAGAAATGGGCATGAGCAGGACATGTAATGAGGAGGGAAGATAACCCATGGTCATTAAGGGTTACAGACTGGATTCCAAGAGAAGGGAAGCGTGGCGGGGGGCGGCAGAAAGTTAGGTGGGCGGATGAGATTAAGTTTTCAGGGACAACATGGCCACAATATGTCTATATAACAGATATTATCTGTAGATTTCATATTCCTGCAGTAGAAAGGTACTTAAATTATTGTTCCCCGAAAGTTAAATGTCGAAAGCTTCTGGCAGACGAACTCCTTGTGTTCTGCCTTTTTCGAAAAATTAAATGTACTTTGCGGTGAAACCTGCGCGAGTTTTATGACACCTTTTCACTTCTGCTTTCAGACACCTATGGATCAGAGTAAAGGAAGTGTGTGTGTGTGTGTGTGTGTGTGTGTGTGTGTGTGTGTGTGTGTGTGTGTGTGTGTGTGTGTGTGTGTGTGTGTGTGTGTGTGTGTGTGTGTGTGTGTGTGTGTGTGTGTGTGTGTGTGTGTGTGTGTGTGTGTGTGTGTGTGTGTGTGTGTGTGTGTGTGTGTGTGTGTGTGTGCGCGTGTGTGTGCGTGCGTGTGTGCGTGTGTGCGTGCGTGCGTGTGCGTGTGCGTGTGTGTGCGTGTCAGTTTTTATTTTGCTTCCACTCTTGCCTATTCTTCTCCTCACTATACTTTTTCCTATTGTGTCGTCCTTTTACCTCCATCCCACCTGCTGGTCGATGTGCGGGAGCCATTCGTCGACTGGCACTTTGTGCGGCGGCCCAGCACGATTTTTCTTTACCGTCGTTCTTGTTACGATCACACATATAAGGTAAAGAGAGTGCCTATATGGGTGCTTTTTTTTATTTACAAAATTCCCGCAACGCCGTAATGGCGTTACTGCAGGAGGAAGGGGGGGGGGGGGGGAAGGCGCATATACAATGTCGACATAGTTTAAACGCATTGCTAGAATAGAATACGAAAACAGAATGTAGAATGCAGAATATAGCAATAATGGCGTATCACTGCGCATTTAGTAGAATACGCAAATGGTAAGCCGATGGAAAATTGTTATGCCCATGTCACAAATCCCAACAATGAAAGGAAGACACTATTATCGGTTATGTTTAATGTGTCTTCAGGGAGTCAGTTCCATTCTCCAATTGTTTTTAAAGAGGAGTTAGCAAAACTAGTGGTTCTGAAAGAGTATTCTTGCACTCTATTCGCGTGCTGACAATGCTTTGAACGTTACTTTGGCGCCAAAATATATTCGGTTTTGCTAATTCCTCTTTGATTGTAACATATACTGTGCAAAAATTTTTATCGCAGTCACGTCATGGGTTGACGCTGCTCCAATAAGCGTCCCAACCTGAATCTGTCCGTTCGCGCGTCGCCGGCTCTATAAAAGGCGCATTTGTTTACATCACTCACGATCTAGTCTTCGCTTCTTCACACCATGTGCCCGGGACACAAAGGCCCTCGCGATGAGCACCAGTGCGGGAGCATTGGGCGTGAGGAAGTTTATGAGCGGCGGTGACGCGCTCGGCACGCGCGTCCCAGCGGCGGTCCGCGGTGCCCGCAGCCCAAGAACCGCCTGATTGCACGTCCATCTGTCGCTGTTCGCTCGCCAGGGAGCGGCGCCGCCGCTGTTGTGGTGGTGGTGCGGGGGGGGGGGGGGGGGGGGGGAATGGGAACGCGCCCCGGCGAGCGATCCAAATTGGCAAGCGCAACTCCGCACACCCCGGGACGACCGCGCGCGCTTCCGGGTGGCGCCAGCGCGGCCTCTCAGCGCGTCCAAAAATCGACCGCTAATTGGAGGCGCACGAGGACTGCGCTTGGCCCGATTAACATGTCACTGCTGGGACGTCCTAATCGGTCCCCGTAGGATCGGCCCCGTCTCCGGCGATCCCTTGGCGCTCAATCGGGCCCGCCGCAGAAGTGCAGCGTCACGGGCTTCACGCCCTTCCCCGAGGCTCCATGAATCTTCCCGATGGCGGTCGTGATCACAGGGCGGGCTTTTCACGGCTCTGTGCCGATCTGCGTTCGGCGTGAACGCGGGACTCGCGGGCGCGTGTGTCCATGAAAACGCCCCTCGCACGCTCCACAAACTGCCGCCCCGCTGCCGGTGGGTCTCGAGCGGCGAGTGCCGCGGTGAACGCCCCGCGACCTCTGCGATATACCGGCGGCTGCTGCCCGGCCCTACAACACAGCGCCGACACCTGTGCTGCTCCCGCCCGGCCCTACCACCGATGCTTCGACGACGACACCTGCCTCCGAGATCGGCTCCGTCGCTCGAGACTGTTATACCAATTACTCGAGTGGCTCAGGAAAACAACGACGTCTTTAAGAAACATTAGACATTAAGGTTTCAATTAAAGGAAATAGAAGAAAACGTATTTGCCATCTACCGACGAGTTCGAGGCAGCTTCTGTGGAACGAATCGGTTAAAGTTGTGGATGGTACGCCTAGATGTGCAAGCTTTCGCAAGGAAAACAAGCACAATAACAAGTGCAGGTAGTTCCTTGATGATGAAATGAATGAAATGATAGAATTCGTTACCATTGTAACAGGAAATGATAAGTGTTTGAGTGCAGTAACGGAGACAGGCGAGCTGGCGCACACATACGTTGCCAACAGAAAAAAACGTTTGTAGAATTTGTTGGGTTACAAGGGTGGTTCAGAGTCGTTTTAAGCTGCTTTTCCACTCGCCATGCGCGTAGAACCGCTCTTATAAGACGGAGGTCATGCCTCTATCCTGTGACAGACAGCGGAACTTTCCTTCAGAAAATACACATCACGCGCATTATATTACACCTCGACGAATACAAGTGAATGATAACTGCTTGCTGCATACAGCCTGCCAAACTGATAGATCATGTACGTCGCTCACTACTGCTACTTTAATCAAATTTATAAGGCCGGTATATTGTCGACGGATGATACCACATACGTGTCGTTTACAAATGTAGTTTAACTTCTCAAAACAACACACGAGCCAGGAAGACGTCGTATACTGCGAAGCTCTGTATTAACTCTGACTAACCGCAGTCCTGTGACGTGCAGAGAAAACACGGTACACTAGCGTTTCTACAATCCACCCCTATAGGCCGGGAGTAAGCTCAGATGAAGCTTTGAATTAAGCTTGGAAAATGTGAAAAAAAGAAAATGTCACTGCGCGTTGCGGGCTTGCATAGTATCACTTTCAGCTGTGCATATAACGACAGGAAACAAAATAAGCGAAACCAAAAGCTTTCTTCAGCCTTCAGCGCTGGCCAGTCGTCTGTCAGTTTCGACCATGTCGGCTCCTTATTTGCTGATGTGGGGGACTGGTTTACACGCTGGGTACAAGGGTTTATAGCTTAGCTTGCATGCTTAACATGTATTCGCAGTTTTCTTTAAAGTGCTTCGTGAACGCCATTTGCTGTTCTATCCTGTGATCTGGCCTTTTAAATTCGTGTTGTCCCAGGAAGTTCGAGCCGACTCATTCTTGCGAACAACGTCGACATGTACTAGTGCAGCGAGTGGAAGTCACGGCGCGACGCAGCCCCGGTCACCAACCGCTATCGTGGCGGAAGGCAGCTACCGATAGGCGAAGGCCTACCACTGTCGGCCATCACTGCGACATGGCTTCAAGCTGGAACCATCAGTGACCCTCACTATGTCCGGTTAGTCGCGAACTCATGTTATACGACCACCTACACTTGTACTACTGCAACCGACGCGGGACGCAGATATGTCTGATCAATCAAGCTCAGTGAAGAAGGTTAAGCTTGATGAAAACCCTGACGCCGCTAATGAGGAAACATCTACTCAATCACTCAGGTATTGAATGGGACGACGACGACGAGATATACGCGCGAGTGGCACACAAGAAGAAAGAGCTGAAGGAATTCCTGTAGTCTTTTGGCCAATCGAAAAGAATGGGAGTTTTTGGAAAGTAAACCCGAACGTTGTCGCCTCCGAGGTAGTTGCGGCGGCTAGAGAGGAAGTGAAATCCTTCAGAGAGAACAAAGATGAAAGCTCTTCGATTAATGTAAGTTCACTCCTTTCCATCAAAAGACTATGGGCCCTTGGTCAAGTAGCTGGCTTGCCTGTAAAGGCATCTGTATCAGAATCTTACACAAGAAACGTGGGAAAGATACAGCACGTCTCTTTGGAGTATACTGAGGAACAGCTTGTGGAACACTTGAGAGACACCGGGGTAACCTTTGGCCGGCGACAGATGTGATACTATCGACAAGGTTATGGCGCGGTGGAGACACGCCCTCTGCGTAGTGTGATTCCCTAATTACGTTACGATTGACCGATGCCTGGCAGACTATTCCTCGATTTTACGAGTCACCGAGTGGGGGAATATCCGGGTCCAGCCATCAGTTACAACTGCCAGAGATTTGGCCATTTAGCGAAGAACTGCAGGGGAACGAGACGCTGCAAAGTATGTACAAAATACCACCATTACAATGACTGCAAGTGGGTACGACAACCAAAGTACGCGTATCGCAATGGGTTCCCACATAGCGTCGTTTTCTGGTTCTCTACAGAAAAAGGCAGCATCACGACAACGACAACGCGAGCTTTTTTACGGACGCATACCTCACCGCGAAGCTGCCCTTCCCAACTTAGACACCATGAATCCAGTGTATCAAAAGAGGAGTCTGGAGATTAGCCACCAGCAAGGTACGTCTACGTCTAGCTACGCATAGTTTATGAAGAATTCAGGTGCGTGGACACAGACCTCAGATCACCGACCTGAACCCCACCCAGATCACTCACGTGAACCAAGTGATTCTGCAACGCATGTACGTGGCGCCTGGCAACACCCAAAGGGAACATTTGAATCAGCAAACGAGAGAACTGACTCCACCACTAAGTTTCGCGATACATTGAACAACAGTAAAGGAACAGTGCAACCAGCAAGAGAGAATACAGGCGGCATCACGACAACGCGAGTTTGCTTACTGGCGCATACCTCACCACGACACTGTACCTCCCAACTTAGACACCGTGAACCCAGTGTACCAAAAGGAGAGTCCGAAGATCACCCACTAGCAAGATACGTCTACCTCTAGCTATGCTAAGGTATACAATGAACAACAGTAAGAAAACAGTGCAACCAGAAAGAGAGAAAACACAAGCGAGTTCTGCCCCTTCCATTGAGAAACTAATACTTCCCATCTTTTCCGAGTCCTAAGAGCTATACTTGCCGCACTTCCGCAAGGTAACGGAAATCCAAGTTTCATGTAATGCAGGAACTTCAACAGCGCTTTAGTTGTCCGCATTGAAGTTGCAGTGTCAGGCCACGGGCCGAGAATAGCGCGTCCTCCGACACTGGTTGCCTGCCAACGCTGGCTAAGGAATTATCTAATGTCCTTCGCTCCAGCATATATGCTGGGCAATTGCATAATACCCGTTCCAGCGTTTCAGGCGTCTGACAGTGTTCGCAATCAGGACTGCTCGACTGGCCTTTGAGGTGTGCGTACCAACGGGTGAAAGCAACGCGCAGACGAATGCTGTGTAGCAATGACGCTTTGCTCCGCGTAACCTTCGGGGGCAAACAGAATTTGCAGTCTGGGTCTGTCATGAACAACTGTGGATGTTGTCAGCGTGAGCTCTGTATGTCTTTGTACGGTCCTGCATGAGTTCCTTGGTCATTGAGTTGGTGTCAGGTCGCGAGTAGGCAAGCCACACTTCATCAGAGGAAGAGAACGCAGATTTTGCTTCATTGTCAACGAGTTCATTGCCAGTCACACCACAATGACCAGGCACCTATTGAAATATGATCACCTCGCTGGGGACTGAAATCGGTGCACGTTAAATAAACCCAGATGTTCAAAATTATTCCGAAGTTCCCCACTAGGGCGTGCCTAATAATCATATCGTGGTTTTGGCACGTAAAACCCCCGCATTTAATTTAATTTAATTTAATGTAATTTAATAATGTTTTTCAGCTTATTTAAAGAGAATTGTCATCAATCATGGGCGCGTCAACAGGCAAAAATCTCCTGAGAGAAACGTGGCTTTGCACTTGAATTGAAATCTACATTGCGGGCGGGGCGATGACAATCCCAACGACGTGGGAAAGAAAATTCTGTCGTACACAGGTGGCAGTGGAAAACAGCTGCGACTGCGTGGACAACAGTCGAGCAAACTACTTTCAAACGCGTGAGGCCATGCCAAGGAGATGACTGATAACGCGAGTGTTATCACCGGAAACCAGTTGGCTTTGGTGAATAACGAAATGCACTCAGCAGCAACGATTCCGGGCTGCTGGATCTTTCCTATCGCCTAGAGCGCCCTTTCTTTTTCCTCTTCTCGTCACGCCAGCCAATGAAGATAGCGCAGCGAAAAAGGCGAGAAACCGAGGTCACCGCCGGTTTTGAGCAGGACGTTTCCGTGCGCGCTGATAAGTTCCATATTTCATTGCGACACGAGCGAGAAAGCGCGTCGTCTCCCTCCTCCCCTCCCCTCCCCCCCCCTCCCTTGTCCGCGGGGGGTGTCTTACCGGGGGCAGGTGGGGAGGCCTCCCTTCTTTAACGCTTGAGCGCGGATTCGTAATCCTCCTCGTGCCTTCCGCACGCCGCCGCCGGCAGCAGAGGCGCCGAATCCGGCGGTGCAACTCCTGCGGGAGCCATCATTACGCCCGCCCGGGTGTGCTGCGGCAGCAGGCGTCCATGAGTCGTCGTGTAATTCATGCGGCCGCGGAAGGAGCGTCACGAAGCACGCCAAGTTGGCCGTCGGTCACGAGCCGTGCCGACGCTTTGGCGCTACTGGACTGCGACGGGGGCATCATGCCTTCGAATTCGATATATAGCCATCAAATTCGAATTCACGATCCGCATGCTGCTCGTGCCGCTGGCTGTCCGGCTGCGCCGCCACCTTCTTGCGGTGGCGTTTTGCCACGCGCACTGCGCACGTCCCGGCTTCCTTCGCTTGGTTAGATTTTTTTTTTCTTTATCGGGCCATTGTGGCATCGGCTTTGCCGCTGGTCGTTCATAGAGAGCCATCGAGAAGCGGCAAACGGTTTCGAAACAAAATATGCAGCTGTGGTCGCCACTTTATGCTTGTGCATTGTTGTGCGAATAACTCTATTGGAAAAGTGATAGTTAAGTCAGACTGCTACTCAGAGAAGCTGAAGGTTGACTTGGGAATTGCCGATCAATCCCGAATCTGGAAGCTGTAATCATGAATTGCCCGTTTTATTCATTCGCTCTCAATGGACTCCTCCCCCCTCTTGTCAAAAGTTTAAAGCCTTCTCCGCATGTGACCGAAGCTGTTGACGGGTCATGTATTAATGGATCTGCTGTATCGTTGGTGGCGCTCACAGGTTGAAGACAGTTGGAACTGTCTTCCCAAATGCTGTATTTGGACAAATGACAACACTACATAATGCGTGCAACACGGCCTAAATGTAGTTTTTCTTACGAGTACAAGAAACTTTAAACTTTTGACGCGGATAACATACATGTATAGTTTCTCAGTGTTTTCTTCCATTTAGCGTATACCAGTACGCGGCATACTATGACGTTAGTGCAGCATTGTGGTTATGTGAAGAATAGCCGACAGCGCAGCTGCACACGTCATCGCATGTGTCGTGCTGGACGACTTCCTTTATCATAATACGTCGTCGCAACCTTATGCTCGAAGACAACTAGCGCTGTGAAAAAAAAAAAAAAAAGAAAACGTTGTTTTACTTTAATACGAAGCATTCATAGCGACACTAAAGTACACGAAGTAAGATTCGTAGTTTTGTCGGCCCCACAAATCGCAACAAACGTACCCTAACTAATTAAATAAACAAACACGTGCTCATGCGCGCACAAACATGAACATATCTCACTGGATGACCGCAAGCACTCGCTGACACAACGCTGGTGTGATGAAGAGCGCCTGCAGCGGGTGAGGTGAAGGGGATAGGGCGAGCGCTTCGTACTGCCTGTCGCTTGACCGCATCTCCGAAACTTGATATTACACGACCATCAGCACTAGGTGCGCAGTAAGACGGCACACTTGAAGGCACCGACTCACCCTTAGTCTTAGCACCCGCCGCCGATAACATCCAAGGTACGGCTCGCAGGCCGCGTATGCACTCAGCCGCACGGACACCCATGCGCAGCCCCGGCCGGGCTAGAGGAGGAGACGCGCTCTCACCTCCCCTAGCGCGCGCTTGATTACGTAACCTCCAACATTGGGCAGAAGAATGGAAAGAAGAATGGAAAGAAGAACATGGAAAGAAGAATGATAGGTGTAACGTTAAGGGATAAGAAAAGAGCAGATTGGGTGAGGGAACAAACGCGAGTTAATGACATCTTAGTTGAAATCAAGAAAAAGAAATGGGCATGGGCAGGACATGTAATGAGGAGGGAAGATAACCGATGGTCATTAAGGGTTACGGACTGGATCCCAAGGGAAGGGAAGCGTAGCAGGGGGCGGCAGAAAGTTAGGTGGGCGGATGAGATTAAGAAGTTTGCAGGGACGGCATGGCCACAATTAGTACATGACCGGGGTTGTTGGAGAAGTATGGGAGAGGCCTTTGCCCTGCAGTGGGCGTAACCAGGCTGATGATGATGATGATGATGATGAACATTGGGCGCGCGGGAAGAGTGCGCGCATCCAGCCGCTATCCTTCTCGGCTCACCATCGCATGCTTTCCCTCGCACCCGCAGCATCGGCGTAGGGGGAGCGATAGGATCTTATCGCAATTGGACTTTATACGGAACATCACGATGATGGCGGCGACGACGACGGCAATAATTCGCCTGCGGGGTCCGTATAATTGTCATTGCAGTAAAGGGTTTTCAAATAGCAATAGTCGCTCCTCAGTATAACTTATTGGGATACATAACACTGCCTGTGCGCAAAGTTGTGAAAGCTACTCAATTATTTATGCCATTTAGTTGCACCTTATCTTCGATCTAGGGGTGAATGCCAAAGAGCCCATTTACCATGCTTTAGGTGCACCTTAAGTTACCCCCTATGATCAAAATAATACGAACCCTCCTCTAGGGCGTCTTGCATTACACATGATTTGCTTTGGGACCGTTAATCAACTTTTTATTCCCTATACCCTCTTTCCACAGCATAAAGTAGCGAGCCTGTATTTACAATGAATAACCTCGCTATTTCCCTCTCTTTTTCTTCTTCCTTTTTGGAATGTTAAAGCCGATAGCTTAAGCTCCACCTGTTTGTATCAATACTAAGAAGCTGTTAATCAGTTCCACTATGATGCACATAACGTCTGAATTGGAAACCATCGTGACATTGCAGCTACCCGTAAGATCCTACCGGAAAGACCCCTCAAGGGTTGTTGTTGTTACGAGGCAGTCGATTGGACTAGCTGGTCAGCTGGGTGCCTGCCTTCTTTTTCGTCCCTTGCTGTTAGTGATGTTACAGAATCCTAAGAACGCGTCGTCGTAATCATTAATGTTCAACGTTCACCACCCTGTGGCTTGCGTCTGTGGGGACCCGCCGTTTTAATTGCCGTCTTCGGTATAATCTGTGCACGTGTACGAATTTCGCAATGCTAACTTGTCTACTCATTGACAGCCACGATGATTGATTGACAAGGAAGTGGAGAAACTAAAAATACGTCGACTGGGCTAAAACACCTATTTCGTTGTTTGTTGAATTGCGCTGAGGCAGAGAGAGAGAGAAAGAGAGAGAGACAGAGAGTTGGGGGGGGGGAGGGAATGTTAATAGAAGGAAAGAAGTCGGGTAGCTGGTGTCCCACTGCAGTCACAAATATGATGAAAATTCTCAGCGCTTTCTGACACACCGGTTGCCTAAGGGAATCTCAACAGCGCTTTTGTGGCCTTCTTGCAGACGCAATATGCGAGACCGTAATCCCAAGATCTTGTCTAACA
The DNA here is from genome assembly GCF_023375885.2 of Dermacentor andersoni. Lineage (NCBI taxonomy): Eukaryota > Metazoa > Arthropoda > Arachnida > Ixodida > Ixodidae > Dermacentor > Dermacentor andersoni. The sequence goes on from NC_092814.1 coordinate 69,767,253, forward strand.
AGAAGGGTATTCCGTCTAGCTGGTTTAGAGTAGTGCGAGGGGCAAACCTTTCCTTTTCAAAAGGATGGTGTCGCTACAATGGTTAAAGGACACGTTGCTCTTTAAACAGCAACTCTACAATTTTGTAGACCCCATGAAAATCCATGAATCGAGTATACGAACCTACACGAGTAAATGCCTCTACATTTATTTTCCCTTATGGCATATTCGACTGCACGGTTTAGAGCACTCTTGGGATAACGAGCGGGTCAAATAGCGATAATCAGGCTCTGTTATCATCATTTGAGCCTACGTATTCGCGCCGAAAAACCTTATTATCTGCTACCTTAGAGGATAGTTCAAGCGATGTCAGAGCGCTCTGAAACGACCAGTTGAATATGGCATTATACGTGCAGGTTTTCATTTCTTTGTTTTTAATTTGAGTGGTTGGAATGCCTTACAGAGGGCACTGATTGATTATAATGCACTGAAAATGCGCGACTTTCTTCGCCATTCTCCAATTCGGTATATATATATATATATATATATATATATATATATATATATATATATATATATATATATATATATATATGTTGCGAAGGTGTTTATTAGTCACCAGCATTTGGGCCAACTGTCAGAGCACGGCCCGGACTGCTGGAGAGGATGGCACACTATAGCGTTCCTCTGCTTCACCACAATTATCCCCGGGAACGTGAAAGGAGCCGTCCGGCGACCTAACAGCTCCTCACTATGAGTGGTTCATAGTAGGGCTTGGGGGGCTCGACGTTTACAATGTCTCCTCCACGACGGCGCATGTCCGAAGACACTTCAACGGGTTCGATCACGTAGTTGACGGAGAATGCGCGTTCTACGATACGGTAGGGCCCTTTATACTTGGGTACTAGTTTTGAAGAGAGACCACGTGCAGCGGAAGAAACCAAGAGCCACGCAGCGCTTCAGTAAGGAAGGTGGGCGCAGAAGTGGTGTCAGCGCGAGTGCTCTTTTGGCGCTCTTGGTCATTGGAGGTAAAGACCCGTGCGAGATCGCGGCACGCTTCAGCATGTCTTGCGTGTCAGAAATGGGCGCTGTTAAGGCTGCCACAGTTGTTACGGGAACGGCGTTTCGGCGGCCTTCAACAGCGTCTGCTTGAACCAGGTTGACTATAAGAGAAGGTTCGGCAGGGAAGACGAAGTGATGTAAAAACAATAACAGAAGTTTAATACATCATTACGGGTGGGCAGTGCGCTCCAAGACGAAAAAAGTACAGAAACGTTCGGCATGCGTGCTCCTGCACGCAAGGGCAGAGATGTGTCTTCACGGGGCGGCTCGCTGGCCTTCTTATACCCGCCACCATCCGGGCAACCTCATTCTCTCTTGGTAGACGGCCTTGTTAGGACACGTCGGGTCAACCCACACAGATTAATACGGAGAGAAACCACTCCCGGGTGTAGAGGGGCTGAACATAGCACAAAGGAAAGTAGGGTTTGTACTGGTGCATAATCCCGTCGCACACACCCGACGGGCAAGTCTTTTCATGTTGACGGGCGTGACGATTAGGCACGTCGTGTCTCAGGCATTTGGAATCCATTCTATCCATTGCCGCACAAAGTGAACCACAACAGCCTACATTCAGATGCATCCGACCGGCATGGTAGAATTGTGTCCATGGTGGGCGACGGGTACCGACCGTACAGTAAGAAAAAAAGGTGAAATGCCGGTGGTGCTCTGAGTAGCGGTGTTGTACGAGTAGGTTACGAAGGGCAGAATGACGTCCCAATTTGTGGGATCAGAGGTGACGTACGTGGCAAGCACGTCGCCGAGCGTACGGTTGAAGGGTTCTTTAAGACCATTGGTTTGAGGATGGTACACTGTAGTTGTGCACCGATCAACGTGGCACTCTTTAAGAATGGCTTCAGCAACTTCGGACAGGAAGACACGTCCGCGATCACTGAGCATTTCCTGAGGTGGCCAATGACGCAGGATGAATCGGCAAAGCAAGAAGGATACAACATTACGCGCTGTAGATGCCGAGAGGGCGGCAGTTTAGGTGTATCCCGTGAGGTGGTCGACTGCCACAATGACCCAGCGGTTGCCAGCCGGTGCCAGGGGAAGGCGCCCATACAAATCGATGCCGACATGCCCAAGCGGCCGGGTAGAGCCAAGTAAAGGTTGCAGAACGGTTGGCAAGCGGCGGGGTGAATAGAGAGCTATATAGTTCAGCGAGATAGCGGGCCAGCGGACCCAGCGGGCCAGCGCAGACGCCATTGCGAATGTTGTACCGCGCATGCGCAGTGGTGTCTACGCTGGCCTGCTGGACCTGCTCGTCCGCTGGTCCGTTGTCACGCTGAGCTATAACTCTAATATTTCCGACGCTGACAATTCGGGGCAACAGCGAACGAACTTCTGAACGTGGCTGTACATCCCTCGCCAGTATAGTACTGCTGTCGAAGGCATTGATAAGTTTTGAAAACTCCTGAGTGTGCACGCTGTGGATCGGCGTGGAACGCTGCGCATATTTCGGAACGCAGACTGCGAGCTACTAGTAACAACCACTTGCGCCATTGGGGGTTATATTTGCGTCGGTGAAGAAAGTTGTCCCGAATGGCAAAATGGTGAGATTGACGACGCAACGTGCGAGTGGTTGGTTGGGCCGATGAACCAGAAAGCAAGTCTGTAATGGAGGCAATCCAATGGTCTTTGCGCTGCTCAGTAACGATGGTGGTAAGGCCGAGTGAAGAAATGACAAACTGGGATAGTGAGCAGCAGGCATTGTCGCCAGGCAAAGGAGAGCGCGAGAGGAGCTAGGCATCACAATGCTGGCGTCCGTTGCGGTACAGTACGCGGGTATCGTAGTCCTGCAGGCGAAGAACCCATCGGGCAAGACGGCCTGAGGGATCCTTCAGGGACGACAGCCAACATAGTGCATGGTGGTCCGTGACTACATCAAATGGACGGCCGTATACAAAAAGGCCGGAACTTAGTAAGAGCCCCAGATGATGGCCAGGCATTCATTTTCATTCACAGTTTAATTTGTCTCAGCTTTCGTAAGCGTGCGACTTGCATAAGCCACAATATATTCAGAAAGCCCTTGTCCGCACTGGGCAAGAAAAGCACCAAGGCCAACACCGCTGGCATCTGTGTGTACTACGTCGGTAGGGGCTGTCGGGTCGTAATGGCGCAAAATTGGCGGAGACGTTATCAAACGGCGCAGCTTTGTGGACGCCTTATCGCACTCGGACGACCACGAAGTGAGGGGCCCGTTGTTTTAAGTAGCTTCGTCAGGGCCGATATGATGGCGGCGAAATTGCGAACGAAGCGTCTAAAATAAGAGCAGAGACCTATTAAAACTGTGCAGTACTTTGAAAGACGTTTCGACGGAGGGTATTCGGCGACGACCAGAAGTTTGGCTGGGTCGGGGAGAATTCCATCCTTGGATACGACGTAACCTAGAATTGTCAGCTGCCGAGCTACGAATCGGCACTTTTTTAGGTTTAGTTGTAGGCCAGCGTTTGTTAAACGCCTCAACACACACCGGAACCATTGAAGGTGCGTGATAAAGTCAGGAGCATACACAACATCGTCGTAAAGATAGCGCAAGCACGTGTGCCACTTCAAACCGCGCAGAACAATGTCCATCATGCCTCAAAAGTTGCGGGCGCGTTACAAAGTCCAAAAGACAATACGTTAAATTCGTATAAGCCGTCGGGTGTGAGAAAAGCTGTCTTTGGCCGATCGGGGTCTGCCATGGGTACTTATCAGGGCACTGAGCGCAAATCTAGAGATGAAAAGAATTCGGTGCCTTGTAGACTGTCGGTCACGTCGTATATGCGCAGGAGCGAGCGTAGACGTCCTTGCGAGTGGCATTGTTGAGGCGCCGGTAGTCCACACAAAACCACACAGAACCATCTTTCTTCGTAACAAGGACGGCAGGTGATGCCCATGCATTGTTGAAAGCACGTATCCCCTCGCGATGCAGCATGTCGTCGATTTTGTCTGTTGAGTACGCGACGTTCCAGGAGATACGCGATACGGACATTGACGCAATGGCGGTTGCGAGCCAGTGCCGATGCTATGTGTAACAGTTGGACCAAGGAAGATTGTCCTGCATCGAAAGGAGACAGAAATTCTTCTAAGAGACACAAAAGCTGAGGCCGCTGGACCGGTGTATGGTCATCGGCAATAGAAAAACCAAACACATCACTAGGTGATAGGGCACACGTAGAAACAGCACTGCGCGCACTGAAACTAGCACAGTAATCGTCATCGGGCACGTCCATAACTTGCGCGTCTTCGATAGCTTCTATTGCCAAGACATTCCCCTCGGAGCAGCATCGCAGGGTATGAGAACGAGTTGCAAACAAAAACGGTGCTGTAGCCCTGTGTGATGTCCACTGTCGCAAAAGGTTGCAGCAGACCTTTCCGAGTGAGAAAGCGGTCAGATGGAAACAGTAGTGCAACAGCGTCTGAGGTTCCGCTGCAGTGCATGGGTACGACCGTTGACGCGCCCGGAAGAACGTAGGTGTTGGCTTGGACAAGTAGTTTCCTCCCAGCCGAGGATAATCCAGCCAAGGGTAACGTCATGAGAGCAAGAGGAAAGGATGATGAATTCTATGGCGTATAGGACGTCGTCAATGACAACACGAGCAGTGCAAGCCGCTAAGGGGTGATTCTGCTGAGCACTGGCTGTGCGGAGGGACATCCCCGAAAGCGGCGTCCTGACTTTCAGAACGGCGAAGCTTAGCGTCCATAACACATACGATGGCTCCTGTGTGCACGAGTGCAGATGCGCGAAAACCGTCAACAAACACTTCGATTACGTTCGAGGGACTGCGTTGAGGACTTTCACATTTCGACGGTGTTGTAGCCTATGCCTCTTGGACTGCGACGGTTAGTTTTCCGCGTCCCGAGTGACGGGACTCGAGTGAAAGGCGGGTAGTTGGCGGCGGGCGCAGCATCGGTGACATAGCCGACGGGTAGTCGTAATATGGACGGTTGGCCTGGCTTGTCACGGGTGGTGTGGTGCTAGGCGGCTGCACAGGCTTACAATAACGTGCGATGTGACCGGCGTGACTCTCCACCGCTTTTCATTGAAGAAGGGTGATTTCCCCATTGCTCATTTGCAACTCTACGGATCACATTGAGACGCGGAGATAGTGATGTCGCAATAGAGTCCACAGCTCGTCGCCACTGTAGACGGTAGTCAATAATGACACCCAAAAAGCGCTTGTGCTTCAATTGACGAAGGCAAGATTGATCAAGGTCTACCTTCAGCCGCGCATACCGATCAGGCTGCACGATGCACTAGTGACGAGTCGAATAATGTACCAGCTCCCTTTAATTTCCCACTCGCTATCACAGCTGGAACGACTTGAGGTTTTGCACAGAAAGGGCCTAAGGAGGGCTCTTGGCGTTCCGCAGACTGATCCTAACAATGCAGTACTTTATGAGTCTATCGAGACCTCTTAGCCTAGTCGCTTCACAAAGGTTATTGATGCAAATTGGCCGCCTCAAACAGACGATAGCCGGGCGAGCCCTTCTACAGGGCCTTCGTAAGAGATCTGAGTCCCGTGCATACTTGGCCCTTAATACTCTTGGTTGCCTGTGTCTTGACACTAGAGGTCGAACTACGAGGTTGAAACCACCTTGGTCATTCACGAGCCTCGATTGTTCGTTGACAATTCCTCACGTTCGCGCTAAGCGGAGTTCTCCTTTGGCGGCAACGCGTTCGCTCGTACTGGAACATCTTGAGACTGCATATGCACGTCATCTTCAAATTTTTACTGATGGCTCTGTGGTCAAGGTCAGAGGATCTAGTGCAGCTGCTTTTCACATTCACTCTTTGAAGTATGATTGGTCGGTTCGCTTCACTGCAGTCGTGTTCTCCACAACGGCTGAAAGCCTTGCCATTGATGCAGCTCTAAAGAAGCCACGGTTTTGTACGCCTCAACCTGTTGTCATTCTCACAGATTCAAAATCCGCCCTTCAAAGGTTAGAGCACGGGTTGCCTACTGATGCCTTATGTCTTAGCTCCCTACGCTCGGTGCACAATCTCCATATCAAAGGCTTCTCCATACGTTTCCAATGGGTGCCCTCGCACATAGGTATCATAGGCAAAGAGATGGCGGACAGCCTCGCCCATAGAGCGCTGTCTGGGAATCCATTGAGAAAAGAGAGAGAGAGAGAAAGGCAAAGGAAAGACAGGGAGGTTAACCAGAGATTATCTCCGGTTGGCTACCCTGTACTGGGGGAGGGGAAAGGGGATGCAATAGGTGAGAAAGAAAGAAGGATAAAAAAAAGGAAAAAAAAAAAAAAAAAAACCTAAGCACACACACGCACGTACACACGAACTATTTCTGTGGGCACTGTCACGCAACCCGCAAAGGCATTCCTAGTCTTACGCAGTGTCACCGTACAGTCCTGCGCCACACAGTGTACTGTCACAATTTGTCAGAAAGTCCCGTGTCTTTCAAGTATCGCAGCAGCGCCTTCATAGCGGATCGCGCTGATGTTCGCGTAGGCCAGGTTCCAAGGATCTTGCTTTCTGTCATTGGGCGCTTGTCCAGTTTGTCTAAGGTGGCTGAGAGGACAGTTCTTTGTGGGTTAAAACGAGAGCACTGACAAAGAAGGTGCTCGATCGTTTCGTTGCACCCGCAGAAGTCACACAGTGGGCTGTTGGCCATTCCGATAAGGAAAGAGTAGGCATTTGAAAATGCTACTCCAAGCCATAGACGGATAAGAAGGGTGCAGTCACGTCGTGGAAGCTCGGGCGGAATATGGAGCTGTAAATTAGGGTCCAGTGTATGGAGGCGTGCACTTGTGAAATCGGATGAATTCCACTGGGCTAATGTCAGGTCACGCGCAAGTGCGGCAAGTTTTTTCGCTGCGTCGGCTCTCGAAAGAGGAATGGCAACGGAGTTGACGCCGTCATGGGCAGATCGGGCAGCTGCGTCTGCTCGATCATTGCCATGTATGCCACAGTGACTAGGCAACCACTGATATATTATATCGTGTCCTTCGTCAACTAGTCGATGGTGGACTTCTCTGATCTCTGCGGCGAGCTGCTCATGGGATCCATGGCGCAGTGCTGAGAGTACACTCTGCAGGGCTGCCTTGGAATCACAGAAGATTGACCATGCGTGGGATGGTTCCTCCTTAATAAAATGAAGAGCCGCACGCATGGCTACCAGTTCAGCAGCTGTCGTTGAGGATACATGTGACGTCTTTAGCTGTATCTTGACGGATCTTCTTGGTATCACCACAGCGGCAGCTGCGCTTGCAGATGTGACTGAACCGTCGATGTAAACGTGTACGCGGCCACTGTGCACCTCATGTAAAAGTTCTAACGTGGTCTCAAGAGCACAAGAGACTCTTCAGAGAAGCGGTGTTGTGCCACTTCAGTTCTTTGTGGAGCTCACCTCACAAGCCATGCGTGACCAAGGGTCTCAAAAGAAAGCAAGCCACTTTACTGCTCCGCATTCGCACGGGCTCTGCTCGTACCCCTGCGTGGATGTATAAGATGGCCTGGCGTTGTCTCCATTATGTTCAACGTGTGGTGTGTGCGGTGACATAGAACATTACCTTATGTGCTGTACTCTGTATAACGAGGAAAGGAGTGTGTTATTCGGGTCCCTCAAGAAGACAGGAATTCCTCACAGTTCTCTTCAGGACATTGTTTTCGCGCGCGGTAAACAGTTGTGTAGGAAGGAGGTTTCTCGCCTTCTTTTAAATTACCTGCATGACACGGATTTGGCTTCCACATGGTGACCTTAGGAGTGACTATTTGTAGTTGTGAGGTCTGTGTGTGATTTATGTAATTTATGTATTTTAAGTGTCGCTACGGTGGAGCAATTGCCGGCAGCAACTGCAAGGCTAATCCCACCAGTAGCCTACAAGCACTCAACTCAACTCAACTCAACTCTCCACCACTTGTAAAGGTGTTAATTAGGCACAAGTGTTTGGACCGACCGTCAGAGGAAGGCGAGGGTTCTTAATATACATATGAGCTTCATTGAAATATTTTAGCTCTCAGTTTGATGTTTAGTTGAGGAGCATGCATAAAGCAAGCAAGAAGGAAAAAATGTAATTCACGCACTAATTTGATCTTGTGAATTACGAGGATACAGTGCTACAAAGAAAATCAAGCCAATACACCGAGGAGGAGGATCGTTTGTTAGTTTCCTGTGCACATTTCGCTAAAATATACCCCCCTTCTTTCGATAGCGATTTTAATTCAGGAGACGTTCATGTCCCTGCAGTGCAATTTTATTCAATAAGCAAGGGTCTTGTTTTGCAGTAAAGCAGTCAAAATTACGTAGATTTGGTGTGTATTCCAAAAATAGGTGGAAGAGAGGGGGATAAAAAACAAACAAACAAAGATACCCGGTCGGCGCCACCAGAGCTTAGAAGGTAAACAGTTAACGCTAACGACTTCTTAACGAGTTGTCGCAATTACACCCTAATGCAGCACTCCAAAGTGTAGAGTTTATAACCCACCTTGATACGACCGCCTGCGTTTCGGACAGTGTTAATTGACTCATATATTTAGCCGTATAACTTATAATGAGTGCAACGTTATAACATAGAAATAAATTAATTATCCTCGTTTGGCTTGCACACAACCATTGCTGTGGCTACAATCAAAGTGCAAGAGGAGCCATATTTACGCGCGAAGTGTTTGATCGTTTCCTTCTTCTTGCTGTTATTCGTTTATCAGTCTGCTTAAACTCTCGAACGCATGCTTGAAACTTGGATCTCCTATATACCGTGGTAGCGGTTTCAGACCTACGAGCATCGAGAGGTCCTGATATCGTCCCCCGGACTCATTTTGCCGGCTCTCCGCTTTCCCGCGTCCCGTAATGGAGAATCATTAACTCCTCCGAGCCGCGCCCGCGACCGGCCACGTTTGCGCGGCTAAAATCCAGGCCCGTCGGAGACAGCCTCGCGGCGCTCGGCCCTCGCACGAGCGGCGAGACAGATTACGCGACTTCTCGGTCGGGCGTCGCGGGGCGCAGACACGAGGCGAGGTGTAGCGCGACGCGTCCGCCGAGACTCGGGGCCGCATCAGTCATCCGCTGCCTGATGGGCTCATCAACATGGGCCTGCAGGCCAGAGCATGGCTCCGGCGGCGCCCCGTTAGAGCCGGCGCGTTAGCGCTCGCACGCTAAGCGTCCCGTGGAGACAGCGCCCGCGCTGCTGCTGGCGCGGCTGAGCCTGCGCGCTGCTAGATGGCTCCTCCGATGCGATACGACGCGGCTCCGCGTGGTGTCACGTCTCGCCGCTGCGCCTTTTCAAACTCCACTCGGCGAAGAGCGCGGTGTTCCGCTAATGGCGCCGCAATACGCTGGTGCCGAAAATCTTCGGACGCGCTCGCAGAAGTTCGGCGAAAAACCAGTGGCCCCCTGTGTATATGGCAGTTCCTTTCACGGCGTGCTCGTCGCATGATAGTGGGCTATGCACAGCCGTTTGGAAGCCTCCCGTTTCCTTGCTTTCCGCCTGCTTAGCACTCGTAGTTAGCATGCGTACACATAAGCCTCTCTTTCCATGCGGAAGTCGTAAACAAGCGCTGCAGGCACGTGCGTTCGCAGTTTTTTTTTTTTCCTCTCTGTACACACGTCGGAAATGACAGTGCGCAGCGTTCCGGTGTATAAGAAGCAAAAGCTTATGCGCCTTGCGTGAAGATCGAGTTACCCGTAGTTGCTAGTTAATATCACTTCGTAAACGTTTGCCATCACCATCCGAACAAGTTTTTACTCAGTCGTAGTCCCCACTGACGCGGCCAAGGAAAGCGTCACTATGTGTACTAAATGTACTACAAGTGACTGCATCTCGTAAACTTTGTTTGTTCTCAATTCACTCCTGAAAAGAGAAGCTCGTCATATTCGCTATTCTAAATACTAACACGTTACTTTTCCCAAAAAGCACTACCTTCCTAGTAAGCGCAGGTCGTAAAATGATGGTTAATACTTTTCATTACCTGCTGAAGCTAGAAAAAAGCACTAACTTAGTACTAACTAAATACTGCCTCGGTAGTGCAGTTACTGACGCAACTGAAATATAATTACCAACAATACAAAGGGGCATATTCAATTTATAAGTGTTGCTTGCATTGTCATATGAAGTCGATGGTATTGTAAATTCATAAGAAAACAAGATAATAAATATATGTAAGAAAGAGGACCGCGTCCTTTCGCTATATATTAAGGCAACAATTAATCATATTTATATGCGTACTGTTTACCAGGGACATTAGGGCGCACTGATTGTACTACACATCTCCAAGCAACGATACACAATAAACACATACAGAACGACAAAGGTGCTGCGCGACACTTACTGAAAGAGCAACTTCAAAAGTATTTATAGCCATATTGTTTGAGGGAGCACATGTTGCATTGGTTAGCACCTTTATATGTGTATTTGGTGAAATAATCAGAGCTTTGTGCACACATTTCTAAAGTCTACTGTCTGCGTATATATGTGCTGCGACGTCGCACATAACGTTACGTAATACAGCTTATCTCAATTTTGCATAACACTGTCACAATCACACCATAATAGGCCACGGCCAGACGAGGTAGCATAGCTTAGTAGTCAGTAAAAAAAAACTACTAAGGAGCTTTTCTGGCTAATGAAGTCAGCACGTACTAGCTGTATACTAGGCACTGGCTAGGGCAGAACAACTGAGAAGGTAGTAAAATAGATAGTAATCTAGTGAACCCGTCCCTTTACTAGCTATTTACTAAATTTATTTTTAAGAGTGAAGGGCTCCGACGGAAGTAGCATCATTCGATAGTGCTGGGCGAAAAATTGACTAACCTTCCGATTCATCAATTAAAGCTTTAATCGCGACTAACTTTTTCGATCCCGATTAATCAGTTCAGCTCACACGACCAAAGTCAGGCAAGCGCCGGCACTGACGCCCCCGCTGCTCTTGCTGAAGACCAAGGAATCGGGAACGAGTTCCGACTGTATGCCTGTCGTGGCGGCTTAGTGACTTAGTACCTATGGCATTGCCCTGCTGAGCAAGAGGTCGCGGGTTTGACTGCCTGCCGCGGCGGCCACATTTTCGTAAGGCGAAATTCAAGAACACTCGTGTACCGGGTATCGGGTGCACGCTAAAGAACTCCAGGTGGCCGAAAATAATCCGGAGTCCCCCATTACGTTGCGTCTCATAATCAGATCGGGCTTCTAGCTCGTAAAACCGCAGAATCTAATTTAATTTCAAAATTCCAACAGCGCCCACACATGCGCGCTGCACTTGCGGCAAAATCTGTCGAAATGTTTAGTTTTCCCATTCATTCCTCTTTGCGCTGCATAGAACACGTGTGTGCGGCGCTTTTTCTTAGCCAATAAAAGGTGAGATAACCGGAGGCATCTCACTCTCTTTCGGCGCTGAACGAGGGAGGAGGCGTGGCCAATTGTCTAGAGTGTGGTCAACTTGCGCAGAGTGCCGTTCAAGTAATAAAGGCAATTGTCGATTCAAATAGCGCGTTTTCTTCTTATGTTTTTTTTTACTTTCTCCAAAGTGTATGGATGTTGCAAATCACCGGCTTTGATGGGTTTCGCTTATGTGCGTAAATCCAGAAATCCGATTAATGGATTAATTAATCAAATGAAATGCACCGATTAAGTGGCTTAAGTTTATTATTCTACGCCCAGCACTATGATTCATGGACTCAAGACGCCGGTACCATAGCTTTCCGTACTAGGGTTATTAGAGGGAATCCGCAATTGTTCAACCACCGTAGGGATCGTGAGCAGCACATAAATTTCTTCTGCGATTTGCAACAGTCACTTTGTTAAAGCACGTTGCGGCTTCTTTTTTTTTTTTTTAATTGATCCCTGTAAGCGAATTATATCGCATACTCGTCTCAGAGCATCGTTATAGAGTCGATGGCTGTATTGTGCTGACCTGTCGCGTAATTTAGAGCTTGTATGTTAAACCTTTACGCATGTCATTATGGAGGCCGTTAAATCATCTAGATTATATTTCGGCAGTAACGATCAGAAGAAGCAATTAATGACAATATTCTAAATAATTATTTTGTAACGTTGTTAGATCAGCCTAAAAAAAAGCTTAACTTGAGAAATAACAAACTCATTGAAGCCACAAGGGCGAAACAGAGACAAATCAATGCAAATCCCATTATTAACCCCCATATGCAGGCACTTCAGCAATAATTTTATTTTAATGTAGTATTCAGTGCAAAACTCGGTATAGGATTCAGCTTGTCATCGCAGTTGACTACTACACGTGTGCTTTTAGGAGAAGTACAATCAAGTAAGCAACACAATTTCGCTCACGGCTGTTGCAAACCCCACGAGATATGGGCACTGTTAAACAGATCACAAAGGACAAAGCCTTCGGAACTGTTGCGGGCACAGTCGATATCGCACCGTGTGAAATTGATATTTCGAAAAAAATATATATATGTAGAAAGGAGATGGGGCAGGGGAAGGATGTTCGATGTTTTGGGGATTGGCGATAAAATGGAATATTACTGTAGTCGCTATTACGACCGTGCGTGGAGGCTTGCAAATTATGGAGTACTAAGGAGGGTCGTGCGCGAGAAAATAATAGGTGCAAGCCCAACGATGCACTTACCTCGTTACAACAAAATTAGGCAGTCATCTGAGTCGTTCTATTGCTTTCGGTGGAAATTTCGAAGAAAAAAAAAAAAAGAAAGGTGTAACTCTCTGAGGAGCTAGCTCTCTGAAAAACCGATCCCTTGAAAGCGGGAACACGTGAATTAATAACAACACGTGAATTAATAACAAGCTTGAGGAAAAGAAAAACGAAGGAATGTCAACCGTAGAGATGATGTTAACACTGAGTAAACAATGCTGCGTACTGAGTACAGTGTGCTGAGGTAACCGTCAGCTAAAAGAACACACAAGTATACGCGGATTAGATATGTCTAGGTCTCCCACGCTGCACCTCCACCAAGGGCACGATTGCTGGAGCGCGTGTCTGCCCAATGGACGATTACCGCTCCGGCAAAGCTCTAAGAGTGTAGTTTCGACTGTCGACCCGCCACGAACATCACCCGCTTTCCACGATTCATATTTCACGTCCAGAGAGTGCTTTTTTACAATCTCTATTACATCTTGAGGGCGCCATTCCATCAGGTTTGGTCTCACCAATGTAGCGAGCGTACCAGCATGGACTTTGTTAAGACCTAGCTGTGGTGCCTCTCTCTAGGCCCGGAGTTTCTGAAAGGTCACGTATATCCCTCATGTGGCCTTAGGCAATTGGCCCTATCCCATATTCTTCCTACAGAATATGCCGCTTCTCTCTCCCTCTCTCTCTCTCTCTTATATATATATATATATATATATATATATATATATATATATATATATATATATATATATATATATATATATATATATATATATAGTAAATGGATTTTTCAAGGGACCAAACGTATTTAGACAGATGAGAAGCACAATTTGCGGCTTTGGTTTATTTACCCAATAGTTTCTGTCGCTGGACCAACCTTTCTTTTCTCTTTTTTGTCTTTTCCTTCTTTTTTGCATGTCTGTCTTTCTCTAGCTAAATACATAGACTGTTGTGGAAATTTGCTGTATCCTTTGAAACAGGTCGGTCCACCGACCGAATCTGTTGGCTAAACAAATCTAAGATAACCGCGATGTTGTGCTTCTCATCTCTTTAAGTACGTTTGGCCCATAAAAAAATCCATGCATATATATATATATATATATATATATATATATATATATATATATATATATATATATATATATATATATATATATATATATATATATATATATAAAGGTGCCTCGAGCGGCCAGTCGCGCAGCAATTTTACGTCCATTTGCGGGCTTCTTTCACGCTCCGAAAAACACTTTTATGAAGCAAGTATTGAGCAACCGCAAGCTTTATCGGGGAGTTTTTCATGTCGCTCCACAATTTTCTCAGTCATACTTTTCATCCAATTATAATATTTGAGAATCTCCAAGCGACGGCAAGTGGGGCTCCACAAGAGGGCCACACGGAGTTCCATCGTACAATAAAGTTTATTCTTCTCTTCATAAAGGCTCTTATCAAATTCATGCACTTGTGCGGTCTAGATTTGAGACTTTGAAGAGTCTTTGCTGTTCACGTTCACTCATCACGATCTTCATTCTCTCTCTCTTATCTCCCTTCTCCCTTTCCCTATGTTGAGTAGCAGGTCAGAACTTTGATTCAGATCGACCTATCAGCTTTTCTATCATAATAAATGTCTCTCTTTCTATTTTCTTTGGAACAGCCTACTGCAACGAACGATGACCTGCCCACTACTAGTTTCCCCCTTTTTGTCAAGTTCAACTAATCACCTATACGTGGTGCTGGAGGAGATATTAACGCTTGACTTTTGTTTCGGTGGTGCGTAAGATACGAGTTCATTTACATTAAAGCTACAAAAAGTCACGCATTGTCAGGCGGCACTTCTCCGGAATAAATTCTCAAATTTAGACATGCCAGAAATCAATTTATCAAAAAAAAGCTGAATATTGAAATCCTACTAAAGAAACATAGCACACTTCTTTTTCTGTCTCAGATTCAGTCTACATCTGCCATAGATTGCCATGACAAATATGACATCTCTACGCCGTTACTAAAACTACAGAGGCGACGAGAGAAAACAGCTATTTCAGCGTGTACAGCTATCGAGACTGTGCCAACATGGTGTCTAACCTATCTCTGAAAGAACACGCTTTTATTCAACCGCCACGCACCCGCCAATAACATATCTCTCTTTTTGACATCTTCGCGCATTAATACAGCACCGGTTACTCCTTGTCTCATGAACAAGAAGTGTTATATAAACATATAGGACTCGATGCACTTATGTGCTACATATTTTGCAAGCGTAAAACAAGTTTGTATGTGCGTTTGGGGGTGGTCGCGTTGGAGGGAGAGCATGGAAAGCACACTCATCAGCATTAAAACGTAGCGCTCCAAATAACACCGCAACCATCACGAAGTTGCACCGAAATTCTCCCGTCTCATTCATCCGCGGCAACATCTCAGGGCGTCTTTTATTTCCCCCTCCCCCCCCCTTTTTTTTTCTTCGAGGAGATGATAATCATAAGGGGGCTTGTCTCAAAGCTCCACCTCGGCGTCATGGAATGGGTAACTGTAAGGTTACCTAGATAAACAAGGTTATCTAGGGACCTTCGGTAGCTGGAGAATAATTATGAATGGTTCCGTAAAAGGGGCGGGGGGGGGGGGGGGTACACCTAAATCTAAACGCACACAAGTACCTCTGCATTGCGCTACCATCTGGATGCGGCTGCAGAGAGCAATGACACACTCGACTTGTCGCTTTCGGAAGCTCTAGCGCGCTCTCGCGGTGCGGTTTCCATTCGGCTAGTCGAAATCGAGCGCTCGGGACCTGTTCGCCTGATTCGTTCAGAGCTCCGCGCTCTACCTCATAGCGCTCGGAGCGGGGAGTGCGATCGAGATCCGATAGAATCCCGATGACATGACTCCTCCGATTGTTTAGGGTCAATTGAAAGGTCGGATGAGGCAGACCATCTCTCCCTGCAATCTTGAGAGAGCTCCGCGTCACTTCAAACTGAGTCGGAGCGTGGTAGGAACTACATGTAAGTCCAATGTGCACAATAAGTGAAATTGGCTGATTTGAGCGCAGCAGGACATCGCCATCATTACTGAGCCACTACGGCGCGCTATGAAATGAATAAAGGAAGGGCAAGGAAGAAGCAACAAAGTAACATTATGCACTTTCAGTGCAAATAATGGTTGTTCCAACGACTGGACTGCTCATGTCTGCGCACTACGGAAACACGTCGACAGTGTCAGATTTCAAGGCCGCTAAAAGCTGGATGCTTTCACTGGTACTTCTAGCGAAACAATTGAAGGATACGTCTACATACTGATCCTTCCAGAGAAGACAACAGCGCCTAAAAATTCATCTTGTTATTTTATCCTTGTCACGCTTGAAGTCTATAGTGACCCTTCTTTTACGCTTCCAACTCATATTGAATAGCACTGGATGCCGTAAGGTGCAAAGACCGTAAGTGAGCAGCTCAGGCCGCGCGATGGAGACTGGGCTGATTTTGCTGTATGTTTTGCCATTGCGTCTTTTTCAGTCTATTTAAATCCGTACGAATGAAAATTGAAATGAAATGCTGGTGTCTCAGCGAAAAGTCGCACCATGAGATTTACAGTTCGGGGTCAGTTTCCGTGAAATGCCTGATATTGTCGTCACGCGTCTGTGATTTGCGAGAGCGAACTTGATTTCCGACAGTCTTTCGTTATACACCGCGTTACGCCAAGCGTCTGGTAAACATGCGGAGGACCTGCGCCGCGTGGGGTTGTCGATGCGTGCAGCCGCGATCGCGAAACGAAAACAAATGACATGTGCTGCCCTCTCGGAGCGTTCTCGCCATTACAAATGAGGCTGCCGGTAAGCTCGACGAACATGGCTTTCTTCGCGTTCTTTTTTGCGTGCTGCAGAAGGGGACGCAGCCGCGGCGCAGAGAGCATCGGCGGGGTGAATAAAATGCGGCGACTGTCCTTCGTCCTGCCTCGGCTTATTTATCTGCCACCGCGTTTAGAAAGCCGGCAACGCTCCGCTGTCTCAGCCTGGTTGGCGACGGGGTCGTGCAGGCCACCGAGTGCGGGGCCCCGTGCCGGGGCTGCCCGGGGTCGGTGCCGCTCGCCGCAAACGGATGGCGGGGGCTCGCAGGGACCGCCAGAAGCGTCGCGGGACCACCGGGCGCTCGAGCGACGGGGCCGATTACTTCTCGTTGAAAGGTGCCGGCCAACCTGACGGACCAGTGCGCGCGCGTTGCGGCTAGCGACCCCAGGAAGCGATGAAGACGCCGGCAGCCGTGCTGACCTTGAGCCGAAGCTGCTGACAGTAACGGATTGTGCTGTTACCAAGACGCCGGCTACCTGCTGCTCGGGCCTGAGCGCCGGGGCGCTCGCGGTGATAAATCGAAACTTGGACTGACCCCGACGGGGACGGCCCAAAAGTAGCGCTCCGGGCAGCGCCGGACCATTTCTCTCCGGCAGGAACGCGCGGCGGCGGCGGTGGTCCGCGCTGCTCCACGGCGACAGGCTGCGGGACAACGCCTCCGCCGGGGCTCGCTCGACACGACGCCGGAGGGCTTCACGTCGCGAGGCGGTGCTCCCCTCGCGTCCGCCGCCGGAGATCTCCGCCTTTTTTGATTGCGTCGGCATCGTGCTTTGTTTGTCGGTGCGCAGTGCGACGGGATTGATGAGGGAAGAAAAACGAAAGTGAAGGAGTTCTCGTTCCAAGCCTGCGAGCACTAGGAAAGGCGGCAGCCGTCGCCGGACGCCGTGCCTTACATCTGTGCCGACTCGCGCCTTCGCTGCAACCGCCTCGCCAAGGAACCTCGCGGTTGTTGAACTGAGTTATGCTTTAAGCATGCCTTTGTTTCAATGGCGGCAACCATTATGACGAACGAGCACTAAGGAGCATTCGCGTAATGCCATCGCTAGGTCTGTCATCGCAATGCCGCTGAGAAAGTTAAAAACAAATAAACAAAAGGAACTCGAGCATTTTACAGCAGAGGTGTTATATGCTAGGTTCTGGCGGTTTGTGTGCGTAGGCAAGAAAGATAGCGGCCACCGCAGAGCTAAAAGAGCTAAAGCATAAAGCAAAAGCGTATCGCCGGGTATTCCCCAGATCCGTTTAATCGCGAGAAGTGTCGAAACGTATTGTGATAAAAAATATCGCAATAAAACGTAGTAAAACCGGAATATACACTGTTTAGTATGGATTTCGGTTTGACGTCACAGGCTCTATAAGCAAACCACGTAATCTTATATCAGTTCCCTTCCACTCGTGCAATGGGTAGGCCGCGTGCAGTGAAGACTGCAGAAGAATAGAGTGCCTACGAAGAACACCGTCGTGAACAGAACCGGGAATGTGCGCGGCGACGGCACATAATACAGACGAAAATCCTGCCGCAAACACCAAGCGTACGCGCCTTTGGTTGTGTCAACCCTACCCACTCCACTCCCATCGCGATTGTGGGTGATTTCAACATAGACGTGTCTCGGTCAGAGGGAAAGTGGTTCGTGGCGTTTCTCTTGGACACGCTCGGCATTCAATGTTACACAAACATCAGTGTGCCCACGACACGTCATCGGTCGTGTATAGACCACCCATTGGCCAAGAAACTTTCCAGTGTCGCCACCGTATATCATAGCGATCATAAGGCGTCAGTCACCTTGGTGACCAAATAATAAATAAAAAGAAAAGCAAACAAAAGAAGGTTAAAAATAAAATAAAAGTATTGAGTATGCAATCTAATAAAACAACAACAAAAATCGTGAAAGAACGAAATTGTGATATGTGCCTTTTATTTTCAATCAATATATTTGTTATCAACATATTTATCACCATATATACAGCTCCGCTCGTCATCCACCTTCACAGACTGGAATGGATCTAAATTTTTTGCTTATGAGAGCTAACGACATGCAATGGCGATAGCCCTAGGTGAACTCACGTTTCCTACTGATAAGTGCCTTTACAAAAACACTTTACAAGGTTTTTATCATATTTACAGCGCGTTGACAAATTGTTGAGGTGTGCATAGAGACTTCCTAATCGACATCCACAAGCGTTGCCAGGTTACTATTCATCACACGGAGGCGGGGGCTGCACACCCAAATAAATCAGCCTTTTCAGTGTAGTGCATATCTGTAAAGCCAGAATGTGGTCTTCCGCGAAGCAGTTGCAAGTAAGTCCTCACCGCACGCGCGTCGAGTTGCGTAACATGCTTTCACTATTCCGTCGCTCCCAAGGAAGTGCAGTGGTTAGAACACCTGGCTCGCCACCCAAAAGACACAAGTCCGAACACCACTAGGAGATGAGGATTTGATGGCAGAGCAACTGATCGCATTGCGCAAATACCGATTTGTGTCTTGTTTGCGCCTATGGAGGTGGCTTCGCGTGATAACAAAGCAGCTTGCAGATGCGCTCCTGTGTACATTCCATGAGACGCAAGCCTTGAAATATGGATGACAGGATCCACAATGCCACGTTCGTCATTGAGAACGTCCTCTCCGAATAGGCGCTGAATAAGTATGCAACATATTGGTATACATAATGGTCGTAAATGTCAAGATCCGCATTTACAAAGTACTTACGCTGTAGCCATGGGGCGTAGCCAGGATGGCCGGGTGGTGGGGTGGGAGGGTGGGGGTAGTTTCTGTGTATCCCCGTAATTTCGGTGATACCCCGCAATTTCTGTGTACCAGGGACGCCTGGCATAAAATGACGTGCGACAACACCCACCTGCCCCGCCCCCATTTCCCGGTTAAATGCGTGCACCCCCCCCCCTCCTCTTCCCCCGAAAAAAAAATAAAAAATCCTGGCTACGCCACTAGCTGGAGCATCATGATCGATCGTCCTTATCGAGCGTATTTTAAGCGACGGCTTGTCAATGACAAACAGCTTTTACAGAGCTGACGCCACAGTGCTGAATGAATGAAACGCGAAAATGCCCGACCGTGGCATTTGATACATTTTGTCCCCTGTATTTGAGCGTTCACAATTCTCAATCATGGGCAGTTTAAGCAAAGAAGTGCGATTGTCGTTGAGCTAATAAAATGTTTTTCACTATCTTCTGACATACAGTGAGCTAGAGAGAAAGAAAGACAGGGAGCTTAACCATGTTGCTACTGGTGTGGTATCCTGCAAGGGGTACAAGAAGGAAAAAAAAAAACGTGAAAAGAAGTTACGGACACGCGCACACGGCAGCGTTTGCATCGCATTCGAAGGAAGTCGCACAACCCAGACGTCTTTAAGAATTGCGATTTTGTTGTAGTAGCGTTCTACGAACATGGCGTGCCAATATGTTTCGTGAGCACAGTCCGCAAGCACAGAACGCCTTTGGATGCCAAAAGAACGTATATGTGGCAGAAGACATGTTCAATAGCGATGTCTCAACGGCAGATGGTGCATGAGGCATTCATGCCAGTAAGAAAAGTCGGCGTTTGTAAACGCGGCGCTGAACAGCAACCGAAGTAGGCTGTCTATAGCAACGACATAGACCAGACGCCAAAGAATCCAACAAATGTGACATACACTGATTATGGTGTTTCATTTATGGGGAACTGTGCTTGAAACAAATTACGCCAGAAGAACCACTGAGGAGTGATGAATTTTTTTTTTTTTGCGAGGGACGGGCGGACGGGAGGGCACAGCAGTGAGGAAAGACAACGACCACAGTATGCAAGGCGGGACATCCACACTTGTTTTTATTCTTGGTTCTTACACCATAGAATTCACATCTTTCAATCAAAATGCAAACAACAATTGCGATACTTATGTACAGCATGAATTAGAAGACAAGACATGTCACGAAGCGTGGTTTAAATTGTTGAGTCATCATACAGGACAAACCGCGCACTTTAGAAACCCCTGTTTTGCAGACATCTTGCTCGACTTGTATAGCGCGCTGCTTTCCTTGTGAGGAGAGCGGCTTGCACGGTCGCACATACGCGTATTTATTACATTTGTAACATTTTCTTTCTGCCTTGTATATGCGCAGCCGCAAGAATATGTGTGTACCTAAAGAATTGCGAATGAGAACTACGGAACCGCGTGATTTTTTTCGCTCCCAGTACTCCCCCTTTTTGTGCCTTTTCGTTTCTATTTCAGGAAACGGCTCTGCGATGGTTCCGTTAACGCATATACCGAGGGCCAGGATTACCAGACATTTTCTTTCGCAAGAACTATTGGCCATTGACTCACTTCTTGGTCAGCGCCTGGTTCGCTGTCACATTTGAACGACAACCATGCTTATGCAACCGTTTCGCCTTATGCATGCTTTTTTTGAATATGGACCCATGATCCAATTTGCTGAGTGAAATTATTCACGCAATATAACGCGCATACTTGCCCCTTACCTTACAGCGTTTAATGCTTAATTTCAAGTGGAGAGAACCGTTTTACTTCAGTCACAACTTTGGCATCGACGCTCATTAAATAAATATTGCAATCGTTCCAGTTGCACTCGTCATACGTTATCCACGTTTAGTAATACGGCCTTCGATTCGAGAGTATGTTCCTAAGCAGGAACCATTGGTGCCAAGGCTGCCGCATTAGTGCTGGGAAGTGATAGACTGAACGAGACGACTGCCAAGGTGCCGGAGAGTCACGAACCGCCATTTACGCAGGAACAAAAAATTACGCCTTGGGAATCTAGCCTTTGTCATGCACCATCATAGCTGCTCGACACAAAAATGGGCAAATAAGTTTAACTCCGTCCTTTCACTACAACGGCATGGAACGCATTTACGATGCCTGTGCCGGCATGGCGTCAGCTGGAGTCGTCGTCGCGTCGATGACCATGCTGCAATCGCGGACACGGTATATGCACCCCGAGGCTACCGACTGATGCGGACGCACCAAGTTCACTGGTGTACGAAGCCCGGTACATGTACAAGGAACAAAACGATTCACACAACAAAGGCATCCTCGCCGTCAATTAATGCGCCCGCAGATATGGAAGCTCGAATACATTCAGCACCATGCGCTTCAGTTTTCTGCTACTTGTTTTTTTTTTAACGCACCTTTATGCGAGACCATGTTCATTTATTTACAAGCCTAAGCGTAAAGAAAAGTCTGCACCAACAGACACCACAACGAATAAGTTTTTTGAAGACACAAATGATTTCTCTCGTGCCAGCATGCCGTAGTGTACAAACAGCACTGAACTCTGCCTACTGCTCAGAAAATGAGATCATCCTACAAAACAGGGGTCAATGAGAGATGCTCTGCAAAAGCCAGATATCACGTTCGGTGGCCACAGACTCCCGAAAAGGAGCCCGAGAGCTTCAGCCACACTTCTTATGACACGGTTCACTTGCCTACGCACACACGACAATTGCACAGTTTCGCACACTTCGTAGGCGACGTGAAAGAAAATCTTTTGGTTCCACATTGTGCGCAGCGAAATGCCTCCTCGTGTTAGAAAACATTCTAGTCTCCCCATATATGACATCACTTGGACCGCCATCGCATATCTTCGCTTCGTCACTCACAAAAAAGAAAAAAAAAAAAAGAAAGGCGAAAGAAAGCGTTCGCGCACACAGGCATTGCATTCAGACTTTTAAAAAAAATTGGGGCAAGTAAATAAGTTACAGAAATAAAAGTCTTCATTTATATATATATATAATATATATATATTTCATTCCAAACAGCAGACATTTCTTATGTACACAGTTTTACATTTAAATACCAGTTATCTCCTCGACGAAAAAAAAAGGGGGGGGGGGGCATTTCATCAAAACGCCAGGTGCCTGAAGCTTTACGCGGCTGGTGGGTGTCAGGCAGTACGCAAGCATACACGCACAAATCACATCGAACAGATCAGCGATGCGCTGTCCGCCAGGGGCCGGCCACCGCCGCCGCCAGTCCGCCCTGCGTGGCATAACCCGCTCGAAAGACACGACCAGCCGCGCGCCACAGACGTTACGAGCACATGGCTTGTCGCCGCCGTTGATAGCGCCGTCTCGGGGAACACGTGAGGGCGCAGCTCTCCTTTGGTTCGCGGCGCTTACGTGCGCGGCGTTCCGGATGAACCCCTTCCGTTTCTCACTGCGATACGCTCGGACAAGACAGATGGGACTCTCCGAGCGCTTTGTTCTTGCGCACGTTCTGTGCTTATCGCGAGAGCGAGTTTCGTTTCCCGCTTCCTCTCGAACTGCGGCAGCCTTACACGCTTTTCTCTTTTGTTGTTGTTGCCGTTTGCCGACGACCTAATGCCAAGTCGCTAATTAGCCCTAGCCGCAGCCGACCTTGCTTTCAAATATCCAGCGAGGCCACGCACCGCTCACCGGAGACATTCGGGATAGCGGCCACGCGTATTTGGTGAAAACATCGCGTGGAGCACAATAGCCGCGTTGTTGCGCTGTGAAGAGCTGTGAAGGTACTTTCAGAGAGAGAGAGAGAGAGAATGCAGCGATCTTGTGTTGAGAGCAGAGATGCGAGGGAGTCGGAAGCACCATCGCATGCTTGACACTGGCTCGAACCGAGCAAGGAAACTTGAAATTGAAAACATTTTTTTTTTTTCGTCCCACTTTTCGTGACCGTTATGTTTATGCATTCCGCCGATTCTTAGCTCGTGTGGGCCAACTAGAAAACATTAGAGGACCAGACTGCGAAATGAGAAATTCCATATTATGTAATTTGTTCTGCAAGGTTTCTCAAATAAATAGGGAAAGGAAAGACACCGCGAGTCATGAACTATTCTATCTTCTCTAAGCACAGAAATAGCGTAACTTGACAGCTCAGCGAACAACGCTGCTGCTGCCCAAAAAAACCCGTGTGCACTATTTCTTCCGTCATTTGAACGAAAAACAAGAAAAAAAAATAAGGAAAATGATGCCCTCCCCGACGCCTTTACATTAGGCACATACTTCTTTTGTTCGGTGAACATTGCACAATTCCAAAGAGCACAAATACAGTCGTGTCCAAGTACAGTTCACGCGTGTCGTCATAGTCCGAGAGGAAGTTCGTAGTTGCAGGGGCACTGGCACAAGCACACACACACGCCTTTCGCCGCAGCGGGAGCGGAGGCCGCCGAGGTGGACACGGCGGCAGCGAAGCGCGTCGACGGTCGCCGGAACGACCGGGGCCCTTCCGTTTCTCGGGGCGCTGTCGGGTGGCTCCGTGATCGGTGCACCCGTTCGCACAGTCTATAAATAATGGCCGCAGCCGATAAATAGGCCGTCGTTACGAGCGGAAGCCGCCCGGCGGGGAAGTGGGCGCCGCGTCGCTGGCGTCTGGCGTGGTGGCCGGCGAGCCCGCGGCCGACGGGCTGTCCTTCTTCGGGTACACGTAGGGCGCGTAGCGGTACAGTCCGAGCGAGTGCAGGGTCTCGGTGTGCGACGCCGCGGGCCGCATCATGGGCGGGAAGAGCGCGCCGCCCGCAGCCGCAGCCGCGGCGGCCGCGGCTGCCGCTCCGCCGCTCAGCACCGAGGCCAGGTGCGGCGGCAGGGCAGCGCCTGCAGCGGCCGCCGCCCACTGGGACCACAGCTGGGCCGGGATGCCCGCGGGCGGAGGGGCGCGCACGCCGAGGGCGTACAGCGACGGCTGCGCGTACAGTTCCATTCCGGGCGGCTTCCAGAGCAGAGACGCCCGCGCCACGGCCGCGGCCGCGGACGGTGGGCCCAGGCCGCCCAGCAGCCCCTTCTCGTGCAGGTAGGCCGCCGTCTCGGGGTCGCCCCCGTTCTCCAGGAAGGTGCGCAGGGGCGTGCGCGCGAACGGGTGATCTGTGATCAGCGATTCCATCGTCTCCCTGCATGCGAGGTTGCCAGCGTTAGTCTCTGGCCTGCCAGTTCGCTCGAAGATGAGCCGCCATCGAGCGCGGCAAACGGAACACCGGACACCGGCTATGTACACTGGTGGGGCCCCTACCCGTGCTTGTATACACTCTCTACACTTCACACGACACTCGTCGCAGTTTTTGGTTTTATATCGTAAAGCCAGGCATATGCAATTACGTGGTATTGTCAGAGACACAGTAATTTAATAAAGATGAACTCACACAGGGGCTATATGGCTATTTCTGTCCTGCCACCGAGCATGACGTGACTCAACGGTACCGAATGGCGCCGCGAGCCTCTTGTCGGCGGGGTGCACCGCTCTGCACGTCGTGATCTTGTGCTGGTGATTTACGTAAAGACTAAGTACTCAGACTGAATTAACGAGTCGCTCCGTCGTCAAAATGTACCTTCAGTAACAAAGCACTTGGGGGAAAAAAAAGCAGGAAACGCGAAAACGGCACCCTTGGCTATAGCAGCCGCCACTTATCTTGCCTACTTCCGGACTCCAGGTCATACGCTATTCGATCGCACGATGATACGTATAGATTTCAGATGATACACTTTCTGTCTTCGGGTACATGAATATGATTTTCGTCTCCATTGCTTTAACTGTAATTCCCGTCCACTGTTTTCCTCCGTTCTTCCCCCAATGCTAAGTCACCCTGGCCAGTATTCAACACTACCGTAAGGATCGCACTTCTATACCCAACTTCGACGAGCTGCGGCCCTTACACGGGACCGAACCACTTCGGTCCCCTCTAAGAGCCGCTACTAAATAGCTCTAGATACTATATGCCGCTACTAGATGGCTGTCGTCATCTAGTAGTGGCACGCGGAAGTACGCAGCACGCGAAAATTCGCCGGTGCGCGCACGCGGCATCGGGGCACCGAACACCATTGCTCCTGCGCTGGAAATTTTTTTGCCCCAAAATTTTGGCTGTCAAGTTGGGAGTGCGGCCCTTACACAGGGCGACCCTTACGCGAGTGTATGCGGTACTTTTCTCATTTGTACACGCGTGTTTTCCTTCTTAAAAGGAAGCCCACTACTTGGCACCAAACGGATTTCCGTTTTGTTTCTGCTTGCTAAACTGTCTTCCAATTGTCCAAGCCTCGCATTTCATACTTCGTAGGTTCATTACCAATCATAGTTCATGACATGGATCTTTACTATCCCTAACGCCGCACTCAGCATTCACCGAGAAGCGCTTCACCATGAGCAGACAGATACAGATTTTTTATTTATTTACTGATTTATTTATTTGTAGCGCTACAGACTACATCTGGAAATTTCTTTCCCAGCACTATATGAATACCCGCTGGATCTCATAAGTGGTTTTGAGGCGATGGTATAGGCGCTTCAATCAACAAAGCTGACAATGATGGGCCGCCCGAACCGGCGGGATCAATCGCAAAATCACAAACACGTGTTTCGGCAGGCTGTCGACTAGCTCAGCGCTGAGCACGCCGTGCTCGCGCCCCGGTTCAACGAACGCGCTCGTTGACAAACTGCCAAACGTGCCGTGCAGTCGGGCGGCGAACGTATAGGCGCGCGGTGCATTCCTCCGGGGCGAGCGGCGGGAAAGAAGCGCCGCCGGTAGGGTCCTCCCGCGATTTGCTGTCAGCGGTCGCCAGCGAGCGCCGCTATCAAACGGACGGCTTCTCGGCATCGTAGCGCCGCGCGTCTATATACGAGGAAGGCGGCCTCGGCAAATGCCGCTTGTAATCTCAACAACTAGCGTTTATCGGACGGCGCATCTACACTACATCTTGGGAACTTTTAAGTTGTATCCCTGTGGGGAAAGTGGCTCAGTCGCGGCCGCCCTCTAAAAACACGAAACTGCGAGGAGGGGAGCCGGGAGGAGAGGCATATAAATTGGAACAGATGTCGTGCGGCCGCTTTGCCCTTTCCCTTTTTATAGGATCACGTGCGTGTCCTTCGAAGGCACGTCAACGCGTAGTTGACGATTCCGCGGCCTGCCCAAGACTTACCAAGAGCCGGGCGGAATACCGTGATTTATTTTACAGCGGCCTTCGAGCACGGCGACACGCAGCGTCCGCGCGCGCACGCGGCGCGCCCGCGGACGGGGCCAGCCGCAGGCAGCGCCCTCGTGCGAGCCACGGCGCAGAGCGAGCAGCCGGCAACTGCGCGATCGCCCTCCGGGGGCGCGCTTCACGGCCCGGCGGCGGCACGACCTGTCTTTTCCCGGGGGCCACGTGCATGCTCCTGCAGCCGCAGCAGCGCGTTTAGCCGACATTTCGTGCCGTGTCGGCTTCATCGACCTGCACAGCGGGTAGCCCACCACAACAACGGCCCAGCGGCCGAGGCTCGCAGGTCTCGCTGGTCACCCCCGTCGACCACGCTTTGTGTATTTTTAGCTGTCCGCATTTTTCTAAACACTGAAGCTCGGTACGCAAGCCGCTTTCGGTCGGACCTATAGCACGGCGTCTGCCCTAACCCCTTACATGTGCACACACTAGCGAAAACCTTCAACTCTGTAAGTTTTGAATCTGAACACTATACACAATATAGCAAGTTTTCGTCTCAGTGCTTCCACTGAATAAAGTATAAGCGAGATCCTTACCTTTCAAGTTCTGTAAGCCGCGACGAATCTCTGAAGCCTTTTGCAAACGGGTTGCTGTCTATTTTTAATTTCGTTATCTGAAAGGAAACAAGAGAGACCTTTGTTTACCAAGACACACTAACAAATCGGCTAGTGATGTATCGACAAAACGGAATGATGCAAGGTGAACATTTACCGTATCCTCCAATTTTAGTGACTTACTTTGCCTCATCATACTAACACGTTAACATGATTTACACTTGTCATTTTAGGTAGCCTGCTAGTGTGCATTTCAACTTTCTAATTGAACTCTATATATTTGCGATACGTTTTCAAGAGCAACTTTTTTAACTTTTCCACGTGCAGTTGTTGGGGAGGAGTGCTAAGAGTGTACTTACCAGCTGATTTTGGTACGCCGTGACAGCTGTGAAGACCGTCTCGGGAAACACGTACGTCCGAAACTGTTCAGCTTCGAGATCGTTAACGGGAACATTCGGGGCGTTATGCCGACGTTTGACCAGATGTATACGGGGTTGATACTTGTGCATGGAGTTCAGGACAATCTGGAAACAGACATAGAAATTACAGTTGACACATATCCTTGCAAGCTACAACATGCCAAAATACATGGTTTCCGAAACGCAGCTTCGGCGCAATAACTAAGTGAAGCACGTCCACTATATAAATAGTTGCCGCTAATTTCAACAACCTTGTCAGATAGCAGCAGTAAGATATTGCTTTCTTTTACTGCTTCTCATCTTTCGTTCTCTCTCTCTCTCTTTTAGGCAGAACACGCAAGACAGCCCGACGAGACTACGGCTTCCAGAACACGCTCTTGAGTAAGGCTGTTATTTGATTGTGTACTTTTGTATGTGAAGAAACCAGACGCCGACGAGCCAGAGAGTCACGCTTCGTTATTTCTCCCCTCCCTTCTCCCCCTTTTTATTAACACTGTCTCCCCCTTTTTATTAACACTGTCCCTCGAAGAAAGCACTAAAAGAGTAGAGACATTCGATCCTCCTTGTTAAAAACCCAATGAAGCATATTCAGTCAGTCAGTCAGTCAGTCAGTCAGTTTATCAACTTATAAACCAACGCGACAAGTGCTTGCTCTCATGTTATCAGTCTTCAGGCGCTAGTAAAAGAAACGATAATCTGTGTTCTGGAAGACGCTTGTTCTTTTTTTCTCGGGTTTACGAAACGTAAGCGGCGTTTTCTTTATCCTACTGCACCGCACCCCCTCTTCTTGGTGTAAGTACCCGACCACCACATCATCGTTTTGTCTGTGTAGCTGACAACAGCAAAGTGCCAGCTGTGATGACTGTCAATATTACTTTTAACTTGTTTTGGCAACTAATCATTCCCGTTACCGAACGTGCTCTTCGTTCAGATGTTAAAAAGAAAAACGTTGTGGGAGAGGGGAGCCCAGCGACACACATCCCGGCTGCGGAGTCACGCGTAACACAGCAGTAGGTGCCGGCTGAAGACGGTGTGTGACTCACACCGAGGCAGCACACAGCGTATGCCCTTCGCTCGTCAGCTTCTCTGGATAGCTGTCGAGCGTTCTCCTCACAACGCAGCCCACAAGCTTAATCTGCAGGCGTTGTCAGTGTGGCAAACTATAAACTGACCAACAGATTGCACCCACGGAGACGAATGTACTCAGCGCTGAACACGAAGAATATATTTTCAGAGCTCATATGTTGCTTGCTGCGTGACAACTTCTGTTTTATTGTTACTAGTGCTAAGCCTACAGAGAACAACCGTGCTTAGCTTAAGCCAAGTCTTCGTCAAGTCGCATGCCACTCACAGAGACAAAAGTTTCGGTTCCACACTCGTCCGTTTTGCCTACCATATGCGGGCCGTTACCGCTTCTGTGGTATTAAAGCGAGAAGAATTTTCGAGGTGCGAACCACCCATCTGATGACCAAGAGCTGCTCCATCAGCGAAGTGAAAGCGCCAAGGTGTCCATAGACTTCGGACTGGCACAGCCTATACTAAATGCGTCTTGTACAAGATAGGACAAACCGACATCGCTGTGCGCTGTTGTGAGGAGGCTGAAGAAGACATAGAACATCTGCTCTTACAATTTCGTATATACGTGTTTCGCGTATTCGCTGACATTATCGCGCTCCTGTGGTTCTTGTGTGTGTGTGTTTGTGTGCACTGTGTTTTCCACCAGCGAGGACCGCCGTGCGTACGTCAACGTGAACACTCGAACACTTGTGAATAGATCAGAAACAATTGTTTTTGTTGTGTGCAAGTGAACATTCAAACTGTTGTTACTGTAATCATTTCACTATATTTTGTTTGAGGTTTTATTAATTTTTTTATTTTATATTATTTCTTTATTTTATTTCTTCAGCTCATCTATGAGTTAGGAGGAGTCGCTGGCGCCGTCTAATAAGCGCCAACATCTTCTTGCATGCAGCTAATAATATTTTTTTTCATGAGCAATGGCATCCATCAGTGGTGGTACTAAATAACACCACGTGCCTTCATTGCCATGCTGCCGCGCAAATAATTCTCTCGTGCTCAAGGCACGGAGCTATACGCCAGCTACACGTTTTCCTTTCGCCGGCTTTGTCGAACGCATGAGGTCAGCATGCGACTCGCACATCGCACAAAAAAAAAGCTCCCTGTTACGTTTCGCCTACAACGCGCGGTAATGCCGGCGCGGATGCAACGGACGCCGGGGCTTTGTTCAAAGCGGCGGACATTTTGGCCCGTTCAACGACGCCGCAACGCCTACCCGCCAAGCGTGTCCAGGCGTGTTTCAGTGCCACGTGTCTTCGTGTGTGCGTGTGTGTGTGTGTGCCCTCGCTTGTCAAAGCGCGGCAGCCGGGGAGCGGAGTTCCCCGAATGAGGGGCCTGGAGGTCTCTCGGCTCAACCGCCCGCGCCGTCGTGGGCCCCTGCTGCGCCGTCCCGTGACCTTCATCCCGTGACCTTCCCTCCTTCCCTTTTGGACCGCGACGCCGAGAGTATAAGAGCAGCTGCCCCCGGACGCCAGGGGAGAGGCTCCGATTTGTACTGTTGAGTTACGTGCTCTCCCGTCTCTCCAATTCGGTCGACCTGACCGGCCGCTCTTTTGCTATGTTAGAATAAACAAGTTGTTCTGTTACCAGTCTTCTCATGCTTTGCCGGGACCTTCGGATGCTTCCAGTGCCCCAGGCCGCCAGGCCAACGCTACCCTTGGGGCTTGCGACCCATTGGCAATAACGGGCGTCAGCACCGAGACCCCAACAAATCGTGCCAGCGGTACGATTACAACATCTGGTTGCCAGCGGTGAGATCGCGACAACGGAGGCCAGCAGCGAAGAGATGCGGTTGACTGTATGCTGAGCAGCACAACGACCATCCGGGAGCAGCGCAACGAGCCCTGTGTGATGACTGGTTGCCTGCAGCGGAACGACTGCGCTGAAGTCTTGGCTGCGAGGTTTGGTGAGTGCGGGACTTTCTTCTTCTGAGTTTTGCCAGGCTTTTGTTAGTGTTAGAAACAGAGCTGGTAATTGGGGTTGTCGTTGCTGCCGGGTTAGTTTGCGGCAAGACAATAGTAGGCAGTAGAGAAAGCAGCATTCAGAGCAGCCATGGATTTGAAGTCGTTGCGCAAACCGAAATTGCTGGAGCTTGCGAGAGAGTTGGGTCTGGATGTCTCAGACAAACTCAGAAAACCAGAACTGCTAAGGGCTATTCTTGAGTTAGAAGCTGAGGATGACGAGCTGTCGGAATGCCTTGAGACCATTGAGGAGAGGGAGGCGCAAAAAGAGAAACAGGAGCGCGAACTTAAAGAACAAAAAGAGAAACAGGAGCGC
Organism: Dermacentor andersoni; assembly: GCF_023375885.2. Taxonomy (NCBI): domain Eukaryota; kingdom Metazoa; phylum Arthropoda; class Arachnida; order Ixodida; family Ixodidae; genus Dermacentor; species Dermacentor andersoni. Next base: position 69,797,954 of record NC_092814.1, read on the forward strand.
GAACTTAAAGAACAGAAAGAGAAAGATGAGCGCGAACGTAAAGAGCAACAAGAGAAAGAAAGAGAGCGCGACCGTCAACACGCTTTGGAAATGAAGCGTCTCGAGTTAGAGATGGAACGCGCTCGTAATGGAAGTCAGGCACACGGTGCAGGAGAACGAGTATTGTTCAAAATGACTGACCTGATGCGGCCGTTTAAGCTTGGAGAGGACATTGGTTTGTTCCTGGTTAACTTTGAGCGAACGTGCGAGAAGCAGGGGTTCTCTCGGGAAACGTGGCCACAGCGCTTGCTCACTTTGCTACCCGGCGAGGCGGCCGACGTAGTCGCTCGCTTGGAGAGAGAGGAGGCAGAGGATTTCGACAAAGTGAAATCGAGTCTGCTAAAAAAGTACCGGCTGTCAGCGGAGGCGTTCCGTCGGAAGTTCCGGGAAAATGAGAAAGGCAGAAGTGAGTCGTATACAGAGTTTGCCTACAGGCTAATGTCAAACATGCAGGAGTGGCTCAAAGAAGAGAAAGCGTTTGGTGACCACGAGAAAGTTCTGCAGTGTTTCGGGCTAGAACAGTTTTATAGTCGGTTACCTGAGAACGTGCGGTACTGGTTCTTGGATAGGCCAGACGTTAGTACGGTGGCTAGAGCCGCTGAGTTAGCCGAGGAGTTTGTGACGCGTCGGGCTCGCGGAGCTAAGGACGGTCAAAAGGGTGAATTTGGCTCCAAGTTTGAGAGGCCGAAGTTCACACCCATGAGAGCAAAGGGGGATACACGTAGTGCGGATGCGAGTGAAAGCAGTCCGACCGAACGTAAGGAGACGGCGGCAACCGAAGCCGAACGCAGAAAGCGGTTCGAGATGAGGCAAGCGCGCGTTTGTTATACGTGCCAGAAGCCGGGTCACTTTTCGGCGCAGTGTCCAGAAACAAAAACACAAGTCGTGTTTTTGTCTATATGCAGCACTGACGAGAACATGAAGCTTCTCGAGCCTTACATGCGAGACCTCCTCGTGAACGGGAAAGAGTGCCGAGTGCTTCGCGATTCCGCAGCTACAATGGATGTAGTTCACCCCTCTTACGTAGAACCCGATATGTTCACGGGCGAGTGCGCATGGATCAAGCAAGCAGTGGAAGCTCATAGCGTGTGTCTGCCGGTAGCAAAAGTGCTTATTGAAGGACCTTTCGGAGCACTTGAGACGGAGGCCGCAGTGTCATCTATGCTGCCCCCCCAGTACCCGTACCTATTTTCGAACAGGTCCGATCACCTCCTGCGCGAGAAGGGGCTTTTGTTTGGGGAGGCTAGCGTTCAGGCCTTAACCAGATCGAAGGTTCGGGAGCTCGCTGCAAAGGCGGTAGTTGCGGGGCCGACGTTGTTGAATGATGAGAAAGGGTCAGAGGCGCAGCAAGCTGGTATTCAGAGCACGCCCGAACGGGATAAAATTGAGCCTGTAGCGTTAAAGGCAGCAGATACTGGAGAGGAAATTCCCGACACGGGAAAGTTAGAAGAGCTGTCTCCAGATTTGCTCATCGCACCTACGTCAGACGGACTTAACAGGTTGCTAAAAGTCAGCCGGTCGGCTTTGATAGCCGAGCAAAAGAAGGATGGCAGCCTAGAAAACATACGCTGCATTATCAAGGAAGGTATCGCCAAGAAAAATGCTCGCTTTGTGGAAAGAGGTGGGGTCCTGTACCGGAAGTATCTAGACCGCAGAGGAGTGGAGTTCGATCAGCTGATCGTGCCTCAATGCTATCGTCAGGATCTGTTGCGCTTGTCGCATGGGGGTTCGTGGTCCGGACACCTAGGAGTTAAGAAAACTAAGGACCGTCTCTTGCAGGAGTACTATTGGCCAGGGTGTTTTCGGGACGCAGACCACTTTGTGAAGACATGCGACACCTGTCAGCGGGTGGGCAAGCCAGGGGACAAATCGAGGGCGCCGTTGAAGTTGGTGCCTATCATTACGGAGCCTTTTAGACGGCTCGTTATTGATACAGTGGGACCTCTGCCGGTAACAGCCACGGGGTACCGACACATTTTGACTGTGATCTGCCCAGCGACAAAGTTCCCTGAAGCAGTGCCGCTTAAAGAACTCAGCTCAGTTGAGATAGTCAATGCACTACTGTCCATATTTGCGCGAGTTGGTTTTCCTGCAGAAATCCAGTCAGATCAGGGTACAGTGTTTACTAGCGCTTTGACGACAGCCTTTCTCGAAAGGTGCGGGGTAAGGATGTTACACAGCTCAGTGCACCACCCCCAGTCGAATTCCGTTGAGAAGCTCCACTCCGTCATGAAGCGCGTGTTGAGAGCATTGTGTTTTGAACATCAAACTGACTGGGAGCTGTGTCTGCCTGGAGTGATGTTTGCTTTAAGAACCGCGCCGCATGCGGCTACGGGGTTTTCGCCAGCTGAACTGGTGTACGGTCGCTCGCTGCGATCTCCGCTTCGCATGCTTCGAGAATCATGGGAAGGCAGGGGCGACGACCCAGTCGTGGTAGAGTACGTGCTTAAGCTCCTCGAACGCTTAAGAAGGGCACAGGAGTTGTCAGGTGAAGCAATGGCAGAGGCCCAGCAGAGGGCCAAGGTTTATTATGATCGGACAGCCAGGGCCCGTCGTTTTGAGGTGGGCGATGAGGTCATGATATTGCGCACATCGCTAAAGAACAAACTCGACGTGCAGTGGGAGGGCCCAGCACGGATTGTTCAAAAACTGTCGGACGTTAACTACGTGGTGAGTCTGCCAGGAAAGCGGAAAGCACAGCAAGTTTACCACTGTAATCTGCTCAAACCCTATAAGCAACGGGAAGCAGTGGTGTGCATGATGGTAAACGTGCCCGAAGAGCTTCCGGTCGAGCTTCCGGGACTAGGCTCAGTGACGAACAGGAAAGACACCGATCAAGTCATTAGTGACTTAATAAGTAAAGCATCGCTGTCGCCTGTGCAGAAAACCGAACTACACCAGCTCTTACAAGAGTTTCAAGGTCTGTTCTCTGAGAGGCCTGGTAGGACTTCTGTCCTTACTCATGACATAGAACTTACCTCCCCAGAGCCAGTACGATCCAAGGCGTACCGGGTGTCACCCCGCCAGAGCGATATTATGGAGGCTGAGGTAAAGAAAATGCTACAGCTCGGTGTTATTGAAGCGGGTGAGAGTGATTATACCTCCCCTTTGATTTTAGTTGAGGTACCGGGCAAGGAACCTCGTCCTTGCGTCGACTACCGCAGGCTTAATTCCATCACTAAGGATCAAATTTATCCGATCCCTAACATCGAGGAGCGCCTTGAGAGAGTGAGTAGCGCTCAGTTTATTTCCACCCTAGATCTTGTCAGGGGTTATTGGCAGGTTCCACTTACAGAAGAGGCTAGTAGGTATGCGGCGTTCATTTCACCAATGGGGACATTCCGTCCTAAAGTTTTGAGTTTTGGTTTGAAGAACGCGCCATACTGCTTTTCAAGCCTCATGGATAAAGTGTTGCGGGGACAGCAAGAATTCGCTTTACCGTATCTAGACGACGTAGCGATATTCTCCGCATCCTGGCCTGAGCATATGGCGCACTTGCGGGCAGTGCTAACCCGCCTGCGCGATGCGGGCTTGACAGTCAAGGCTCCCAAGTGCCAGTTAGCACAGGCCGAGGTTGTCTACCTCGGACACGTGATTGGTCGGGGTCGTCGCCGCCCCTCTGAAATAAAGGTAGCCGCTGTGCGAGACTTCCCGCAACCGCGTACGAAGACCGATATTCGGTCGTTCTTAGGTGTCGCCGGCTACTATCAGAGGTACATCCCCAGGTACTCTGATATCGCGGCATCCCTAACGGATGCTCTAAGAAAGACAGAGCCGCAAACAGTCGTCTGGGACGAGACAAAGGAAAGAGCTTTTAGCGCCCTAAAGAGCGCCCTAACAAGCCAGCCTGTGCTACGATCGCCCGACTACACAAAAGGGTTCGTTGTTCAGTGTGATGCTAGTGAGCGAGGCATGGGCGTTGTACTGTGCCAACGGGAAAATGGAGAAGTAGAACACCCCGTCCTGTATGCTAGTCGTAAGCTGACGAGTCGTGAGCAGGCGTATAGCGCCACCGAGAAAGAGTGTGCGTGTATCGTGTGGGCCGTTCAGAAATTGTCATGTTACCTAGCTGGCTCGAGGTTTATCATTGAAACGGATCACTGCCCTCTCCAATGGCTGCAGACCATCTCTCCCAAAAATGGCCGCCTCCTGCGCTGGAGCCTCGCTTTGCAACAATATTCCTTTGAGGTGCGTTACAAAAAGGGGAGTCTCAACGGTAACGCCGATGGCTTAAGTCGAAGCCCCTAACGTGGGAATCAGCCTCAAAATTGCTTGTTACTGATGTTTTTCTTCCTGAGGCAGGATTTTTAACCTATTGCTTTTGTGTAGTGTTTCAAAGTGATGATGTGCTTTTTAGTGCAATTTTTCCGATTTGTGGACGCGTTCTGAGTGCTGCTAAACTACTGTAAGGAACTAGGCAGCAGTATAAAAGGGGAAAGAGCCTGGCAGGGCTTAGTGAGGGTTGTGCCGTGCTTGCTGACTGAGCGGTTGACTTTTGGCGTGGTTCTAACGCTTGCCGGAAACGAGAACAAAAATGTCAACTCTCCCGAAGTCACTTTGCAGTGTCCTGTGTGCACCTGAACGTGAGAACGAGGCCTTCTCTGTGCGCTGCGCTCAAGAAACGCCCAGGGACGCCCAACTTCGGTTATGAGCATCATCGAGCGACATCCCTCCGGACAGCGGATGCAGTCCCCTGACCATCGGGATCTCCTTCCCCCGGCGGGGCGGTCTGTTACGTTTCGCCTACAACGCGCGGTAATGCCGGCGCGGATGCAACGGACGCCGGGGCTTTGTTCAAAGCGGCGGACATTTTGGCCCGTTCAACGACGCCGCAACGCCTACCCGCCAAGCGTGTCCAGGCGTGTTTCAGTGCCACGTGTCTTCGTGTGTGCGTGTGTGTGTGTGTGCCCTCGCTTGTCAAAGCGCGGCAGCCGGGGAGCGGAGTTCCCCGAATGAGGGGCCTGGAGGTCTCTCGGCTCAACCGCCCGCGCCGTCGTGGGCCCCTGCTGCGCCGTCCCGTGACCTTCATCCCGTGACCTTCCCTCCTTCCCTTTTGGACCGCGACGCCGAGAGTATAAGAGCAGCTGCCCCCGGACGCCAGGGGAGAGGCTCCGATTTGTACTGTTGAGTTACGTGCTCTCCCGTCTCTCCAATTCGGTCGACCTGACCGGCCGCTCTTTTGCTATGTTAGAATAAACAAGTTGTTCTGTTACCAGTCTTCTCATGCTTTGCCGGGACCTTCGGATGCTTCCAGTGCCCCAGGCCGCCAGGCCAACGCTACCCTTGGGGCTTGCGACCCATTGGCAATAACGGGCGTCAGCACCGAGACCCCAACAAATCGTGCCAGCGGTACGATTACAACATCCCCCTTCCCACAGGAATCACTTGGTGTAAGTCGAAATCCAAAGTCAATATGTAGGAACCGGATAATTAATAAAGAAGGATGAACTCGCACCGTAAGGCACCTCAACAATGCTGGCCGATGTTTCGATTAGGTGGATCTACGTTCGTCAAAACCTGCCGAGGTGCATGGGTCAGTGACTATGGCGTCGCGCAGCTAAACCCGAAGTTGAGGGTTCGTTTCCCGGCCGCAGCGGCCGCATTTCGAAGGGTGCAAAGTGCAAAACCGCTCGTGTGCTTAGATCTAGGTGCATGTACAAGAACCACAGGTCGTCAAAATTAATTAAAATTAAATTAAAATTAACCACGTCTGTCATAGGCCACTGCGCAGTTGCGGGACGTTAAACCCACAAACTTTGCATATTTGTCAAATACATCCAGTCAACGTTGACCTGCTACTTTATGCAGTCAGTGGCACCCTGAATCTCAGCATCTGTAGTCGAAATATGACGGCGATGATAATCAAGGGAGCAGGAAGAGGGGCGCTGAGGGTGCACCTTACGCACAAGGATGGCGTACGACTTCGATATCTACGCAACGCTGGGCGGATTGGTTTGCGTAAATATGTTGTGCAAATACGCAAATGTGTTGAGACACATTTCGTGTCACTAAAGAGGCTTCTATAGATCGCGTCTGACAGCTCAGTTGTCACACGTGCGCTTGTCCTTACCTATATTCGGTGACAACCTAAGAATTACATGGTTATGTGTACGCTGTTCCGAGCACAATTTGCATAGATGCGCCAGCCAATATGGTTCGCTTATTTACCTGTCGTCAAGCGGTTTCGCGTGCTTAAAACAACTATTTTCGCCATACAGATCGGTATTTGTGTCACTGCTTTAAGTCTAAAACCTGAACATCTAGGGCGAATTTTATGGGTGATCCTGTTATCGCTGCTCAGCCATAACTAACATTTTAGCTTTAAACAACCAACTTTTATTGTCCACCTAGCCTAGCGTTTAAATTAGCAGTGCAAAATCATTAAGCTGTGAGCTGACTCCAGCTGGCTCGGCTCTCTTTGAGAGGTGAAGGGCAAGTGCACTGCGTTTTTTGTTGGAGGATCTTGTTTGTAATTCTTAGGTTGTCACTGACTATAGCTAAATGATTACAATGCAACTCTCTAAAATAAAAGCCACGTCGAAGAGAAATAACGGCGGCCTGCCGTGTCAAGCTGCTGGTGGACAATATGTATCAGTGCTCCACCTACATCATGTGCATCCAAGTGGACTTAATTTATTATCGTTCTTCCGATCTTAGATTATATTTTTATTCTTGGTAGTTTCTTGCAATTCCTTCTTGTATGCGCGAGTTGCCGCGTGTTCTTGCCATATATTGACTTCGACTGTATTAGCTGACAGTATCTGCATAACAAACTTTAGTTGGCTGTGCGCATCTACGTTTCTCGTGGTCAGATTTTCTTTCATTATTATTATTGTTATTATTATTATTATTACATTTCTTGCGCAGTTTTCTTGCGAGATTAAGTGCGTGTCATATTGCGATGGCTGACGAATATATGCAGTCGTATAGCTAACTATTGCCGTTTCCCAAATGTTCCCATGGCATGGATACACAGTCATGGCGCAATTAGGAAATATACGGCGCGTCTACGAAACATACGCTTTGAAGTGGTTAGGGCCACCGCCGTGGTTGCTAGTGGCCATGGTGTTGGGCTGATAAGCACGAGCTGGCGGGATCGAATCCCGGCCACGGCGGCCGCATTCCGATGGGGGCGAAATGCGAAAACACCCGTGTACTTAGATGTAGGTGCACGTTAAAGAACTTCAGTTGGTCCAAACTATTCCGGAGTCCCCCACTACGGCGTGCCTCATAATCAGGAAGTGGTTCTGGCACGTAAAACCCCGTAATTTAATTTAAGCAATTAGGGTCACGCTCAGAATGCGGTTGTAATTAGTCTTGGTTTCTAGAAACCTATGAATAATCTGGACGCCTGTCCTTTCGTTACTCCGCGATAATCAAGCGGCCCACGCCGAGATCTTGCACCCGAGATCTTGCAAACCAGGCACCACTGGGGGATGACGGCCGAACAAGCCACTCTCTCCTTATTTTCAATGACATCCCTAAACACTGCATGCTGTCACGGCGAACATAGAGGGAGCGCAGTAGAAAGAGCAAGAAGTCATCTTCCGTCAACTACAAACACATTCCCACACTCCACGAGGCTACACGCCCATCTACACCACACTCTGCACGCCCCTGTGGAGACACTGCGGCCAACTAGCGACGCTGTATCACATGGTCTGCGAATGTCCGAATAACCCATACCTGGGTCCAATACCCAGTCAAACAAACGAGCAGTGGCCAACTTGCCAGCTCTAGCCCGAATAGTCAACTATATGGATGACAGAAAGGTCGAAGGCGTCGGGTAGGACCAACGGAGTGCTGGACTACGGACCCCAGCTACGGCCAGCTGTTTTCCCATTTAACAAGGTTTTCGCTCCTCCCCTCGAAACATGACCTCAGCGTGTGTTGAGCTCAACGCGGCGCAGCAGAAATCACCAAGTTCTCGTGACAGTTGCATGTTGTAATTCTGGCAGCAGTCGTGTTCAACAGCTACGGCGCATTCCAACGCATACCTTCACGCTGTACAGGTACCAATAATGTTTCCTCTGAGTTCCGGCCTTTCCTTCTCTCTCTTTATGTCTCTTTGTAGTTTTTAAGTCACGCCGCAGTCAAAAGCTAGTTGTTTCATATGACTGACTTACATATACGCGTTATCTTGGTGCACATATCTACAAGCTTGTACAGCGTTAGAATGAATTTTCGTATGCCAAATAGAAATAAAAAAGAATCATTCGCGTATAACTTCCTGCACTTTGATTGAAGAAAAACTGCTATATTAAACCTGCCGGATGATATTGTCAAGCAAAGAAACTTGGACACCGTTAAAGGAAGCAAGGCTTCTCTGATACAGGCAATCGGACCGAATAGTCTAGTAATTGACAAACCTTTATCACCACTACGGCTGACGGTGTTTATGTTTCTTTGATGCTGAGGTATCATTGTATGTGCGTTATTGCTTACTCACTGTTTGGATTTCTTTTTGTATGTCGTATTCGAGAAATAAATTGTATGACTGATTGTGGATTTGGTGTTGGATACACGAACAACAATACCAGGCCTTTACTCTGCGTAATGTATTCTGAGAGAAAGATATGTCCTTTTATTTTGCGTTTACGGTATCGAAAGTTTAATTAAAGATATTGTAGGTGAAGCCCCATTCCCGGCATGAAGTCCAAAAAAGAGCAGCGGTATGGTCCTTGGGTTCAACTGTCTTGGTGCCACATACTACGAAGAGCCGAAGGAGCTTTTGTCTGTTTCAGAAGATATTCACGTCGCTTAACTTAAGAAAAATTCTTGTGTCGGATTTTACAAAAGGCAGAGAGGCATCTAAGACTACTTTATGTTCATTCTAGCAGTTCATAAATGCTTCTAGTTGAATTTCAATGCACTAGAACAGTAGGTGCTGGCAATGAAAAATGGCTTTTCAGACTTTTTTTCTTTTTTTAAGACGTTACTATTCGCGACACGCCTGATAACATTTATGCATAGCCAGCTCGTGGAGTGAGGTCGTTGTTCATAGCGTCAAGTGGTATACTATCCTTTTTGCTTCCCCAGCGTAGGCTAGCAAACCGCACGCTTTTCTGGTTAAACATCCTTATAGGGATGTTTACCAGAACCTTCTCCGTTTCTTCTACCTTCTCCCTTTCTTTCTTCCTCTTCACCCTTCCAGAAATTGAAAGTTAGTTCTGATACCAAACATATACCCCGTTCGCCCTTAGCTGCTTTTGAGACCTTCGAAGCCTGAGATTTGCCATCTCTCTGTAGCGTCAGGATGCTCGCCAAGGCGCCATTAAACATTAAAGAAACCGGCGGGCTTGTTTGAACGGTTAGCCGCAGCACGTCGACGCGGTGAGGGGTGAAAAGAAAATCACGCCGAAGGGAGCATGGCCTCGCAAGGTACTGCAGGCGTCACGTGCGTCTTCCAGATTGTGCACATTTGCAATAACTAAACAACGAGGGACTGCGAAGTGTAAGCAGACAAGGAGTCTGTTTTGGGAAACGTGAACCTCTCCACATTAGTAAAGTAGCTTAATGAAAACGGCTATTAACGCGATGTCTGAGCTGCCTATATTGAGAATCCATGGTTAAGCTTCCAACATAAATGTAAACAAACGTCCGGTGCCGTGACAACTGTTGACCACGCGGCTTCAGCGGGAGACAGGAAACAAACAAAAGCGATTATTCTGCTTCAAAGTGAAGAGTCAACCTCAAACTGCTTACGGAATGCCTAAGGACGATAATGCTCACAGACGATAATGCAGTTGCCAGGCGGTGCAAAAAGAACCGACACGTCTGAGAACCACAGCACGAATTTCCGCCCAAGAGCTGTACCCAGCAGCAATCTCTGCAGCTGTAGAACGCGCGAAGCAACAAGGCCCGTATTCACAAAACGCTCTTACGCTACAGAATTGTTTTACTTTTTTTTTCTCCATTTCTAAGCGAGAGGCAGTTGGTAATGCTGTGAATTAAGTTTGACTGGGAAATTCTTACTTCATCGCCACATCCGAGATTCGACGGTGCTTTGCGGCTTTCTTTCCCTTTATGTTTCTTTGAAATTATCTCGGCACCTTTCCTGTAAACAGTAAACGTTCCTGTGCACGGCGGTGTAATAAGAAAGAAAAAGAAGAGCCCTCAGGAAGTTTAGACAGCTTTCCTAAATTTCAACATTGTTACGACGTAAACGATCTCATTTGATGCCGCAGGGCGCACTCGCTAATATGTAGCCATTACCGGCCGTGGTTGCTCAGTGACTATGGTGCTGGGCTGCTGAGCACGAGGTCGCGGGATCGAATCCCGGCCGCGACGGCCGCACTTTGATGGGGGCGAACTGCGAAAACACCCGTGTACTTAGATTTAGCTGCACGTTAAAGAACCCCAGGTGGTAGAAATTTCCGGAGTCCTCCACTACGGCGTGCCTCATAATGAGAAAGTGGTTTTGGCACGTTAAACCCCATAATTTTAATATGTAGCCATTACAACGGTTCTCTGAATTCAGTCGAGTGGTCATTACTTGAGAAACGTGCGCACTTCATTGAGGATACACGCTGCACTGCGCACCGCGTCCGTAGCTGTAAGCTACAGGAACGAAAAGCGAAGGCTTCAGTCAAGAATATTGTCCGCGGCCGCGGGGAGGCGGGTTCCCTTCAGCTCATAATGCGCTTCCGAATATCAATTGAGAAAACAAATAGAGGGAGAAAATATGTATAGCCAGCGCGAACAAGACCTTGCTTGGTGCGGTGAACAGCTCGCACGATTATTTAAAAAAAAAAAAAAAAAAAAACCGTCCGCTGGATGGGGGCGGCGCAACCGCGCGTCGCACGACGCGGCGGCCGGCGCAGGGGACATGGTGTCCGAGCGCGGCATTCCGCCGTCGCGCCTGGGGACCAGCAGGGCGAGCCGCGGTCGACCCGCTTGTGGCACGCGCTCTGTTATGCCGGGTAATTGTTCTCCGAACAGGCTCCCCGCCGAGAGGGCCGGGTGTGCAGTCGACACGGTGCGCGTGTCTCATGACTCGCCAAGAACTGAGCCCGACGCGCACATCCATTTTCGTCAAAGTCGCCCCCCTCGTGACAGCTTGTTGTTCGCCAGTGCGTCGTCTGTATCATCTTCGGATATGTCACAGCGAGGCGGACTCCTCCTCGGGAATATGCATGCTCCGTCACGGCCCCGTTCGTCCCCTCAAGCCCCCCCTCCCAGTTTTCTGGGGCTGTCAGAGACTCGGCCAGGCGGCGTTTCAATGACCCTGGGATAATAGGTTTCGTGGCAGGCGCTTATAAATATGCAAACCGCGAATTACACAGCGCGGTCTGGTTCGGGCGAGAGACTTCCTCGCGTGACGCGAGTATTATGGCCCGTTTCGCGCGCGCGCGCCCGCCGCCCCCAGCTCGGCAGCTTTGCGAACCCCGAGGAGTGGACGCTCCGGAGGAATTCCGCACGAGCATTTCTGTCCAAAGTCATTACGTGCTGCGATCTGCTTAAGTGCGCCCGCTAATCTGCCCTGTCTCGCGCTCCTCTTTGGGCTGCGCGGCGGCGACGCCTGCATGCGGCGCGGCCGGTCCCCCCAGCTTCGCCGCGCGTTGTCACGGACGGAAGCGAGCGCTCATCAAAGTATACCGATCACCGCCGGTTGTCGCTCGGACAACGATCTCGAGCACCTGGTCGCACACCTCGCCGACATTCCATCTGAAACTTAGGCGACGTGCACTTCGGGCTACTCTTCAAAGCGACGTCGCGTATGTGTACAAATTGTTTCGAGGTGCACTTTTGTGCACATCTCTCCGCAATTACAGTCGCAGCCTTCACCGCAGTGCACACGTTTTCATTCAGCTCGATAACGCTTTTAATTTGGCGAAATACTTGGTGTTGTATCAGGGTTTTATACGAAAACCTCTGAGACGATCTAAATGAAAAAAAAAAAAGAATCTGCTGTTTTTCACGTAAGCCACGCGCTACGTATACATAAGAGAGAGGTGCACCAAATCACAACCATTACACTTATTGCTACGGCAACGCTGCCAGTATTCTCGTTAAGTATTATTGCTGCTTCCTTCTTTATTCGGGGCGGAGGGGGGAGAATGGTACAAATGATTAAATAGACAAATCCAGAGCATTTTCGAAAATATACGCGAGTAGAGCTATCTCTGATGGTGGGTCCATAAAGCTTCAAGTGTTACGATGTGAACGGTATACCATGCGGGTCAGTGCATACCTGACCGATACCGCATCTATACTGGTCACGTCGCGCATGCGAGTTGGGCGGTGGTCGATCAGTGTTGCACATATGATAAGCATCCTTGCAGTTACCGTAAAGCATCCATAAATAAACAAATAGCTGATGCACACGTGCCAGTGCTATAGTACTGCAACGCAAAAAAAAAATAATAATAAATTGTGAGGTTTTGGCACGCTGTATAGTGGGGGACTCCGAGTTCTTTTTGCACCTGCTGTTCATTAACGTGTACGTAAATCTAGATGCAGCACAACTACCTCATAGCGCAGACTGTGCGCGTAGAAGTGTGCGTGTTGGTTGGATGGAGCCTTTCCTCAAGCTTTTGTAACGTGTGAATTGCAAGCGAACGCTAAAAGGGACCGACGTTAACAGAAAGAAAGAAAGGGTAGCTGAGATTCGTTGTTAAGTTATGCAGGAATGGCGGAAACTCGGTCACTTGATATTATCGGTGCCACAAAACGGCTTGGTACGGTGCTCGTGCCTCCCAAGTCACGGGTTACTATACGCTGTACATGGCGGATTTACTTACCGCCCGGTAGTTTCCAAGTCAGGTTCAGCCTCGGGTAATAGTTTACTTTAAGTACGTTGTCAAAAACTGACATAGGCCAGTGGAAGCTGATCAGCGATTTATATGTACGCTGCCAATGTGCAAAAACGAATATTGTAACAAACATCTTTTTTTTTTCCTTTTTGCGTGGACAGTGGACTTTCTGTCGTCGACTGTTTGTTTCCCTTGTCCTATTTTTTACCTTGTCATTAAGTGTCATGAAAATTTTCATCACTCATGGAGCCTCAGCCCATTTAGAAGTAAAATGAAGCAGTAGGAAACAATTCCTTATATCATTTCCACCTGATCCCACATTAATCCCATCTATATTTTTAGATAGCGATGATGTCTGTCGGACGTTGTGTTTTCCTTCTCTTCCTTTCTTTTTCATTTCAAGTAGTTTCCGCTTTAGTAAAACATTAGCTGACACCTCCAATCTAATGCTCATCCCTGCAATTGCGCCTAAATCATGCTTGCGTACTCACATGTTTGTTAGTCACTAACCGCACCGAAACGTTCTATAAGTGAGGTAATCGCTGAAAGAATAAACGTAATTTTTAACAGCTGTCAAAGCTCCGTCACGCAAAACAGTTTTGGTCAGCCACGTTATAGTGCATGCGAAAATCGCGGAATTTGCTAATTTAGTGCTTTTAGATTGCAACCTCGGGTTCGAACCCTGCACATGTTCGTCTCTTAGGCCTATACCCTGAAATACCTGCTTAGACTGCGGCTGAATATTGGCCCATGGAGTTGATCGTACCACATCACGCCCGACTCTTCAGACTTTGACTTTCATTCCAGTCGAGATTCTTTGCAGCGGCAAGATTAGTAACTCACTTATGCAGACCAATGTGGAACCCTACCATCACCCTCGTTCCTGAGACCATTCACCGATCGCATTTCTTTCTGTGCGAGTCAAAATAGCCCGTCCTTCGTGCGATCTCTGAGCGCGCATGTGCAGCGGCGCCCTTGTGTCCTGCACCAGAAATAACACTTCGAACTAAATAGCTCTTCTATAAGGAAACGTTCCATCGCGCCTTATTATTTCAGGCACAAGGTTACTGAACCAATAACTGAGCCCGAGTTAATGGGCTATTGATTCGACATCTATGCAACGCAGCAGCGCATGCAGGGTGTAGACGAGGACGAAAGACCGCGAAAAAACGACGTCGCGAGCGCTGAACTATAACAACACAGTTTGATTGCCGATGATTCGACATTTATAGGTACAAATAATCGGTTATTAGAGCGCAGCTCTTAGGCGCCCGTTCCTGCGCTCACCGTCGGCGTCTCTCGGCCACACCGCGCCAACGCGCTCGTGCCGTTGCACTGCTCGCGCGTTCGTCGCCGTCTTCTTCCGCAGCTGGATCCGATGCCGCTCGTCATGCCAGCGTTCCCATACCGCACTTCCCTCTGCGGAGGCGCTGACGGCACTGGCCCACTGTCAGTCGGCGCGGTGATTCCGGTCCCAAATTCTTTGCCTCCGTATATCGCGAAATGAAAGTACGTATCGAGCTACGCTCAAATTTCGCATTAGAGAATATCTTAATCGTGGGACACTTGTTTTTTTGTACCGATTGTTTGTGCTTATAAATGTCGAATCATCAGCAATAAAACTAAGTTGTTAGTCCAGTGCCCCTGGCATCTGCTTAACGTTTCTTGTGTCGACGTCTCCCCTGTATTGCTGCCTTAGTATACGAACCAATAACGTGTGCTCTAAATCGTGGCGACGTACCGGTACCATCAACATGAACTTAGAGCTGCCCCTAAAACCAGGGTGCCCTTGTGAAGGATATCGCTGCTCCAATAAACCTGGGTGATCCAATGGCACTCCAAGGGCAGGAGCCGCATATGACTGCGTTCTTCAACAAATACAAGCCGCGTGAAGTCACCAATCCTGCCTCCGACGGCGTCGACGCATTGCATCGTTATCACATGTGGATAAACATCGCACCCGTCGCTTCCGCTGAACAATCGTCGCGCAGGTAAGGAGAGATTGCATTCATACAGTCATCGTCGCTGTAAGCACTCCCAGCACCATCGAGGACAGCCAGCAATAACGACCTCCATTGCCTTCGCCGCACTGGACCGTCAAATCACATTCCGCATATATAGGTGAGCTATAAGCGCAGCTGTAGTGGTGACATTTATTCAGCGTTAGCACGAAATAATATAAAACCGCCAAGTTTTTTATGTTTCTTCGTATGACACATGTCCAGTTTTCATCATCGACGGAAATGAAAACGCGTCAATCACATCAGAGGCTATCTCGCATATGCTTTCGACGAGTCGAGCATAAATTGGTCGACAGCATAAAGAGTGCAGCAAACGCCACAGATGTGTAGGTATATGGCGCACACGGCATTCGAAGAAACAGGTTGCCGCATTGAAGCCTAAGCGGTCTATACACAGAGCACTACAGAGGGGGAGGGGAGGGGGGAGGGCTACAGGAGGAAGACTGTAGCGGAAGCGTGCGCGCATGCCCTTCATCACGTTTATATCCCGTATGACATTGAGCAACCATTGCTCCAGCGAAAGAAAGAAAGCAGGTCGACTCACGTGTCCCTGCTTGTCCATCTCGTTGTTGGTGAGCTTGACCTTCTCGAAGGAGACGACCTGCTTGCGCAGCTGGTCCCCCGTGAAGGGACAGTCCGGGTGCGCGTAGAGGCGCGCCGGCGACGGAGGGTCCGCCTTGCCGGCCACCAGCCACGAAGACCGGTGGTACGCGTACCGGTACCGCTTGTTGTCCACAGGAACGATGTCCAGGAGCACAATGTACCGAGCGTCGGGCTGCACTCCGGAGAAGGAAACTCGTACGGTAGGGAACATCCTCCTGCGGCATTAGACAACGTGCGCGTTGTATATCATCCGGGGCTCGAACACGATCAACTTAGATATACTGGTGACAAGTTTCTTAATGCGGAACGCACTTAAGGCGTGATTTTATCGTTGCAGGGCATGCCGCTTGGAACTGAAAGGTGAGCGGATATACGTGTATACGCAGACCTTCCATCCAAGCTTCGCATGGATGGGTAAACTATGCAAGGAAGCTGAACAATTGTGTGCAGCTTCCTTGATTCGAAAACTCGCGACAGCAGCTGTACACTGCGTGCGCTGCAGAATACAAAAATGCACGCGTTCGCGTTATCGATTAGTTGGGATATCTCGCAAGTTAGAAGTGACTCTGACGAAACGGTGCAGTTAATGACGACATGGTTGTGCTAATGCTTACAACCGTTAGGAACGAGCGCAAAATATTAATGAACGGTTGCAAAACATAGCGCTAATTCAATAAAATCATTCCTTGTTGCCATGTTTCGACCTCGTAGGCGTAAGCTGTAAACGAATATAAGCCATCATCCAGCCTTCCGTCCGATATACCAGCATCTCAATTTCTCTCAACTTTTTTTCCTTTTCTTAATTAAACAAACCTATTTAACAAACCTACGCTTCCACGTGCAATTACTCAATGGAACGACCTCTCTGATAAAGTCGTCACATCAACATGGGTTCATGACCATGTGGGATTTAGAAATAAAATACTAACCATCTATGACTATTTGACCATATGATGACTCGAAATCATGTTTATAGATTTTATAGGGATATCATGTAAGCCCACTCGATTTTGTATAACACCTACTAAGTATTTTATTATTTCAATGTTACACCAGATGTACTACATTTTACCATTGTACAATACCTGGTTCTTGAATTTCTTTTGTTTGTTTTCGTGTTCTTGTTAAAAATTATTGTCTAGTCCCCCTCGCATAATACTCCTACATAGAGCCTGTGAGGCATGTGTAAATAAAATAAAATAAAAAATTAAGCCTTTGATCCCTCTTTATTAATTGGTACAGTGGAGTCGCAGACGACCGGTTCGAAGGGGTCCGCTACCGCCCACGTGATATGATTATAACTCCTCCGCTATTTTGATAAAAACCGTTCGCGAAGCAAAGATTCCTTGTTGTTCCACCACTTGTTAAATGCGCACAAAGAAACTCAAAAGTAGGAAAAAAAAAAGAATCCCAACAATTTCTGCAAAGGCACTGGCATATATACCCGACTTCAACAATAGTTAATGGTGCGTTGAGCCGCGCTTTTAGAAAAAGCTTATTTCAAGAAGAGACGATAAGAACACTGAGTCACAATCACGGCACAATTCCACCATGACGATAACACATACAAAGTACGATGCACTGTATACACGGCACGTTTTCAAAGTAGTGTCCGAGTCCTCACTCACTGACACATATAACCACATAGATCCACGGAAGCGCACAGTTACGCATGGACTAATTGTCACATATATAAAATTATGTTCAATATATAAAGTGTACGCGTCGAACACCATGGGCAATTCGCCACGCACATTCACATTCATGTACGCACGCTCGGTCACGCCCATTCGTGTGGCCAGCCGTCGAAGTGCGAGCTTTGCGAATGTGCGTCGCTACTCGCCTCATTTGTCGCCGACTAATGGACGCCGCCTCAATGCCTAACGATGTAGAGCTTTCTGGAGCGCGTGCACGAAATTACAGTGCAATAAGGCTATTCGGTGTATAGACCACTTACGGCTGTACACTCGACACGCGTCGTTGTCGCCGCACATACAGCGCTGGGTGGAACCATAGGTAACTGTGATATACCTATATGTATGCGAAACTATCCAAAATTAACGCCAAAGACAAAACAAAGCCGCGTTCGGTGAAGGACTCCCACACTACCAGAAAACGGAGGACGACGTGAAACGTATGCATATTATCCGCCACCCAAACCAAACGTGTCCTTTCTTTATCGCACGCGGTCTTGGGCCGCTCCTGTCTCCGTGTGTCCGCGTGCTGGCGCTTTTACATGCCTGTGCCCTTGAGCCTCTGTTGCACGCGTGTTCGACGTTCTCGTGAATGTGCACAGCTTACTGTCCAGATGTATGCGCCGAACTTCAACATGCGATAGAAACAAAACAACAGTTTCTTTTACGAATTTCGTCAAGTGGGACGAAATTTGTAAAAGAAAATTTGTTCATCTTAATTCAAATATGACTAGAGAACAGAGTTAAGGAGAAGCGGAAAGCGTCGAACATTTTTCCTGTTGGCGATAAATCCGCGCTGGGGAAAATCGAACAGAAGGATCAAAAAATGAAGGAGGGGAGAGGGGGAGGGGGCGTGATGCAGGTACACATGTGAGGATGCGCGCAACGTCGTCGCAATATGCCAGACCGTTCCGCTACCTTTATGAAGCCAAATCGCGTCTTATTAGTCGAAGAAGTATCAGAAGACAGCCAGAGTGGGTGTATGCTTGTATCGGGACCAACAGCCTCTGTTGATCACGAAAGGCTTTTGAGCTTATCAAGGACGGTGAAGAGCGTTTGTGTCTCTGCAGAGAGGTCAGGGATGTAGCAGCTTACGTGTGCGGTCATCTCAACACAACCAAATAAACGCAGCCCCATTCGGGCATAACGGACGGCGCTAAAAGTGATTAAGAGAGTGAATGCGACGCTGCGCTTTCGATTTATTTTGTTTGTTTGCGACCGCCGAAGAGATCGAAGCTTCGGTCTGAACCACCATACAGAGTGCCATCACAAGGGGGCGGCTCGCCCTAAAGTTTGTGGCAAGCGCAGTCGGGGGGTCCAGTGCCGACAGAGAAAAGTGGACACAAAGCTGCCTCGCGTGCGTCCATCTGTGAAAGGCCGGGAGGAGCGCGCGTCTGCTCCAACGCGACCGAATTGAGACCAGCGTTATCGATCGCGCCGCCTCGAACATTTGAAGAGGGTCGTTACAAGAACGCACGCGCAGCGTGACGCAATCGGCAACGCTTCGAACGGAGGATCTGTCCGCGAGGAATGCTGTCTGCTCCCACGGGCGGCCCAGCGAACTGGTCCCGGGAATGCCCCCTCCTCTCTCTCCGAGGCCAAGCTGGAGCTGTCGTGCGCGCGCGCCCTACACCTGAGAATGCGAGATGCCAGATAAACTGCTGACTCAGAGCTCCATCGCGCATCGCCGGTCGATGCTTATCGGCCGCTTGCGGTCCCAAGGAGAGGACCGACGGTGTGCGCCGTCTTCGGGCGCGACGGCCACCTCCCCGACATGGCGATGGTGACACCTGACAGCGCCCTGACAAGGGACTTGCTCGCATGAGGCCTCCGTGCTGACCTCCGCTCCCCCCCACCCCAACTTCGACTCGAAGGGCGGCCGGGCGCGTCCGCCGGGGGTCTGTTCGCACCTCGCTGCAAACGTGCGCTGCTTCCCGTCGGCTGCTTTGCACGACTCGTGCTCTGCCAAATGCTATCCGCAAGCGAAGCACACTCGCTCCTGGCCGCGTCAAAGTGGTATGTGCCGACACCGCCCTCTCTCTCGCAGTGTACGCGCACATACGTGTGCGCCTGCCTGCAAGCGTGTGTGCGTCTCGGGTGCCCTACGCATATGAAATCGCCGCCTGGCTACTGAGCTGTGTACTGTCACAGGGTAACAAAACGAGGTATCCTCCTAACTTAAGCGAAGACGCATACGTGTCCAATATTGTGGCACGCCCTGCGCTGGTATTTGAAGGGGGAGCAATGCTTCGGCAGAAATCCCTGCATGGAACGTAGGAAGAAGAAGAAGAAGAAGAAGAAAAAGAAGAAAAGGCGAGACCCATCGTATCGCTTTCCGCAGCGCTCCCGCGGCGTAGCGCGCGTTCTTTATCGTGCCTCTTGCCGCTCGCGTACTCAGGCGTATTTTATTTCCCGCGCGCGGTGAGCGTTAGCGTCGGGCGTGCGTTCTCCGGGGTGGTCTTCAGACAGCAGGGCCGGCAGGCGGCTCCCTCTTTTAGAACTCGATCCCCAAGATCTGCAGAGAGCTTACATTTTCTGTGCGCTTTTTCGCATAGCTTCCCCATAATACACATGTATATTAACCCCGGCTTCTCTCTCCTCCCGCAGGGGGATTTTTTTTAGCCCGCGCTGCGGAAAAACGGTGCTCCGCTCTCCAGTGGGCGTCCGTCCGTTTCGGTGTTACGTTCAACGCAGGAGGCGAAGCCACCGCAAGACCGCTCTTCAGTTGCGCTCCTTTTAGTCGCGTTCGCGCTGCACTGATGGACTTGTAGAAGTTACGCAGAATAGAAATGTCGTTTTACCATTTCTAGATCCCGCACAAATCGGCAAAGGCGGAAGCCTGCGCAACTATTGGCTTCTCGTGCATAACGCGGCCGTGAAGGACAAGCCTCGGACCAAAACAAGGTTTGCGCGCAACTTGAGCGCGTAAGAAGGGGACTAAAGATAATAATAGTTACAGAGTAAAATTTCGCTTCTGTTGTCATCCTATCCAAACGTGTCCCACTAAAATTGAAATTGTCATATATTATTATTATTATTATTATTATTATTATTATTATTATTATTATTATTACTACTACTACTACTACTACTACTCTCCCGTAGGTACAGAGGGAGTATAGGCGCTCCTCTTTCAGCGCAAGTCGAGGAGAAGAGTGGTCCCATACTTAGCCGTGGGCGTGTGCCCGCTCTCAACTCCGTCAGCCTCTCCAACGTGCTCCAGAATCTGACTCTGAGAAAGCGAGTTGCCTTCTCACCAACGATGAAGGCTACACGCGAAACGGCCCAAAGACGGGTGTCCCGTCCGCCTGTCGCCAGCATATAGCAGCGGCACACAATGATCGGCCGGAGAAAGAGCTTTAAAAAAAATCGCACCGTCACGAGTTTTCTCACGCCTTCGAGGCGTCCGAGGGGGGGGAGACCTGTTAGGAGATATGGTCGGATTGTCATTGGCTTCGCGATGACAGAAAGAGATTGCGGCTTCCCGGGAGCCGCGAGCGCATTTACATTAACGAAGGGCGCGCGCTCGCGAAAGGCCACGATCGCTATCGACGACGGTTTCGACATGCAGGTCCCCGTGCACATGTTCCGCCGACCGACAAATAGGCGCATCCTGCGCAGGCGTCGCCGCCAGGGGGCCTCGAGGAGGCGCGTTAAAGAAGAAAAAGAAAAATGGCGCGTTCCACTTGGCGGCGTTGACGCGAACAGCGAGTCGTGCGCGCGCGGCAGCGCAGCCCTTGTTATCAGGTTGGTTGCGTAAACAATACGCTCCTACTCGGCACCTCTATGGGGATGCGTGTTTCGGCCGATTCTGGCGAAGCCTCGAGTACCCTATGCCAGCTGTTACGAAACGCGCCGGTATACGGCGATTCCTTTCCCCGAGTGTGTATAGCGGAGGCTACGACAGAGACATAATAACCGAGCGCAGACAGACGCTGCGCAATACAGCCACGTTCGGGTGTACGTCGCAAGAGAGGTAATTTAATTACACAACGCCGATGGGGGCAGGTTCAGCGCGTCTTTAGAAAATGTTGTTTCTGAACATCTGCGGTTCCACTGGTCACTAAACTTGCATAAGAATTCCTCGTGTACTTCGCAAAGGCATACACGAATGCATTCTGCTGCATGTTTCGGGGACGGATTCATCTCCTTAAATCAGCGCTATCCAGGAATCCTAGTAAATGAAGATACGCCGAGCCGGCTCCGATACCACCATTGAAACTTGTGCACCGGTTGATTTGTGAATTCCATACTCTAATTGGTCAATTAAATAAGGTAACATAATTAACTTAATACTGGCCAATGTATGAGGGCGCATACGACAATCACCTGCTCATACAATGGCGTTCCACGCAGCACCTACGCTTCAGTGGATGTCCCTTTCTCTCTCTCTCCCCCTCTCTCTATCTGTCTGTCCTTGGTAAGGCACCACACGCGTCACGCAGAGAATGTGGGTTCGGACTCCACTTAAGTCATGCTGTCTCTTTTTCATTTCTTCTTTTGACGGACATGAGGAAGAACATGTAGCAGAATAATCCTGGGCGAAAAAAAAGACCGTTTAATTCCAATAAAAAAGGAATAGCTCCATTTTGCTTTTGCGTTCATCTGCCTAAGTGTCCGCTGCCTTAATATGGAGCTGACTCCACTAAAGCAGAGCCCCCCCGGTTCGCATACACGTCTCATGTATTGTGCTGTCCTCAGAAGTTTCCAGCAATATTAGCACCTGTCATATGCACGCTTACAGCTTGCCAATATCTTCAATTTTCAAACAGATGACACCTGCATATGCAGCAATGTACAACCAAAAAGAACTTTAACTGTGTCCTCCCACAAGGCATATTTTTTCAAATGCGTTCGTACTCAAAATGACAAGCGTTTGCGTGGAAATGCGTTCACAGTCCATGCCTAGAGAAGCAAAAAAAAAAATAAATTAAATTCTGGGGTTTTACGTGCCAAAACCACTTTCTGATTATGAGGCACGCCGTAGTGGAGGACTCCGGAAATTTCGACCACCTGGGGATCTTTAACGTGCGCCTAAATCTAAGTACACGGGTGTTTTCGCCTAGAGAAGCAGTCGCTCCTCTAGCGGGACAACTCGAATCACTGGTGTGCGAGCGGACGCATCGCGAGTCAAGAGCGCGGTCAGATCAATTACTGTCGGCTGGAAGCTGAGGGGCATCTCGTTAGCTGTCATCGCGCAAGTCGACAGAGACCAACTTGCGCAAAGTCGTTCGCGAAGTGTCGACATGCAGCTGCGCGCGAGAGCTGTTTTCCCACAGTCACCCGGCACAGTGCGTTCGTCTCGAACTTCACAAGCGCCGCGTACAACTCTCGGCGCAACATATGGTGCGGCCGTCCAGGGCGCGCGCGATGTGCTCCCGGGTTGCTCTGCGGCCCGTGTCGCGAAGTCGTGCGCGCTCGCTGGGCAACGCGGAGCGGCCCCATTGTGCGTCCTCCGCCCAGGGGCGGTCCGTGATAGTCGGCCGCCCGTGCGAGCGGCTCCGGGTCGTCGACGGATCAGTTTCGTTTCCGTTTGGCCCAGGCGGGTCGCTTTCGCCGCGGCCTCCCTTTGTGCTCGGCGGCCCGCGCGCACGCAGTGGCCAGTTGACGCCGCGGTCCGGTATAAATCAGCGCGCGTTTCCTTTTTCTTTCTTCTTTTTTTTTCGCGCTCACAAAAGTCACGGGTGCCGCCGCAGACGACCGCCACCGAGATCGTATTACACGCAGGTTACCAGACAAACCGATGCTCTCTCTTTCTCAAGTCAACAGGAACATCACGGCGACTCGCAGCTTGCCATTTCTCATTTGCAAACGTTTATACTGTTCAACAGGGCGTGAATGCAATCGTCAACTGTTACCGCGCGGAGAGCGAGAGGGATTGTGGCCCGCCCTCCGCCCCATCCAGGGCATTCCAGACCGCAACGGACGCCACAATAGCCGCTTAATGAACCGACACCGTTTTTGAGGCAAGAGTGCTGCCCTTCGGGGCGCGCTGGTTGACATTGTGGACGTTCACACCTCCCCGCAGCTCTTTGTTGGGTGCCTCCAGGCCCTTTGTCGCGCACGCGGGACAAGCGCGCCAGTGGGAGCACTGATGAAGCACGCTCACCCCCTCCTCACCCGAGGTGGGGTGCTCTCGGGGCATATGGCCCGCTCGGCGGCAGGCGGCCATTGTGGCGCGCTCTCCTCTCTCGGAGCTCTGTGTGCCGACGCCGCCGCCGGGACGCTAGGGCGCAGCGGAGGAGAGCACGCGCGGAAGCGGCTAATAACCGGCAACAACGACGCCGACTGCGCAAGAGCCGGCGCGCGGGCCGACCACAGGGTGCCCCGCACTCGGTCCCGCGGCAACCCCGTTTCAGAGCAAGAAGACCACAAGGAACACCGCCCGCAGGAGCCTCGATCCTTCGAAAAGAAAGACGCCAGTGGCGACATTTGTTCTTTTGCTCTCCACTCCAGCAATCCAGCGCTCTTCCTCGTTCGTCCCCTTATTTGTTTACCTGTTTTAATGGATCTCTATTCACCGCCTCTCTCTCTCTCTCTCTACTTTCTATTCCCATCCCCTAACGCAGGGTAGCCAACAAGACGATTTTCTGGTTAACATCAATGCTTCTTTCTTTTCTCTGTTCTTGAGGGATCTCCAAAACAACAACAAAGAGACACCAAGCGACGGCAGCAGCATCTGCGCTTCATGCAGGAAAAAAGCTACTCTTGCTGACGCAGATTCCGTTCTTGCGCACGCGGTGAAAAAAAAGAAAAAAAAAGAAAAGCTAATAAGAGGAGGCGCGCGTGGGAAGCGCGCCTGCTTCCAATTTGTCGTCTGAACCCGAACCGGAGCTCAACCGTCGGTCGTGTTGGTCGAGCAAGGCGAAGCCAGCCGCTATTTACCGCCTTTCAGCGTGGTGAAACTGATTTAGCCCGGCGCCTACAGCGCCTATTTCTGTGCGCGTGGCTCTTGGGCTCCTCACAACGACGGGCAATCCATCAAAGCGGCTCCTGCGTTGACAGAAACAGACACGCCACGACGAAAACGTCTGCCCCAAGCAAAAATCGCGCCTGGAAACAGAGAAGGAAAGAGAGAAATAAGTACACTGATGGAAAATAAAATAGAAAGCGGCTGACTCAAGAATAAGAGTCGCGAATATGCATAAAGAAACGTGTCGGAGCCGAGCATTACCCTCATAATTTTTTCTCTATTTTCACCTGACAGCGGGCATTTGTTGTACGTTCGTGTGTGTTCTGCGCGTGCGCGCGTGTTCGTGTGTGGTATATGTGAGGTGTGTGTGTGGTGTGTGTGAGGGAGGCGGGAGGACGGGAGTCCAGTTAGTTACTTATTATTTTCCATGCTAGTAACGTCGCCATTTTTTAAAGTTCTAATTTCGTTCATGCTCACGAGGACTAACACATTTCTACATTTTTTTTCACAGAAGCACAGCGTGTATTTGTTTTCTTGTTTGTTTGTCTTTTTTTCTTTTCCGCGAGGGAAACATGCGAGTAAGCTAAAATATCACTTCTTGTCGCTGAACTTATGGTTCGTACTTCTTGTGGCGGGATATACGACGCGAAACAGTTTAAAATCCTCAAAAAAAGAAAAAGATGTTATCAGTTAATAAATTACGAAAACAATGTGAAAATGTCGAAGAGCTACTTACGCTCTTTCCTGTCCCATTACACCACAACAAGTAAGCTGAAACTAGGCAGTAATCTTTCCACTATGCATGCAATATTTCCGTTTGAGGTTTCAGATAAACTGACAACGCGATCTGCACGCACGTGTTCTACAAGTTCGGTGAATATGAAAAAAATATAAAGGCAAACAACACCAGACGGTTAAAATCGAACCATAGCCTTTCACTGTATACTACGGCTATTAGAGCCCAGTAGTGGTCTTCGGACGTAAAGCCTTATCATTCACACACGTTATCATAGCACATCACGATATTGCGAGTCGATGAGTTAAAAGGAAGTAAAAAAATAATGCCCCGCTGAACGCGATTTATATATACGGCGGCCTTCTGGCGGTCCTGTACGCTCAACCGAAATACTGAACCAATACATATGAGCGTAACACGGGCGTTAAACGCTCGCGGGTGTGAATTAGACAGTGACGGTTCCCTGGAGCGTAATGAGCGTGGTTTATTTCCATTTCTGCCGGGACCCTATCTGGGCATTTCCGCACCCCGTTCGCCGGACGCCGCACGCACAACAGCTGCGAGCGCCGGAGCCTTCGAAAACAGGTTACGTTCTGCAACTCTGCCGACCGTTGGAGCCGCGCTAATGAGAGTGGCTGCGCCATGCATTGCATATCTCACTACCCTAAAGAAAGAAAGGAAGGAAGAAAGAAAGCGCAGGAAAACTGTTATTTCTCATTCTCCTTTTGTTTGTTTTTCGTTTCCACGTAAACGCGAAAAAATGTATGCACGGTCAACGAACGTATCAGGAAATTTTGATCACGTATCACTTAATAGTGTGGCGAAAGCAGCTTCGTGTACTTTTGCAAGCACTTTCTATGTGCATATGTGGCTCGCTGTGGGATTCGCAACTGTGAGTATATATATAGAAGAGGCTTCGTGAGCTTTGCAGAAGCTGTTTCCTCGCACTGAGGCGTCCGCATGCCAGATCCATGTGCGTGGTGTCGCTGTGCCATCCATCAACGAACTTTGCACGAACGCGAGCGCTCGCTAACACCACGTGACATGGCGCTACCTACAGTGTACGCTATGTATGTATCTGCAGCCAAATTCAGGGGCCCCCCTTCTTTGTGGCAATGGTACGCCCCGGCTGCGCAGGCGCAGCACTCAACGCACAAATTGCGAGCGAGTGTACTGAAGCCATCTTGTTGTAGCGAGCGCATACATAACGCAGTACCGGTGTTAGCGTTGAAACGCGCGACTGTGTGATATTATGCGGAAACTCGCCGACACACTTTCTGTTGTTGATGTTTTTTTTTTTGCCTTGCATCCGTCGTATCGCTTTCACTACATTGTAGACAGTATTTTTGCTTTCTTTGTTTCCTTCTTTGGTCATCCGAGTTCAGTGAAAGCCACGCACCATGTCTCTAGAAATTTTAATAATATGCACATACATACGTTAAGGCCAAGAATTACTATGTTGCTTTCGGCGTACGTCGCTGTAACGAATCAGTAAAAATATAGTGCTTAATTAAACTACCGTCTTAAAGTCCCAAAACTGAACATTGGGCTATAAGGGATACCGTATTGGAGAAACTCCGGCATCATTATTACTACCTGGGGTTCTTTAATGTCCACCCAACGCACGGTACACGAACGTTTTTTTTCTTCCTTTCTCCCTTTTTTTTTTTTCTTTCGTTCGTCATCCATATAGTATTTCCCGTCACATTTCTAGGTCAATCAGTGGTAATAGGAGCATGAAGTGCGCATTGCTCGCTTCACGTTGTCTCCTGCGATATACTACATATATATTGTTAGTATTTATTTGTCCTTTGTAATTTACGAAAAAAAAAGTTTACGGTGGCAATTCCAAAAGGCAATCAAGTTTACTGAGAAGCAGCGTGGCCCCCAAAGCAGCAAGTGTAACAATGCAGGGCAGCAGCAAGGAGCTGAGATAAAAATACTACCAACTCAGAATAACATAATGATTTGTAGACTAAATATACTTCCGGACGATGTGGCCGCTCAACATTGGAGCGCAGCTGCGGAGCTGTTTACCCGTTATAATATATGGGAACGGCTCAAAATTTTCACAGCGTCTTCTTTCTCTTACCGCCGCTAAAGGAAAGTTCCGCGGAATCGGTATCACGCACACTAGGCAGCTTCCTCCTCGTATTTGTGAAGTGATTGCACCCAGCCTTCCCGCAAACGTTGTCACAAAAACGTGCGCGCTGTTGAGTGGACCATAATTAGCGACATTGGAAAACGAAAAGCGAAGTAACGGCGCCAACGGCTCGGTTTTGCGCCAGAGATTCGCTCTTTCGCTCGCTTCCTGTGCTGCGGTCGCCACGCGGTGAATATTCACGTGATCCTTCATTGTACGTGACGCTCCCAAGTGCCGGCCTTCCAAAGGCTGTACTCGCGTCCAGCATGGGCGGCCTCGATAACGCCGTCATGTGAAGAGCGGCTATCAATTTTACAATAATGATCGTCGGCTATATACGATCTCAGAGTCGCATATATCAACTCCTCGCCTGTTTGTACTTATTTCTTATCTTATCTTATTTAATAACACAGTGAACAGGAGTAGCCATCGCGGACAAACGGCGATCAAGGCTCCTCTTCTTATTTTCACCTCAAAAAAAAAAAAAAAAAAAAAAAAAAAAAAAGAAGAACGGCACAGGCAGCTGCAGTGGCCTTTCCTTCAACTTTCCTTTCCCTCTTCCTTTATCAAGAATACGAAGCTCATCGCGCATGAATGAATGAATGAATGAATGAATGAATGAATGAATGTTTATTTCATCTTGAGTACACTTTCAAGAAAGGTGCAGGGGCAAAAGGCGCACAGCACCTGACAGGGGACCCTGTACCCGCAATATACGCTTTTATTATACATTATTTAGTGGTAATGCATTGGCAGTGAGCGGACACACATAACGTTACATATTTTAACACATTGTACACGAGTTTACACAAACTGAGAACAGAATTGACAAAATTATTGGGTTACAGTTTGTTTACTAATATAGACGGTGAAATAATAAAATGTTCCCCTTTTCCCCCCTCTGCCCCTTTCCTCTCCCGGTTCACAGGCAATAAAGTACAGGTTATACAGGTAAATTACCATAGTACACTAAAGTGCAGCATATAACCATGAACATGTATGTATCCACGTAAAACAGATAATATATTTATGCTGCAACAATCACTCTCTCAAACACTGTGTTAGTAACAATTCCTTCACATGGTTTTTGAAGGCGTTTCTAGTCATACTGAAATCAATTTTATCTTCTAGCTTATTTATTTATTTAACTTATTCTAGCTATATAAGCCTCATCGATAATTTATTATTTATTTATTAGCTTATTTATTTATTTAACTTATTCTAGCTATATAAGCCTCATCCATAACTTATTCCACAATACAGTTAATTTCCCCTATGGTTTCCATAGCTTCATTGTCTGTTGGCTTCATAAGGTTATTCCTTAAAAGTTGAGCCCCACGGTTCCGCTTATTCTTGCAGCTCTTGAGAGGCTATAGCATCTTCCAACGCAAGCAGGAGCTTCCGCTCCTATACATGGAGTGACACGCAGTCGCTGTCTCAGTCGTTTGTGTTTCATAATCCTGTATATTTATCGTTGGGGTGTGCAAATGGATCTCTCGAACGAATGAATGCAAATGAATGTGCGCTGCGTCAACGTCGGCCGTGACACTCAAACGTCGGCATCAAAGTCTCGGCGCCGAGCGGTATACAGCACGAAAAATGAATTCGTCACAAACGTCATCACTGTACAGTAAAAATGAGCGTTCAAGAACGCTCATTATTTCGCAGAAAGATAGGGACACAAAGAAGCAAGTGAAGAGTAGTGGCACGCAGTTACGCAATGCAGCTTCATGAGCGGTGACCGTTTCCTCATGGCAAAGTTCCTGCATGGTTGACGTTTGCTGGAGCCTGAAAACGCACGCAGGTGTCGGCTATCGAGGGCTCAACTCGGAGGCGCAACGATAACGCCGCCGGCCAACTAGCCTGAGAAGTGGGTTTAACATATTAAGTGCACATGTGAACTTGTCCAACGCCACATCCTGCTCCGCGTACCGCCGTGCTGTTGGGACTCGAGATTATAAGGGGAGATTATCTCGACTATACGGCGATGTATACGTTTCATCGCCACCTGTTTGTGCGTGAAAGCGACGTGTAAAACGCACGCACCGCAAATCCACGGAGAGGAAACGGGGAACGCGCAGGGCATGGAAAAACGGGCTGAGCGGCTCTGTGTAGTACAAGAGGTGGGGGGGGGGGGGGGGGGGGCTGTACAGCGGAGGTCGCTGCCGGCCGAAGACTTGGTGGTCAGCGCCACCGCATTGCGGCGGCCGGCAACAGGTGTGTCGTGGTCGTGCGGAGCATACTGGCTTTCTCTCTCTCTCTCTCTCTCTCTCGCCGCCCGACAAGCGTCAAGGAGGCGCCCCGACGCATCAGCACACTCATCTCGCTTGGGCGAGCGGCGGAGTCAAGCGACTCGTTCGCCCCCCCGCAGCTCACACTGTCTCCCGAACAGCTGCGTGAGGCTGCGCTTTCATGGGGACGTGTTGTTTTGGCTATCTGTAATTAGGTTCAACGGTGAAGCAGCCACGGAGAAAGAAGAAATCATCGTCCCGCGGCCACTGGAGACTGGTCGCCCTGTCAGTGCCATTGAATGATGGGGGCTCGGGCATCGCCGCGCGCGAATTTTCCATCGCCGCAGAAGCGGTATAGATATATTTATATACGCGAGCGAAGGCGTGAATACATATCCATACCCCCGCCTCGACCCGCCCCGTTCGCGTGGTCGAGGTTAATGAAACGCGTGATTTACCGCGCAGATAAATTGACTGCGATGCAGCCAGATTAAGGCGGGTCGTCCTAAAGCAGCAGTCGCATGAAAGCCTTTGATTTCTCGTGTGTCGTCTAAATTCGCGCGATGTCTGTGCACGCACGCACACAACTCAGATCCTGAGAAGTGCCTGCGTCACCGGCTCGGCTATTTCGAATCGCTACGCGGTGTCCCTGGCGTAATGGCACGAGACAGAGAAAGTGGGAAAATGCGCACAACCACACGAAAGCTCTTCTCCGCCAGTGGGTTCGCAGACACTAACGCTTCTCAAACTGCATACGCGGACTTTTCACTTGCCGACGCGTGCGCACACTCTGCGCTAACGCGACGGCTATTTACGATGGCAGTCTCCTCGTTCACTGGACGGTTAAGCGTTTGGCGCCTTGCCTCGATCGACTACCAGTATACACATAGCTATAGGGAGCACCGCCTCGCGCTTCTGTCTACGTCGCGCTTAAGTTGGTTTCAAGGCGAAGCTTCGCAGTCTCCGGCCGTATAATACTTCAGGGGAGCAGGCACGTCGTGCAAGTAACGTCTATATCGTCGGGCGGACGCGGTCGTTTCTAGGCTCCATGAAGCATGCAGAGGCGCTCACTCGATCCTTCTTTGCGTTCTGTGCATGACGTCAGCATCTTGCGTCAGCGCCACCACGACACGTCGAGTGACACCGAGCATTCTCGAAGCAAAACGTATGGACTGCTCACACAACCCCTATACACTTCATTACCGGACAAGGGTCACGTGATGCCATGCCTTATCCTTCCGACGTACGAGCGCGCTTACAAAGGGAGCCGACATAGCTGTAGGCTGGCATTTAGAGCGACTCCGCGATGTCTGGGCAGTTTGTGGCGCAATTACTATAGCGAGAGCGCGTCGACCGCTTGATCGATTGATCGCCCAGCTTGGACACCGATCGAAAAGTTAAATGGACGTTGACAAGGGGGCTAGCGCAGTTCTCCGCGGTCATGGCGCTCACTTCCACGTCTTAACGCCCCACCACGATAGGCGCAGCTGATTGGTCTGTTAGAAAGGGATGAAGTAAAGATATGCTGCTTATGTGGATGAAATAGCGCCAACAACGAATCATGAGACGGAAAGCATGACTGAAGATTTCTCATTTTGTGCTTTCTCCCGTTCCTCCTCGCCGAAAACGGACAACAAAAAGCGTGCTCTACGCGCAACTCGAACAAGGACGTCCGTTCGAGCAATGTTTGTATCCTGGCAGCGTTACTGCTTTGCCCACCTTCAAATCGAAGCATACCCAGTTGAAAACACATAAACGAAGTTTCTGAAGTGTGCAAATAAAATTAACTTGCTGAAAGGTATATATATATATATATGGCACCAAATGCGTGCCAGTGATGTTTAGTGATGATCCTTCGATGCCGCTTCTGGAACTCTAGCAGATCTCCAATAACACAGGCCGTCGAATAGCTATACAGAACTCATCGTCTATTTCCTAAACGTTGATCAGCATGATGACATTTAAGCGCGGAGCCCACTATCGTCACTTGAAAGAGCAACTTTATTGCTGAATTGAACTGTATTCTCACCCTTGCATGTAGATTCACAACGGCCTCTGCCTCCCCGTTCGCTTTCCGATGTACACGACGAGGAACCCGTATATGCAGGAGCGCATCGCGATTATTTTTTTCTACTCACATTCACTAAGCGACCGTCCATCGATAAACCGTTCGACGGGCGAGTGACCTGGCATGAGGCGTCACGAGGAATGGTTGATTTTGATTTTATTCATCACAACCATTGCAACTGGACCGCCCTTGGTCACACATTTTAGATTAGTATAACGCCTCGATGTGCTGTTATTATTTTTAAAATTTTAAATAGGTAGGGTATTTCAGCTGTGCTCAAATGCAAAATCACGTGCGCACTAAATCCTTTTATGGGATAACCAGATGCACTGATGGCTGCACCTCCTTTTCTTCTTTAGAACAATCTTTTTTTTTATTGATATGATATAAGGAGATGTTGGCGCGCAATTTAAGGCGCCGGCTACTCCTTATCTCTTGGGTGGTTCCGTCATACATCATTCAGGGTTCACGGTTACATATCAAATAATCATTTCAATTAGCCCGCTGACACGTAGTTTGCACCGTGCCCGCGTAGGCCCACACATGTTATCGTATTTCATGAATAAGTGTGCTTTTTGCCCTATATATTTGGATATACCTCTATTTCCTCTATTTGAGTTTGTAAGCACACTGTTTCTTGTGCTACATTGCTGCATGAGTGATGAGATGTGCCCCGCCACATGCACAACGAAATGAGCCCTGTTCAATTTATGAACCGTTTTCCTATAGAGGGGACACATGCACAGCCGAGAAATGCTCTCTCGCGACATCACCCTCTTATCAGGAAACATCTCGCGAGAATAATAGTTCTTGTCGTGAAGCACCGCCTATCATCTGTGCATTAAATTCTCTACCGAATATCCCCGTTCTCAGAGCGATCACGCAGGTTTTCTGGAAGAGTTCTCAAAGAAATATTACAGGTTCTGCAATCAGCGTGACAAGTAATCACGCACTTTACAAGGCTTGTCTGCAACGGTCGTAAGCTTGGGATGGCGAATAGATATATATGATGAGAGAGGATACAGTCAATTAACCAGCTAATTGGACAGTTAGTCGAAAAGGGGCTTCCCTGTATATATAGACAACAATGGAAATTATAAGCTCTGCAACGACGTCCATTCGCGCCAGCAATAGTGTAATCGGTATACGCGTGCAGCGGCAACACAGCGATAACGATGCACTAAATGAAATGCACTGTCATCAAACTGCGTGCTGCACTGATGACTCGTGGTCACTAGAATTGTTTACGTTTGCTTGATTCACGTCACAATCATATTGATTTGGATCATATGCTGCGAGGTGCAGCTGACGCAGACCTCATGTATTAAAACGTCTAAACATTCTATTTAATTTTTTTAAATATACGTTCTGATGACAAAACCTATGTCCTGATAAGAGAAACGAGCTCCGCAGCAATGTGCTACAACGCCAACACCGACCATCAAATAAAGTACATATCACCTACGCAACTATTACAGTGCCAGGTGCGTTGCGCTGTTTAATCTGATAGCGACTTATAGTGTTGATCGCTTTACTACTGGCTTGTTTACAAAGCGCAAAAAGCCGTGGAGAAAACGAGCTCGAAAAGCGCTATCAGAGGCGACCCTGCCGTTAGTACGTATACAGCGAACTCGGGACACGTCTACAGGCGAAGGCAAAGAAACAAAGCGGCGCGTGATTGCCTTTTTTTTTTTCTTCCTTTCTGGCGCATCGCGATCGTATACTGCGCTGTAAACGGTGGGCAATGTGCAGCGCCGGTCGTGAGCGAACGAGGCAGTGGACCACGTACGCACAACACAGCGCGTGCACCGCACACGCGGCGACGCTTTCTCGACGGCGGAGAGCGGGCGCCGCACGCGCGCGGAACCCATCGTCCCTGATTGTGTCGAAAACGCAAGGACGCGCACGCCGACAAGCATCCCGCCGCCGCCAGCGCTGCGTGTGCGCGCGACACGACCACCGATCCGGGTTAGCAGTGACACAGATGACGGTCGACGCTATTAGAATTGCAAGAAAGACGCCAGCGCCGCGAGCTTTCCCAGATGTCAACTGGTCGGGAGCCGCGAGACAATGGCGATACGTTTGACGCAGCCTTGGCAGGACACGCCTGTGCGCGCGGTCTGTCCTACTTTTAATGTCCCCACCGGGCGGTGACTTTTTCCGCCACGACTGGTCGGCTGGGGGCCTTTACGGCGGCGCGCTGACGTCATGCGCCTTTCCGACGCCCCAGCGAGGAGCTCCGAACGAAGAGTGCAGCGCGTAAAACTTGGCGACCAGAAGAAAAGGGGAGGAGGAGGAGGTGCGATCGAATGCGCGCCGATGACCACATGTAATTGCGCGCGTCGCCGAGTCGCACACGCCGCCGACGTGTTCGCAAGGCGGTGATTTCTGGGCAGTCCGTGGGCTGGTCAGAATCGCTGTAGGACCGGTAACACGGACGACACGGTGTGATCAAGTGCTCTGCTTTTAGCGAGCGCTATCAGCGCGAGCATACTTACAGGAAGTGGCACACAAAACAGAAAGGTTTACAGACAAGTCAACAAACTTTCAGAGGTACCGGGCAATGCCATTATCGTTGTTACTGCGCTATTTGTGGACCGCTCTAATTGCTTGACAGCTTGCCTCGCTCGGAAAGGATCGGAGAAGAAGCTCCGCAGACAGGCATATTACTTCCAGCACACGCTAAAGCGCCTATTTAGCCCTCTTCCGTGACCACACTGTTCATGGAGACCATTTCCTTTTGCTGACATTGCGATGTCGTCACGCCGCATTGAGCTCCAAAGCCGTTGGGTTGCATGTTAAACTGAGTATGCACAAAAGCGCCATCAGATTGTCCGGTTCGGTGGACGTGCGTGGGAAGTTGAATAAGCTCTGCGATTTTTTTACGGCTGCTCAGCACATGACGGTACGCAGTATATCGTCCATACAGTATCCACTGTGCTGGCTCGCGCAGAAGCCAGATCGCAAAATGTCTGTACATAAGTGAATAAAAAAAGTGTGCATATAGCATTTGCTGTGATGCAATGAGCGTTTAGTTTAACAGCGCTGAAGTGTACGGCATGCTTCATTGCATGCCGCTCAATATATTCACTTATATTCCCAGTCGTATCCACAGTTAAAAAGAAAAGAAGGAAAGAGACGACCAGATACGCATGCTGAGTAGTATAGCGAGCAGTTACATTGATCAAGTTTTACGACCATGTTTTCTACCATGTAAGGAAAGCTAGCGTGTTCGCAGTGTGTTTCGCGAGTAACACAAGCGCTAGTAGCACCGAAGTTTCCCAGGAGGTTCAGTTGATCAGCTGCTCGTCGCCCACGTATGTGGTAAAAATACGAGCGAAGTAAAAGGCGAAAGACGCGACTCGTGTACAGAGCGGGCAAGCGTAGATGGAGAGCCCTGCCGAATGACTTAATATGCGCCGCCGACACGCGCGAACGCCCAGGGAGCACGATGAGAACACCTGGCAGGAAACCAAGCCAAGTGGCAGGAAACCACCTTCGCGGTGATAATTATTAATAACCACGATCATTCCCGCCTGAGAGCCGCAGCGCGGATCCCCATTGGCATGTCCCGGTATACGCGTTAGGTCCCCTAATTAAAGGTCTAACCACTTCGTAACACAGCCGAGTCGTTCGCGCATGCGTTGTGAGACAAAAAAAAAAGAAGGGGGGGGGGGAGAGAAAAGCAAGGAAAGAGAGGACCTTCTTTGTTCGCACTGCTGATGCGCTCGTTCCAGGCATAGTTGCCATGCCTTCTTTCAGCTTTCTTGTTTCTTTTATCGGCCTTGTTCTTTAGAATGAACGCGCATATATTTACCTACAACGGCGTCCTCGCCCCCTCCAGCACCTGTCTCCTAATTCGGGGCCTTCGACAGCACGGGGAGGATAACGAATCAACACGGCAGATGAATTGGCCACGTGGGTCCCATTCTAATCGGCCGCAGCTGAAGAGCAACCGTTTTCGTGCTTGTTACACGGAGGGCTGATTTGCATTCCGTATAGTGGTGGAAGCAGGAGCGAAGGCAGCACCAAGAAGAAGCGTCGAACGCATGGGAATAATCACCGGCAAAAGCAAACAATATTGTCGAGGAAAAGCGGGACGTTTAAATGCACTCAAGCAAGATTCTTGGACGCGGAATACACGCCAACGCTATTGGAGGGAAATTCGGTACGTATACTCTATTCACAAATATCGAGTCTTACGTGACAAAAACACGATATGGTTATGTAATTCCGGATTAAATTTGATCACCTGAGGTTAATTAACTTGCACAAAATGCACCGTACACGGGCGTTTTTGCATTTCGCCGCCCTCGAAATGCGGCCGCGGTGGCCGAGATTCGATCCTGCGCCCTCGGGCTTAACAGTGCAACGCCATGCAAAGCCACTAAGCAACCATGGCGGGTATAGCCGGTGCCTTGCTTTGGAACGTTAAATCCCACGAATCAATAAGCCGAACCTGTCTGCTAACATACCGATGCTGTCTCTCTCGATTTACTAGTGGACGATCAGGCTCTGAAACTGCCGCATCCGTGGAGCGAACGCCATCGTCAGTGAAAGGACGGTGGAATCGGCGATGCGTATACAACAAGCGTTGGTTAAGCGTAAGTGGGCTCGTTCGAGTTGCGTAACCGACAACAGTGTCGCTTCGAACCGGAGACATACAGGTGCTGCTGTGGTGCATTTTTGAGGTATATATACGATAACGAAGGGTTGTAGCGCCAGCCTTGAGGTGGAGTTTTCATCGTACTTCTCCCACGTAATTAAGGAGCTCCGAGGGCGATATCGCTCTTGAGGACCGAGGTAATTCTGCTTGTCTCAGAACAATCGCCGTCGTTTCCGTCGCAGTAATTTATTGCTGAGCCGACAACAGATAAAATTTAGTTTGCTCTCCTGCGCGACAGGAAGGGACTTCAAGTGTTGATGAGAAGACTGTAATGTGTTGAAGATTCATGAGAGGGGATGCGCTGTTACATGTGAAGAGGGGCCAGACACTATCACAGTGTCCAACGTTACAGCGCGCAGCCTACGCGTCGAAACTTTGCAGTCGGAATCTCTGGTACTGCGAGCCATTCACATACCCGCAGCGGTGGCTTAGTGGCTGTGGCGTTGCGTTGCTGACTCACAGGTCGCAGGTTCGATCCCGACCGCGGCAGCCTAATTCCGATAGCGGTGGGATGCAAAAATGATCGTGTAACGTGCATTGGGTGCACGTTGAAAAGCCCCAGGTGGTCAAAATAATCCAGTCTCCCGATATACAGCGTCGCTCATAATCCACTATGCAGTTTCGGGACATTAAACCCCATATTTTATTGAACATTTCCATACGCGTGTGGTGTTACATTTTTGTCGGTGATATGTTTGATAGCTCTACCACTGTTATCATATTTTCGCTCTCGCAGAGGATGCGCTTACTCTATACCAGAACATGCGTGAACGGTGTCGCCAATTCGATAGCAGAACCGGAGTTTCTAATCACAAATTAAAGCGAAGCTTATACACGCCTTCCCCGAAAACACGCACAAAAAACACGCGCATTAATATTTATTGTTTTTCTGTGTTTATTACTTTCTGTACGAACAGAAATGGATCTTTCTTTTCCAGTGCAATTTATTCAGTTGTATTTTTACGCATAAGCAATGAAACTGACGTAGTGGTTGTACTTTCGATCGCAGACTGAATTAAAAAGCATGTTTAGTGCTTTATGAAGACCCGACTTGTGCGTTTTCCGATTTGTTAGTTGGCAACACTGTTACGCTCTTCGGGCGAGGCATTTTCCGGCAACCCTTGCAAGTGTAGATAGGCCTGTAGCCAACGACCCCTGCCCCCTATGTCCACCTGCCTCAACCCCCCCCCCCCCCCCCCCCTCACACACACACACCTAACCTAACTTGAACAGCGTATACTAGAGAAGCAAGCAAGGACGGAGAGAGCAGATGAATACAAACGCTAGTCTTTTCCTCTTTCTTCGACCTTCTCTGCTTCGTCGCTCCAGCAGTCGAGATATGCATCACCAACTGGTCGCGTGGTTTACGTTGCTCGGCTTTACGGCCACGATAAAATTAACGCACTGTTGCTCGAGGTTGTTTAGCGCATGCGGGAGATAAGCGGTCGACCATTTGTTAACCTCGCTACGAGTGACGATGGAGGAAAATTTCTCATTATAAAGTTGTACATAGCGTCACATCATACCGCTAACATCGAAGAGGTCAGAACAATGTCGCTGGCTGTGAACGCATTTCTCGGCTTTGGACAATACGCGGAAAAGCAGCGCAGCCAAGTGATTTTCAGAAAGCCGAGCACACTAGGACTACAACGCGAATGTTGAGTATTTGCAATTTAGAACGTCTTTACTGGTTTCCAACAATAAAAGCTGTTAACAAAATCTCGGTAGCTTGCTACTAAGAAAAGAAAAGTAATAATCCCGTTAGAGGGAATCGACTCCAACACGGAAACCCCTGCAACTGCCCCAACTGTATATGTTCCATGGAAGTGCGGTGCCAGGTTTTCAACAATGCGCGGCTGTCGTTACGTGTGGCATGCAAGTACCATTGCGTGCTGCTTCTTTCATGACACGCACTGCCAGAATCGCCACCAACAGGAATGTAGGCCTTGTAATCTCTTGTAACGACGCCGTTAAACGATAGAAAGGCTTCATTTTTGACGCCCTCCTTAGTGTCTATGCAGGGGTAAGAAAAATGGGGTTTATCTGGTTGCGTCTTGGTCCCACGTGATTCTTCCGGCTGGCGTGTTTTCCTTTCTGCGCGTGCACAAAAGTATTTTAAAACCTGAGTCGCCGCACGTTGGCGTGCTCCGCGCCAAGTGTTTTTTTGTCCTGTACGCTACCTGAGCACGACGGCGTTTTGCCTTTTGTTTCTTTTCTTATTCTTGGTTTCATTTTTTCTTTTTTTCTGTAGGCAAGGAACGCCTCTAGGGCATTATCAACTCTTCTTTGTAGCATTTTTGTGCGCTACAAAATGAAATTAAACAGCAGTCTAGTTTTTCCGGGAGGAACGACTAACTGGTAAAAAAGTGCCTCTTGCGTGTTTTTTTTTTATTATCCAACTTTGGCTATAGCAGAACTGAAGGTGCCGCACGACAGCGAACATATGCTGCTGAACACGTATACGATGATCTTAGACGCGGGTGCCTCGTTCGTCTCTTCTCATCTTTCTTGTGAGCTCATCACAATATGACTGCCTTTATAAAACCCGCCACGGTAGCCCACTGGCTATGGCGTTGCGCTGCTGATCGAGTTCGAAGTCGCAGGTTCGATTGCGCTCGCGGCGGCCGCATTTCAATAAGAGCGAAATGCCAAAGAAAAAAAAAAGAGAAAGAAACGCCTGTGTGCCTATAGGTTTAGGTGCACTGAGCTTTAGTTTCGATCATGCGAAAAACGCTGTCATATATAACATGGCCCAAACGAACATCCACGGTGGTTTAGTATCGAATGGCTTCACAAGCACTTTCGGCAGTATGCTCGCCGTATACCAGGCTGTCAGAAATTGTGTTACAACTCTGACTAAAGCGCGACACATCACTGATGTCGATTACACGACAGCGTTGCACAGAGATATGAACAAATAGCGAGCAATGACAACGAAAACGCAAAGGCCACGCACATCCCAATGTTTCGATACGCTGGTAGCCGCATGGTTTGCGAGGTTCGTGCCGGGTTTAGCCGGCAGAGGTCTGACGCTCGAACCACGCAGTACATGGACACAGCGCAGAGAGTCTAAAACGTTAACATCTGCTGTGTAACCCCACGATCCACCATAACATGGCTATGCGCCGCATCTATCGTTACTGCGAGTCTTTCTTCTAGTGAGAGCATGTCTCGTATTTTTGATTCATCTATTCTTGCTGCAGATTCGTACATTCTACTCATTGGCTTTTGCTCGCTGAATCCCGGTGTAGTATACTGAGCCGGTCCATTTGAACTTCTTCCTCCTTGAGTCATTCAATTCTAATTATGCTGGTTGTACTACAACTGCAGCAAGGCAAAATATGTATAGTACTTGACACGTTTTTATACTGTGAGTCGCTCGTACCAATGTACCAAACTTTTCGGTCGCGACAAATCGTTTTCGATATTGACGCCCTCGTTCTCATATACTTACACCAATTACGGGAAACCTTAAGGTCTAAGAAACCTGAACAAACATCGGTAGCGCAAATGTCACAGATGATCGCCTGTCAGTATGCTGACTGTTGTGATTTGACTGGCCTTATTAGCAGCTGCCATGGAAAAACTGCTAGTCAAGTATCCTTCTTTATTCTCTCCGATGTGTGCTCCTTTTCCTCATTGTTCTTAGTGTCGAATTCATGGCCACCTGTGACGCAGGTCGTCGTGTCTTCATGCAAGGCCAGGTTCGTCGCGTTTTCTACCAGGAGAGGCTTCGTCCAGACACACGCCCGAACGTTGTCTCGCATCCTGAAGCAATCGGTTGGGCACATGAAGCGTGCGTGTACGTCCTTAACAGGAAGATCAGCCCAGACATCGTCCGGTTTTTATCTCCTGTATACGTGTGCCTTTCACGCACTGGTTCCTGTACACAGTCGCTTTGTGAGCGACTTGTGACATGTTGTTTCACCTTGACAAATTCCTCCATGTTTTATGAGCATTAAGAAAACACTAGGGAAGGGATCCCAGTCAGATATGAAACGTGCCCTTCACCGAATGCTTACATTAGTATACCTATTCAAGCAGTTGCCTCAACTTATCAAACTAACGGCCGCTGCCAACATTCCTAAGGGAGAGAGAGAGAGAGAAGTCATAAGGGAAAGGCAGGGAGTTTCACCAGGCCCAGCCCGTCTGGCTACCCTGAATTGGGGAAACGGGTAAAAGGAGCTGAAAGATGAGGACGAAGAAAGAAGTTCACACTTTGCACGCACACACACAAGCAACAATGAAGCGTTCATAATATGACAGCTACAACTATGTCAGCACAATAGCTTTATGCCACATGTATAAGTGAAAAGAAACCAGTTACTGTTTCCGTGGAACTCTATGGCTCAGCGGCTTCAGCATTTTTCCACCGAGCATGAGGTCGCGAATTCAATTTTCCGGCCGCCGAGGCCACCTTTCCATGGAGAGGGAATTAAAAATACAAGAGAAACTAAAGAGAAAAAGTTTTATAGTAAGCAACCTCGCGTGCTTAGATTGGGGTGAGCGTTAAAAACCGTAGGCGGTGTTACGGTTCCCTTTGTGCGGCAATGAATAGAACAAATGCCAAACGCCTGGAACACGGTGTGCCTAATCGTCACGCTCGTCAACATGACAAGAGTTGTCCGTCCGGTGCGTGCGACGGGATTATGTGGGGAATGTGCAAATCTTACTTCCCTCTTTAAGGCGCTCAACCCCTCTACGATAAGAAGTGGATTCCCTCCCGTGCCCCTCTGTGTGGGTTGCCCTGACGTGTCCTACGCTCAACCCCTCTACGCAAAGGAGTGGATGCCCTCCTGTGCCCCTCTGTGTCATGACAAGGCCCTCTTCCAGGGAGCAAGAGAAATGAGGATGCGCGGACGGCGGAGCGTATAAGAAAGTAAGCGAGCTGCCACATGTGGTCGCATCTTCTCTGCCCTTGCGTGAGGTGCACGCACGCTGAATGTTTTTGTACGTTCCGTGGAGCGCACCGCTCACCCGTAGCGATGCATTGAACTTCTGTTGTTTGTTTTTACATCAGCTCGTCTTCCCTGCCGAACCCTCTCCGATGGTCGACCTGGTTCGAGCTCCAAGCAGACGCTGTTGAAGGTTCACAAAACCCTGTCACTTAACAGCGGTTAAATTTAATCCAGAATCCCCACTATATGTATATGACTACTGTTATATTCTACAGAGCATCCCTTAGGGGAGTTAAACCCAAATAAATAAATAAATAAATAAATAAATAAATAAATAAATAAATAAATAAATCCTACTGTTCGCTTTGTTACACTCTTCAGGTACGGGTGCGAATACAAGGGAACGTGAACATGAGGCACTTTCTATTGCACGCTGCATGCGGTGTGACGATCCGAAAGAAGGCTGTGTTTCACAAAACGCTTTGCAGAGAGAGAGAGACTGCAAAAAAAGATACCGTGGAAAAGAAAGCCGTTAGCACTTTTTTCCCACGCATCCTTTGGTTTGACATCCTTTGTTGTATTCACACAAGCAGATGCAAGCAACTGCGAAAAAACAGCCGGCACAGCTCATACATATATATGGTTTCAACTTTATCCGTCTCAGACAGCAGAACATGCGCCAGGGGGGGATATATATAATGCCAGTTTTATAGCTTTTTAATTTATTAGCCCCCAGCCAGTGATAGCACTGAGCTTGGGGACGGCTGCCTTTAAATAAAGATGCTTTCGCGCACGCACGCACAGACACATTCAGAGAGCGAGGTAGCCTCTTGCCGAGAATAAAAAAATTCTCTCACACAATGTATACGTCAACACCAGAAAAAAATGTAGGCTGAAAATATGTATCCACTTTTGGCAGCAGTATTTCACTAAAAGAAGTGGAGGGGAAGAAAGAAGCAGGCGCAAAGTCGTGCTGTCGAACGCAGCTCTAAGGGATTAATATTTTTGAGCTGATATTAAGTTTGTATTGATGCGGTGTCAAAGATCAGCCTTGTCTCTCTTCCACTGGTGGGAGAAGAAGGGACCTTAAGTTTTATAGCGAAGCAAAAATATTCCGGCCGTAAAATCTTCATCAAAGTAGTTTCCCGCCTGAGTCCTCACCGCCCTCCATCACGTCGCCCATCCTCGGTAAACAAATGCAAAAGAATCGATGAAGAAGAAGTAGAAGAAAAAAAAACTGCTGAGAAGCCATGCGGCGATCGGACCGGTTTGTGGTCGCTGCGGCGAAGACGCATAAAATACTGCCGAACGAATGTTCCCGGGGAATCGTTGTAGTAGTGTCTTTGTTGGCTCGCTAGTTCATGTGGCGGCCATAAAACCGACTGCCACCGAAGCGATATAGCGCATCGCGAACAACGCCGGGCCCTCGACATATTAGATGAATTCTTGCTAGAGATAGCGCTTATCTGTGAATGTATCATCACAGCGCTGATTGCATCTTCGGCTGAAGATCGCGTCACTGTTTTACCATGTTGTAAAGTCGGCCGCCGAACAGCTCTGAGAGCTGGCAGTTGCACAAAGAAGTGCCGACAGCAATGAAATTCCTAAAACGACGAAAAACGAGATATAAATGCCTTGTCCGAGGAATATCGAGCGTTCGCTCTCAGCATCCATAGCTGTTTGCCGGACCCAGATCACCAACACTCTAAATGCGCATTTTCGGAATGAAGGCTGGTTAGCTCAGTGCGTTGCGACGTTTAACCTATAAGCATCAGTGAATGCAGAGGCTTACAATCAGGTTTCATTGACTTACGTGGCCGCGCCGGAGTCACGTGATGCCAAATGAAGCAACTCGTAAAAAGTGCCAGGCGCACGTAGGAAAACAAAAACAATTATGCAATTCGACGTTTCGGGCCTGGGCCTGGGCCCGGCCTTGACTCTTAACAGATTATAAATGTTGTTTCTTTCTGTCGCCTGCACCTCTTACGGCTTACACCCCGCCCCCCCATATATATATATATATATATACACATAATGTATATATGGTGTGTGTGTGTGTGTGTGTGTGTGTGTGTGTGTGTTTATTTATTCAGCTATTTATTATGAACGAAAAGAAAGGGACGGGTGACCAGTTGACCAACATTGACCAGTGCCTTCTGCTTTTCTCTTTCCTCCTCCTGCCGTCACCCAAATAGATCCCGTACTCGTGACGCCTACGGCAGAAAGGATGTTCCACATCCGCCGCCAAGGTTTGTGAATGGTGGCGCTGGCTAAAACTCCCGGGTTTAGTTCTAGTAGTAGAACATAAATACTCCAGAAGGTGGATAGGAAAATGGCGCCGCGGTAGCTCAGTTGGTAAGAGCGTCGCACGCGTAATGCGAAGGCGTGGATTCGTATCCCACCTGAGGCCAGTTGTTTTTATGCGCTTTCATTTCCATTAATTTGTCATTTCTTTAATTCAATTAGTAAGCACAAGTAATTTCCACTATGTTCGTGGTGTCTGTTTGTTGGCTTCTTATGTATGTATGTATGTATGTATGTATGTATGTATGTATGTATGTACGTACGTACGTACGTACGTACGTACTGATAGCTAAGCGGCAAACATCTAAGAAGAAAAAACGAGAGATAGAAGTGATAAAGGAAATGCAGGGAGGTCAACCAGGATGAGCACGGTTGGCTACCCTGCACTGAAGAAGAGAGAAAGGGGACTGAAAATGAGAAGCAGGAGACAAGTTCTCACTTTTCATGGGGACATGCACACAATAAAGCGTGTCAACATAATCACCTGGTCTGTCTGCATGTACTATGCCCGCCTATTTAGAAATATGCAGCTAGTCTATATAGGCTTCCGGTACAATTACGAGCGGGGGAGTATACAGAAGCCCAGCTGTCTGAGCAAATA
This sequence comes from Dermacentor andersoni, assembly GCF_023375885.2. NCBI lineage: Eukaryota > Metazoa > Arthropoda > Arachnida > Ixodida > Ixodidae > Dermacentor > Dermacentor andersoni. Next base: position 69,841,626 of record NC_092814.1, read on the forward strand.
GCTTCATACACGATTAGTATACGACGACGAGATGCAAATTTTGTGATTTCTGTATACCGCGCCCATGAGCTTCCCCCGCGCGCTGATGATCCAATGTACGCACGTTCGCTGAGCAAATGTATACGTATGGCAGTTGCACTGGAAGAGAGAACTTACAACGACAGCGGGTGCCGGGGGACTGCCGCAAGAATTGCCACTGCTAGATCGGGTTGCCGCGCCGTGCGCTAGATGTCGGACGTGCAGGCGTCGTATACTTGTTCGGCGGAAAGGAGGCGCACGATCGGCGCGGCCAGGGGTCGGGAGCCGCGGCTGAGCCGGCGCCTGTCAGCGCAGCCGCGGCGGCGAGTGTGGGCGGCTGGGCCCCGCTGCGTGGCGCGCCACCTCCCTGACCGGCGCCGTTTCTCGTGGAACACGTGTAATTATGATTAACTCGGTGTTGCCGGCGCTGCAGCAAAGAAACGCCCCTGACAAATTGCTGGCAGCGGACTTGGTTCGCTCTTGTTGCTTCGCGGCGATCACCATTAGTTTCTTGGTCTTAATCGCGCAGCACGTGCCGCCGGGACGCGAGGGACGAGCAAGAAGTTGCAGCAGCAAATCAAGCAGTCGCATCGCGCTGTGGCCTCGCGAGCTGTACACAACAGGAGTCGCGGGAGACGCGCGGTAACCGCCGCCGCATTACTTATTCATCGGCCGAGGCGACTTGTTTTCTTCGCACTCGTCCCTCGCATGCCCCTGGCACCGGCAATTAGCATAAGAGGGGGGCCTGAATTCGGCAACGCCGCCTGGACCGGGTCGGAAAACCAGCCGCCGCCGCAGCTTCCCGTGCGCGGGGCGCGCGAGAACGGGGCCTGCCACTTTGTTTTTGCCTCCCCCGAGTTTATCTTTTGCCAGCGCGGCATTAAACGGTAATCGCGGACTCTAATGCTGGCGCATAACACGCGCCATGCCGTCTCTGTTTGGTCTGCCCAACAAGAGCCACGCCGCGCCGGGCAGCAGCAAGAGGAAACGAGCGGCGCAGCAAGGCGCGAAGCGTTCGCCATTCCTGCCACGCGCTCCTGAGAGGGCGTGAAATGAGCGCTCCAAGCTCCGGCGCGGCTCGCCCTTGGTCGCGGGAGCACGCATTCGCGCTAAGGCGGGACGTGGCGAGCGCTGCCTCTCCGGCTGTAACGTCACCTTAAATTATGCGCAGAGAAGTCTCCTACCACATTTCTCGCTTGGAGAGACAGGGACGGGCCGTTTGAATATATACTTTCCCATGTTCCTCCTCTGCTACGCTCGGGTTGAGCGCCTGGGTTGAACGCACGGGCGTTTGGCCGAAGCTACAGTGTCGCACAGGTGCCCGTACAGTGCAGTTGAATAATGAATTTTGAACAAGCAAAACAGTTAAACTCGTGCCCAAGAATAATGGGAGTAGTTTCCGTAAAGCCCAGTAGTTGTTATCAGGACGAAAATTATTTACAGAAATTCCCCTAAAGATTTCCTGAGAAATGGACAAGGGTCACGCTCCACGACGCCCAAATTGCTGGACAGCTCATTCGACCGGATCTTTCGTATCATTGTTAATTTTGTTTAAATTCTGGAGTTTTACGCACCAACACCGCGATCTGATTATGAGACACGCCGTAGTGGGGAATTCCGGATTAATTTTGACCACCAGGGTATCTTTAATGTGCCACGAATGCGCAGGAACCGGGCGCTTTTTCATTTCGCCCCCATCGAAATGCGGACGCCGCGGCCGGGATTTGATCCCGTGACCTCGTGCTTAGCAGCGCAACACCATACCCGCTAAGCGACCACGCCGGGTGCATATTTTTTTTTTGTTGTTCTTTCTATCAGACATTATGCTCTGTTAGAGTCAGCCCGCAACAAGATGCCCGAGAGTATTTATCTGTGACGATGATCCCAACCCGTCACTCAGCCAAGGAAAATGCGAGACGTGAAGCATATCGAAAATTTAATAGACAAGACAGACGACTGCATGTAAGACTTGACGCGGGCGACAACTACACTTGTAAGCTGGCAGCAAATTAAAATCCAATAATAAATAATGAGACCAGCATAATAAAGCACAGCTGTCAGGTAGGCGCATGGATTCAGCGACGCGAGTTCGACGAACGCACTCGCTAGCCCCTGTGTTCTGCAGCGAGTGCCACTAATTACAATAATCACAATAGTAGTGACACTGCCCTGGAGCGACAATATAAGTCGGTCAGTGCTATTGGCCCACCTCTGATTGCCTTTACACACATCTACTCCACATGTGAGCCATGCATTTCGCCCACGTTACCAGTACGGAGATGCAAGGGTTGTGTATCCTATACCAGAGGGTGTGGAGGAGCTTGTAAATGAGAAACAACTGAAAGGTGATCGTGTCTGGCGCACCCTGACAATGACGGGAATGAAACACAAGAGCAACACGTCGCCAGATGCTGAAGGCGCAAAATGCAATACTACAGCACCACCCATCGTTTTAAAGAGATGGAAACGCGGTGACCACGTCCGAATAATAAATTGCTTTGTGAATCGAGAAAACTAATTCGCAGGCCGCCCATGAGGGCATTCTTGCTGATTAAATTGTCATTAAAGCTACTCGATTTGTTCGCTCTGAAACTGGTGCCCCCACCCGCCGCCGTAGCAAGTGGCAGCTTCCCTGTAGCACAATAATTCGGAACAGTCACCACTTGCACTTGGCTTTCTACCTATCGACTTGAGGGCATGTGGTTATCCCTTATATTCGAACCGAAACAATATACTTGACAACTCCGCACAATAAACTCGCATTCGCATGCGAATCGATAGATTATACTGTTCGTATTATAACATACGAACACTCGCCCACTTCTGTACTGTAAAGCGATCGGAAGCCATAGATGCCCCGCCACTGCAAAGAAACGTTAGCAGCGTACTTCAAGCTCCAATCGATTGTTAGAGTCGCTGCGCTCACACCCGTTGAGCGAAATTACAGGCAGAACCACAAAAGATATCAGTATTGTTAGTCACCCTCTTTGTTTTCAAGAAAAATAGTATAATCAATATGCTGCCTCGAAGAAATGAGCCTACGAATTACTCGAAACAAAAGTCACCGCTCTTGAACCATGCGCGCCTGACTGAACGTTCCGCGCGCAGTGTCCAGGTGGTCGAGTGCAAGTTGTCTTGCGAATTGTACTGGTTTTGCGCCGCAAGGCACTTACCCCAAAGATGCACCAATACTGTTTCCTTCATACTTTCGCGTGATCAAGGCAAATCGCGGAAGCTGCTTTTTCGAGCACTGCACTTCGAGAAATCGTACGGGGCGGATGGCTGCAGAAGTACGTGGCACAGACCACTTCCGAAGTCGTCAGGGGGTGCATGCCGATGTGGTTTTCTTGTCTCTATTTCTTCTTCTCGCATATCTGTGCACGAGGCGAATAAGTAGTTGCCGTTTACGGCAAGAAATGGGGACTCACCGGCAGCATCTACACTTGTCATACTCTGTTTAGAGGTATATAGTCATTCTCTGATTTTTCCTACGCACCGCTTCGCGAATATTCTCGAATTCACACGGGAACCGGAGAGAGCCCCCGCTCGCGCAAATTGTTCATGGAAAATAATCTCTTTTCGGAAAACATGCACTGGCTACTCTCACATTTACGCATAATAAATTAATTAAATTATGGGGCTTTTCGTGCCAAAACCACTTTCTGATTATGAGGCACGCCGTAGTGTATTTACGCATAATAAACGAGTGAACACGTTCGAGAACGCTTAATACGTATAAGCCAACAAGCACTTTGCGGTGTAGAATATCTCGATGGCGAATGTCTCACTTATGAATCGTGCGCACGATTCATGCATGGTAGTACAGACTCACAGTCTCGATTGCAAATTGTTCTGCCTAAGAGTCTCTTTCAGGGACACAGATACGTGCAAGAATCCAACGTTTAGCACAGATAGGCCACTTGTCCTTACTCGGAAGAAATTAGTCTTAACTCGGCAATTTGTGAAGTTATACGTGTAGGTGATGCCAGCTGGTGTGTCGCAATACCTAAGTGCAGCCAGCAGTGCACGAAATGCCTGTTGGATAAATTAACCTATCCGCTAAAAAAAAAAAAAGAAAGACGGAGAAAGAAAAAGAAGAAAGGCACAAAATCGTCGGAGAAAACTTACTAAAGCACGCATTACACACTGACGTCTTGACCGCAAGTTCTAGCGCAGCCGATAAAGGGTCTTCGCCCGGTCGTAGATCCACAGCGAGAGCCATTGTGTATTGGAGAGCAGACGACGTGTTTGGGAAGAGCCCCTCGCCTTTCCCACTGTGTTCCCAACCACTTCACCAAACCACCGCGCGATAACCGCCTGAAGCGTCCTAGTTGCTTTCAAGTGGCGAGCCGTTAGGAAGAAGGATGAGTCTTCGCTACGGTGCGTCGGCGTGTTCGCAGAAAGGGCGCCCTAAAGGCGACAGGTCCCGGACGAAGCAGTTCTCGCCGGTAGCGCCGCCGCCTCGAGCCTCGGTGGCGGCGGGAGTGCACCCCGACGAGCGGCCGCAGCCGGAAGCCGTTAAAGGGCCCCGCTAAAGCGGCCCGCGCGCACCGATCTAATCACGCGGTCTGCGGCGTGACCAGCGCGCGACGCGCGCATCCGTCCGGATCAGCGGCGGCGGCAGCGGACGTGATTCGGGGAGACGTCTTGTAGCCGCCAGCCTCGCGCGGTCATAAACGACTCGGTGCATTAGGGCGCCGTTAATCGCCGGCCACGACCGGGGCCCGTGGCCGGACTCGCTCCGTTTACGCGGCCCTCCGTCTTGAACCAACGCAGGCCTACTGCGCGGGCAGACGCGCCGATACACAGTGGAACACATCACACGTCCCCCGGGCGCAAGGAAACAAAAAGCCGTCGATCTGTTAAGTTTTAGGCGCCAGCGCTTCGGAACCGCTTGAAAGGATCATTTATTTCGAAGGCCTCCGAAGCCGCGCAGCCGCCATGCGCCGCTGCGCGTAGAAAAGCATAAACAGGCAACAGAGGCCACGGCTGCCTTTTCTTTTCCCGAGATTGCATTGTTAATCTCTCTATATAACGGTTCCCGCTCGGTCCCTTTGTGCCGGCTTCTCCCGCGTTGCGGGCTGCAGCGAAATTTTGCACGCGTGTTCGCGACCGAAAAATACGTACTAGCGCTTCGCATCGTGTATATATATATACACTTGGGAGTGTGGCGCAAAAGACACAAAACGCGGGCGTGTATATAGCGATCCCTTTTTGTTGCCAGTGCCCCAGGAGTGAATTTGAGGAGCTGCTCATAGATAAACAAAGCTTCCTGCGCAGGGGCAGGCGCCGCTTTGAAAAATGACGCCGGGGATGCCTTTCCCTCCCGCGCCGCAGCAGAATGCAGCTTCTTGCTGCTTCGCCACGCGAGGGAAAGTCGGGACGCGCGAGGCTTCGCCGCTGCCTCAACAGAGCGCGAGCAGACTGGCAAACAAGACCCGCCCTGTAATCAGATTCCACTGCCAGACCATCACTCGCGTCCAACTACCTGTGTTTGCTCGTTATGGTCTCCCTTCTTTTTCTAGCGTAACGCGCTAATTTGTAAAGATGCGCCAGTCAAGCAGCAGGTTGGAACTGAAGTTTGCGCGCCTGTGTTCTCTAACGCACTCATGAGCCAGCGCGAACGCATGCACTGTTGCGCCTTCAGCTGTATACGCACTCCAATGAGGCCTTAAACTTGCACATTAGACTTCGCCGCTTATCGTTGCCGTTACCCGTGCATGGTGGTCAGGCTTCTTGCGAACTAAAGCAGCGTGGGCAAGTCCTGTGCCACCGTGCACCGCTTAATGGGCGCCGTGACGTCACACAGCCTCATTATTTAATGCTGGTGCGAGGTTGAGTCTATTTCGCTCTTCCCTCTTGACTAGGGTACAGGTTTGCAACCAGCTCGTTATCCAATAGCCGCGCTACGCGAATAGTAGCGGACATGGTTTCGTAAATGAATCGTTACCCGTGGTAATTAATGTTCACGTATATAAGCACTGCACCTACAAGTGCACACATTTTTCGATGCGTGCGTGGACCTGCTTTCGCTCCAACGAGAACGAATCAGCGAGAAAAAAGATTTATATAGATGACAAGTTATATAAGAGTTTGCTGCAATTTCTAAGCGATATGACTGTACCTATTCATTTAGACACGGATGGCAATCTGTTAAAAAAAAAGAAGAAAAAGATATTCCTGGCAAAAGCGTCGTTAGCCACGCGGCTTTGTGGCTTCAATTTCGGCGGCATATAGTGCAGGCTGGTTTGCATGCCAAAACAGCGGTTCTGCGGAAGTTATGATTTAGTATGCGTGTGTGCCAGAGAATATGTTTAAGGGCTTTTCAGCAATTATGGCGGCCACTATGCCGCTTTGTAACAATCGCTTGTACGTTTACACATAAATTCACTGAAAGTTTGAAAAGCCAAAACGTAGCAGCTTAACGGTTACTATTTTCACAGCCATAGCTGTTATAGGCTCACTTTTATAGTTCCTTTGACGTCCGCTGTTGTGCGTCGCTGGAATACCAAAGTGCTTTGCGAGAACTTAATAAAGAAAAAAAGCTGCAGTGCCCCTCGACGAATCCGGATCCACAGATTTCCAGTCGAAGGTTCTACGTCTCAGCCACTCCGCCGATGCTGCAGCAAACAATACTGTGCCTGGAGAATACGATGTCTGGCCTCTTGAACGCTCACTAAAATGATTGGCTGACGCCACCCGGTGCAGCTTATCCATAAAACAGCGCCGCCTAAGTGAAATAATATAAACGCAGCCAGTGGCAAGAAGCGAAATGCAGGACTGCAGAGAAGAGGAAGTAAAAGTCGTGTCCACCCACTTACCACCGGGGAGAGCCACCTCCGCAAACGAGGACGACTCCGACTACAGAATCGTGAACGAATTAAGTTTGCTTCTTGTTCCATGGAAAAGAAATTCTTCGTGCGCATTTGCGAATGTTAACTGCAACCGATGACGCACAAAACAGTGTAAGACCGCCAGTTATCCCGTCACTGCTCCGCATTATTAATTAAACCAACTTTTATTTCTCTCGTCCTTCCTTTCTTTATTCTTTCCCTCTTTTTCTTTCTGCTTTTCTTTTTTCTTTGTTTTTCGTGTGCTGGGGGGTACGGCAACGTAACTGGTTTTCGAGACTGGGCGTCTGCTGACGTCACACACACACACACACACACACACACACACACACACACACACACACACACACACACACACACACACACACACACACACACACACACACACACACACACACACACACACACACACACGCGCACGCACGCACGCGCGCATTTAAATTAGTTTAATTACTTAATTAAAAAAGCTGAGGATGGGATAAGGTGTGCCTGCCTTTCCATAAAGTGGTCACGATACCCAAACACGACAGTGAAAGGTTTTCTTTTTTTCTTTTTAAATTAGGAATATAAGGTACGTCACCTGTTTTAAAGACGCGCATGTTTCTCAATTAAGGTTACGTTTATCGGTAACTGGTTGAAGAGTTAACTAAAACAATCTATAATGTACATGCAAAAAATTCAGAACTATATACAACTGAAACTCCCCTAAAAGCGGCTTTCAATTTGACGCTACTAGCAACAAGAGCAGACGCACGAGTAACGGTGCTAACAAGTTAGAACGAGGCGTTACGTTACATGCCATATATCACGCTGCATTAGGGCCCACAGCGCGCGCACAGTGCATACATTACGCTATATCCCTGTAAAGATAGGACAGAGCGGACACAGGAAGACGCGCAACTAACTAATACAATGGTTGCTTGCGTATTTGACTAAACCAGACGCAAGTTTAGTCGCATGAAAATCCACATTGACAAGAGTTTTTCTCACGTGACAGCGCAAAAGGCAGTTGGCAGGCGATGTGCGAACCGCGGCGCGGCCGCGCCACCGGTCGAGGCCGGCGCCAAGCTGCACGCCCGCCGCCAGGGCGCACTGCACGCGGACGGCCGCAGCGCGGCGCCAGCGTCTCCGCGCAAGCAGCTTCCGCTCAATTGCGGGGTCAATTAAAAGCTTTACGCTCCACACTTCACGCTGCCTGTCTTGGTCTTCAGAGAGTGCGCGTTTTAACACCTGCGGAAGGCGCATGCAGGAAGCCAGTAAATATTTCAAAAAGCTCCAGTCCAACCACCATAATTGGCCATAGCGCGAGGGTCGTAAAGTAAATGCGCCTTCTCTTGTGCGCTCAAACAATGGGCGCCAGGCGGTTAGGCGCGCTCACGCTTTAGTATTATTATTCTTTTTATGGCTCTTTGAAGAGCGCGAGATTAAAACAAGCAGCGCTTGGGCGTGTAACGCGCTCGCGCTGCCGAGGGGAAAACGGAGTCCGACACGAGTCCCACGCCCAGGTGCAAATTGAAATGAGGAGTAAACGAAGAGCCTCGGCTGTAATGTGCCGACTATCCGACAGGAGGAAAAAGTTGGGACGCGCCCACGGAGCAGAGACATTCTGGACGGCTACACAGTCGCAAGAAAGCAGGAAGACATGCTCGTATACGGCGACCTTGACGGCGCGAGATTCGCGGGCGATAGCGTACAAAAGCGTTCGGACAATGAACCGTCATCCTCCGAAAGACCCGACTTTCCATTCTGCACCTTGCCCAACCAGTGCCTATTTGTCATGTTCCAGATTATTAAAGGAGCGACGCGTCATTGGCAAGCACGAACTATCCTGTCCTGCACCCTTTGGGGTCGCGCATCGGAGAGCGGTGGCGAGTGTTTGGCGCGCATTCGACAGCGTGTATTACGCCTGTTCGCACCCTAGGGGGGCTTCGAAACGTGTGTTCAAGATGGCGCCCACGCTATCGCTTACGTCACGGTTTGCTGCTGGCGCCGGCGGTGCCGCATGCATGCAGCGAACCGGCGGCAAATCTTTTTTTCCTTTTTTTTTTTTTTCTCCTGCCGCCCAAAACACCTGTGTTCGCGTCCGTGTATCTTCACACTGCGGTGGCCCCGATCACTTGGGCACCTGCAGCGCTGCGAAAATCCGCCCGACGGCCCGCTCGGTGAAAGCTGTTGCGCCTGGCTCAGCGAGAACCGCCATGCAATCGCTGTCACCACAGCGGGCTATGCGCTCTGCGAAAGTGAAAGCGTATAGTACTCTGAGCCTCGGTTAACCAAAATGGGACATCTGTGTCCAGCGGCTAGACGTCTCCAAGGCCGCTGCTCTCCGGAAACGTCCGAGATAAGGGAGCTTCAACTCTGCGACCAGGACGCTCTATACAGGACGCGCCTCCTCGGTCCAGAAGATGCATATTTACAAATACGTTCTTCACCAGCTGGCATTTGCCGACGTCATTTAACCGGCTTCGATATCAACATAATGCAGGTGGTACGGACTTGATCGTCCCAATGAGACCAGACGCGGTGACTCGGCGGATGTTGCGCCGCTACGTCGATACGAACTTCTGTCGATACGCGACTTTGTCGCGGTATCCCAACGAAAGCAGAATGCAAAAAAAACACTCGTGTGCTAAGTTTCTAAAGCGAGACGAAAGATAGAGGCAGACTTCAGTGGAAACTGAAGAGCACAGCCCTCCACTTTCAGGACTAGCTACTTTAGATGGGGATGACTGAGATGAAAGGAAGGATATAAAAAACGAACGAAAAGTGGAGAAGGAAACGGGAAATCAAGCCCAAGTAAGCAAATGTGAACAAGCGTTCAATAACTCTGAATGCTGCAAGAACGCGTGTTAAAGAAAAAGAAAAGGAAAAGCAAGCAAGACATACGGTAAAATCAGAAGCACCCCATACGCCATTATTTATAGCTTAAATGTAGCTTTGACGCATTAAAACTAATCAGTTGAGATTACCACCCGAAGGTGCACGCTTATGGCACGGCGTAAATGTTACAAAATATACAGAATTGTGTGCTGCTAACAGTACTGAAACGTGAAACATAAAGGAATATGAAAATTAAATGTGTATACAATTATCGTATTTCGAACATTCCGCTGGAAAAAAATGAAAGAAAGATATGCGTTAGTGTTTACTGCGTTCAATTATACAAGCTCGATGGGACAGTGTGGTGTACAGAAGGGATCGCTGTTCTTACCGTTCATATTTTGTCCTCAGATGTGTAAACGATTCCATCAGTAGTGGTTTTGAATTCTGCTGAAATAAACGCTTAAAACGAATATACCTGAACAGAACAATGATCATTGCCGTGTTCTGTACGAAATTTGCATAACTTGCAAGTATTTGCAAAGCATAAGAGTAATGTTCAGCAAATCTATACTTATTGCATTCATACATGGCAAGCATTTAGAGATAACAACGGCGTCCTTTGTGTTCCAATAGAAGAAAAACTATCGATACGGTAAAGTAAGAAACAGCAAAACAATTTCCTGGTGCTGCTGTACATGCTCAAATCGACCATCAGAACTTTTGCACCATGCGAAAAGAAAGCTTCCTCCCACTCAATGGACGCCATCGAAAATAATGTAAACGAATGATAAAGTTTGCGCGCTTTGCATTTCATCTCATCCAATACATCAAGAAAGCTTGGAGGACGCTTAAGCTTCGCCTTTAAGAGTGGAACGCGATAAGCATTCAAAGACGATTACTGCTTCTCACGCTTCCCGGCAACTGCAGCTTATGTAACCGAAAATGTTTTTTTCCGGGAAACGCTGGAGGTGAACGCTATGCACGAAGGCGAGCTTTCTGCTAGAAACGCGGCCTCTTGCGTGGGCCGACCCCGAAGGTAGTGCGCCAGAAAAAAAAAAACATAATTTTCAGGTTTCTCTTATATTGTTTCGCACTTCTAATATTTCAGTCTGAGAATATTTAACATAAAAGGCATGCGCTGTCGATGTTTTGTTTGATGGCGTTTGTTTGTGGGCTGTCAGTCTCAGAATTTCGAGGATGTCGAGAATGTAAGACAAGGTATGAGCAACTTCAGCGATAGAACGGAGTGGCAATGTAAGCCGCACATACCGCATGTCAAATAGCAATGCGTGGCTTGTACATATAAAATATATGCGGAAATTTTCGCTCACGGACAACTCCGCCGACGCCAATACCGGGTTTTCTGCGGCACGGGGATTTTAAGGCTATCGCGTTAAAATTGGCAGGCATGCATGTAAACCATAACTGCGCTCTTATATTTGATAACCGAATGCGTTCGCGCGTGACCGTATTGCCAAAAAAGCGCACGCACACCGAACGCAACGCAGTATGGCGGCCAATACGCAGCGACGCCTTGTCTCGAGGGGCGTTATCGTTATCCGCGCGTGAGTGCCTGTGTTTGCACATGTGCTCACTCATTAACCGGCGACTACGGCCACTCGAAGTGGGCAGGCCTTGCATGTGGGCATTATCAACGGACTCGATTTCTCATTTCAGAAGTCGTAAACCTCTTCGTGCCGTGCAAACGTTTGCTCAAGGAATGAGAGCAATCATACATGACGGAATCGTGACTGAATCACAAACGCACCGTGCGCTCATTTGTTGCCGAGAAGCAAGCTGTGCAATACACCTGCAGAGTAATGAAAAAGCGTCCGATCATTATGCTTCCGCGGCCAGACCACCGCAAATGCTATAGCTCTACGTCATACTCGAGCCGATCCTCTCTCTTTCGTTCTCTTTTAGCACGCGCCCAGGGTGTCCCGCGCGACCACTGTAGCTTAACTGCCACTGAATGAAATCGAATCGTGGGTTTTAACGTCGTAAAGCAATACCAGGCATATGAGAGGCGCTGTAGTCTCAGGATGTTTAGATTGCCTGGGGTTCTTTAACGTGCCCCTACATCTAAGTACAGGAGCGTTTTTGCATTACGTCCCTATCGTGCGGTGATCGTGACAGGCTATCGAACCTTCGACCTCATGCTCGGCAGTATAGAACGCAATAGCCAATGAGGCTTCGTGGTGGGTCTGCCATTGAAAAGGCTACAAGAAAAAAAATTTTTTAAACGAAAGAGGGGCAAGAAAATCACCCGTTTACAAGGTGTCCTCCAGCGAATGCATTCAGGCACTGATGATGTAAAATTCGACAAGTGTGCAATACACGTGGCACGGCAAAGGAGCGCTCTGCCCAGGCGCGTCGCATATGCAGGAGATTTGTTTGCCGGTTGTCAAAGTGAATGCCCAGCGGTACATATGCATTCAAGGGTGGTGCCTCAAAAATGTGCGCCACAAACGGCGCTCTTGTTCTCTGCCATTCTGAGACTTCCACCACTGGAAAAATTCCCCCATCTCGCGCCGCCTGCATTCTCGGCCTAATACCAACCTGGCCGCGGCGGTCAGCGTCAGTGCAACGCGCACTGCATGGCGCGGACAAACATCGTCGAGCAGTTGCAGGATTCCGCGGTCGCAGCCACGCATGCAGCTGCCGCATGCTGTGTCCAGCAGTGCCACGGTGTCCGTGGTCTCCTCGGCTGTCAGCCACCGTGCGCGTCGAGGAATCGGTATGCGGTAGCGCAACCGCGCTGCGCCCAGTCGAGCCAGTCTGACACCGCTGCGGTCTGCCCGCCGGTCACCACCACCACACAAATGCACAAAACACATCGGCCTACTCCTGCAAGCCGCATAATCTCTAATGCGAGAAACACGGCGCATGTGCCTACAACAATTCAGTCTTGCGCCCACAGATGGAAAGAGCATGCAACGTACGCAAAAAACAACGTCAAGTAAAGGATCACAGAGAAGAAAGAAAAACAAAAATCCACGCATAAATCATTTTCATGGCCCCCCTTGCTTTCTAAGGCTTCCTCCCGTCCCCCTTCGCAGCGGGCTGTTCTTTTTCGCTGTTATTTAACTTCAGCACCGCGGGCAGGCCTGGCGGCCCGGTGCAGGGGCCGCCCTTCACCGCGGGACGGCGCTCCAGCGACCCCGGGCGGCATTTCCAAGAGTCATATATTAGAATCATTGTCCGCGGCAGACAGACTTTCGATTGATATCGCGCTTTTTCATGATTTAGGCCTCGTGACCGCATCGCTACGTGTTTCCTCACCGCCACTTGTTTCTCGAAGCCTGCTCTATACGACGCTCGCCCAGTCTGGCATGGGCTCTTGAGAACGCCAGTAGCACTTCGCCATGCACGCCTCCATCTTTTTTATTTCTCTCTCTCTCTCTCTCTCACCAACTGCTAAATGCCCGACCGGCATTTTAGCAGCTGGACGGGCTTGTTCCAACCAGGAGTGGCCCTCTTCGCACTGGATCTATAACTTAGACTGGGCGCTATATGGCTTTTCTGAAGTTTTCGCGAGTCAAAGCAAGCCACAGCTGCTCGCGCCATACGCGTGCGCGATCGTTCGTACCGGTTTGTCTTCGAGCGAACAAAAGGTAATCATTATGCGCATGCATTTCGACGCGCGAACCAATCGTCTCTGGCTTTCGATAATAACGAGCTCCGTTCCTCAAACGGGCGATAGGCGTGATCCTGGATTTCCCCCTTTCTTTTCACTAGCGCATTAAACCTCCACGCATCTTTTACCTTTTCCTGTTCTGTTTTTTTTTATATGGATGTAGTTTTATTGAGCACTGCTTCCGAACCATCTGGTTCTCCCTTTAACCTCGCCTCCCGATCTCATGCGCATTTGAAGTAGGACTGGAATATTGTTTACGCGAAAGCAGGAGAAGCACGACCCGCCAGTGTGACCCCGCCATCCGAAAGAATTTGACGACTTACACCCTCCACAAAACCGATGCGTTCTTGAAAAGAGTAATTAGCAAGTACTGGGCGTAGGCCCATCTTCTTAAACTCCGCGCATGCGGAAAATTAAATTAAATTGTGCGGTTTTACGCGCCAAAACCACTTTCTGATTATGAGGCACGCCGTAGTGGGGGACTCCGGAAATTTCGACCACCTGGGGTTCTTTAACGTGCACCTAAATCTAAGTACACGGGTGTTTTCGGATTTCGCACCCATCGAAATGCGGCCGCCGTGGCCGGGATTCGATTAGGCTGAGCAGCCTAACACCATAGCCACTGAGCAACCGCGGCGGGTTGGGCGCATGCAGGTAAAATAAATGAGGAATCTTGCACAAGCTAGCAGAATCCTGAATACGCGACAAACACGTGATGCTTAAAGTTGAACACGGACAGTGATAATTGCATGCTGCTGCGAGACCCATTTTGAACGCATGCACGGAAGTCTGGCAGATAAACCCGAAAATCTTGGTGTGAGGCTACTTACTTATCCACCCGGCACGCAGCCTTATTTTGGCAACAACTGCCTTTCACCATGGCGTCTACATACTGCTTTTATTAAACGGTATTTATCAAGGTATATAATAATTATACCTACAATATGGGTCGTATTGATTGATTGATTGATTGATTGATTGATTGATTGATTGATTGATTGATTGATTAACGAAACGACTCGATTGACTCATTAAATCAAACGTTTTTTCATTACTCACTGACCGCGGCTGACATTCCGCGTGTATCGGAGTGTCCCGGACAAATAAAAATAAAGTGAATTCAAAACCAACCTGCTCCAACTTGAAGGAAGCGCCAACTCTTAATGCGCCGCATGCCTCAAGGCACTTAAAAGCTATGCGTAATGTCTTATACTTAAAGTACAAATAATCCCCTCGGTTGTTAACGAAAGGAAGTCCTGCATGGCACCATACATTATATCCAACAGTGGGTGCAGCATAAAACTGATCTTTTTTTTTTAATTGCCTGATGATGGCATTGTGTTAAATAGAATGGCTGTACCGAAAAATAACATTGCGGGAACGAACATCGTCCTTCCTGTAGAGAAATTAGTCATTTATTTAGGTTATATATAAAGAAAAAAAGGCACTCGCAAAATACGCGGCGTCAGCAATAAACAAAACAAAAAGAAAGGTAGTTTTACGCTATCACAAGAGATGGCGCTTGTTAGACGCTACAAAGCCTGAAGCAAGCCAGAATACACGCTGTGCCCATGTAACGAGTGGCAGCACTTCCTGCTGTCGTAAATGAGTAGAAGCGCAGCTGTTTCCTTTCACAGCACATTAATTCCAACGTGGGTTTGTGACTCTCTGTTAAAGAAAAAAAAAATAAAGAAGAGAGTGCAAAATGCAATATAAAAGCCGCTGTAGCGCGGAAGGAACCATTTGCACCTCCACGAACTGCAACTGGAGCCAGTGAAGAGTTTCGGGTCGTTTTCCGCCGGTCGAACACGAGCGCGAGAGGTGCTATCCGGGTGCGTATACCGTCCACGTGGCGTGCCGACCGCTACGCCGTTCCAGTGCACGACGGCGACCTCACGCATCTTTGGACATCGCAGGAGGCAGCGGGGGACGCAATCCTTTTCGGCTCAATGTACCGTCCGACCACGGAAAATCGTCATCAGCTATAACTGCAGGGGTGTGTAGGATTACTTTCAAATGGCGAGACACTCACTTTGAAAGATTTGCTGCGCAATGTATACCGGCCCCTACCATACACCTCAATGAGTACGCTTGCCTCAATTTATCGTGTTCACGTTATGGGCACAAAACGCGATCAGCTGAGCACTCACCATTCTTGTTTGTACATTCCGAAGTTGGGTGAAAGGTTGGTGACAAGGGAGTATAAAGAGAGGGAGAAAGACAGCTCCCCTCCATGCTGCCCATTTGTGTCGTTATCGCGAATGTAAACATGTTCGCGATTGTTCATCTCTTCTCGTGTTTTGGCCAGAAGCCAGCGCTTCTCGCCGTGCGGCCACTGAATCTCCGCTGACTGCGAAGCTTCACGTTTCACAGAAATGTTTGGGTAAACTGCAGTTGCCTTTCCATTACTTCACTCACACATTCACGCTCGCGCATAGCAAGGGCTTCTTCCCCTTTGATTCACCGGCTTTCATTTTTCAGAGCCTCAGTGAAGGGAGCAATGCTGCGCCGATTAAATGAAGTGCAAAGTAACTTCTAAGCCCTCCGCCCCATTTCCATTTATCAGTGCTTCTGCCGAGCCGTACAGCCACGGCGCCGGCTCCAGTACGACTTTCGCCAATGCACGCAGGTTCCTGAAAGTTCAGCGCGAAACGTAAGGTAGAGTGCAAAAACCTTAAAAACCCGCTGGCTGGCGCAAACTCTCGCGTCTCTATGCGATTTCCAGAGAGGACGGCGCGCCAGTTAATCTGGCTGCGGCCATCACGGTCGTCTGCAGGCGCAGTCCCTTCGCCCAACGACGCCACTAATTACATCCATTACAAGCCAGGCCGGTCGAGGGCACTCCCTAATTAGTCGCGTGAAGCTCAAGTGCGTCCCGGAACAAGGGTACACACACACATACGCGGGCAACGAGGGATTTTCCCGCTCCCTGCGCTCCCGTCCAAGGACCGCTCACTCAGGGCACACTTGGCAAACAGGCGCTATGGCGAGCAGTGCGCGAAGCAAGCGCTGCCGGACCTGGCTTTCATTGCGTCGCTGCCCGGCCGGTTCTCGCGGACGCGCGAACGCGTTATGTTGGCGGTGAACGTCGCCATGAGTTGGGACCGAAAGAGCTTGGAAGTCCTCCCCAAGTGTGCTCGGTGATTCCGCGATTAATGGTGCGCCGGCGGCGACGCCATAATTGCATACACAACAGCGCGCTGAGTTCCGAGTTTGGCGGTACGCATTGGCCTGTCTCCTTTCTGGTGATGGAAGAAGGTGAAGGATGGGCATTATAACCATGTTACTCTCTTTAGGTGAATTGGGGTGCACTGAAAATTGCGACCCAGTGCAATGTCATCTCTTGCACTTCCGGCCGAATTCCTTCCCAAAAAGCTGTACAAAATTTCTGAAAGCTTATTTTTCTTTCCTTGTTCCGCCGAATTTCTGCAGACCATACCGCGATTAGAAATTTATTGGTGTGCGCAATTTACTGATACCGTTGTAATATTACGGAAGGGCACTTGTTTCGAAGTGGAGGCTTCCCCTCGGAACACGTGTACCTTTCTCAAATGTTTGTCTGAATAGCTTATACAAAGTTTGACAGTAAATCGCCAGAGAAGGTGTGTCAGAGTCAAAACTCTACTGTTCGAAATGAAATTCCTTAAAGATCCTGGTAGCTCTGTACGTGAAGCTACCAAAGAAACGGTACCCGCCGTGGTTGCTCACTGGCTATGGTGTTGGGCTGCTGAGCACGAGGTCACGGGATCGGATCCCGGCCATGGCGGCCGCATTTCGATGGGGGCGAAACGCGAAAACATCCGTGTACTTAGATTTGGGTGCACGTTAAAGAACTCCAGGTGGTCGATATTTCCGTAGTACCCCACTACGGCCTGCCTCATAATCAGAAAGTGGTTTTGGCACGTAGAACCCCATAATTAAAGAAAAAAGAAACGGCGGCCTGGATAAGCATATAGGACTCATCTTAGACGATATCGGTACAAACTGCTCGGACGAGTACTGCCCGGGTTTGGAAGTCAAATGGTCACACAGCTTCCCCAAAGGTGGTGGGCGGCGACTTGCTGTCGAAGACGTCTCCTGTTCAAGAAGCGCCATCCTGGGAGCAGCTTTGCCGCCATGCGTTAAGTCAAGGTGCGCGGCGCGCCATGCCAGCGTTCGGCTGCGCCACCTTATCGGGCCGAGCTCTCCGCGTTCCTGCACAGCCGCGCGAGAAACCCGAGTGTGTAATACGTCCGCGTCACGGAGGCCCTTGTACGCGAATACGTGCCCGCCACAAGACCTGCCCCTATCGCCCGGCGGCGGCGGCGGCGGCGACGGCAGCAGCAGCAGCGGCGGCGATGCGATGGCGGCAGCGAACGCCTAAGTAATGTTTTTCGTCACGCGCAAGTTCCTTTTTCGATAACAGATAGACGCACCTACTTTTCTGATGTTATTCCGCGCAGCTAACGTACAACTTGCTGCTGACGGCCCCGGATGTTTCTTCCTTCGATGCAAGTAAGGATACTGCAACTATGTCGGCGCAGGAATTTCGCAGGTCGCAACCGCAAAAAAAAAAAAAAAAAAAAAAGTTCGCGGGATGCTGGCTTCACCCGTTAGTGACCCTGAAGCAACGATGCCTCTTCTTCCGGTTACGCACATCTTTACGCCTCGCAAGGGCGTCTGTGGCACTGGGATTAGCCGCTTTTCTTTAACGGCGTCAAGTAAAAGGAGACGTTGACGTTTGCAAGTGGCGCCGGGTACTTCTTGTCGCGCGGTGTGTAGGAAGAGGAACACATGGAAAGGAGTCCAGTAACTCACACTCGTGCTATCCGTGTCTACAGTTTACAGAGGGCGCAAGCTAGGGGGAGAGGGGGGGGGGAAGAAAGAAAAAAGAAAAAGCTGAATTTTCGTAGCCTCGGTAAACAACCTGAAATGCGGAGTTATGGTTAGCACTATATACAGGGTGTCCCAGCTAACTTTAGCGAGAGTTTAAAGATATGCAAATACCACGTAGCTGGACAGAACCAAGGTAATGTTGTTTGCTGTCGCTTGGAGATACTCTAATTATTTTTTCATTCCGTATAATTAGATAACTAGTTTTAATTAACTAACAAACTTCTCAAATATTATAATTAGATGAAAAGTGTCAATGAGAAAATTGTAGAGCGACATGAAAAACTCCCGATACTGCTTTCTGTTGCATAATACATGCTGCATAAAAGTGTTTTTCCGAGCGTGAAAGAAGCCCGCAAATGCACGCAATATTGCCGCGCAACTGGCCACTCGAGTGTCCAATACACGTATACGTCTAGTCATCTGAAAGGCATGCCGCCAATTTCTCCACCCGAGCGTCTAGTTTTAACGTGTCCGACATTAAGCATGCACGGCAAGGTTAAATGTGGCGTCGATCTCTCTTAGAAGAGTTATTCATACCACGACTCGCCCACTCTCTCGCTGCCCGCACTGAGCTGAGAAAGGTCGGGAACGTAGACGGTCAACACTCCCAAGATGGAGTGCGCCTAGTGGAGGAATATATAACGTCGGGAAAATGGGCCGTCATAATGTAACATTTCTATATCAATGCTATTCCTCACCCTGCTTCGCAAGTGGTCCGAGCGGCGCCCCGCCCACGTTATCACTGGGATCGACCAGCGCTGCATGACTGAAGAAAGGAATATATAATCCAGCGAAATGACTCCTTTCATTATAACGGCCCTGAAAGGCACGGTGTTTCGCAGGCCTCTTGAAACGCACAACACTGCTGACACTAAGGAACTGAATCTACTTTCATCGTCATCATTTATTATTATTATTATTATTATTATTATTATTATTATTATTATTATTGTTATTATTATTATTATTATTATTCAATATCAAAACTAACGTATACGGACACCACCGTTTCCATTATGTCAACTTATGTTTGTGTGAATGGAATATTTGTTAGCCAATGTCTACCTCTTCGGTCACGAGAGAAAGAGTGAGAGAAAAACTTTATAGAAAAAAACAACAACAATATTTGAGGTCCCGTGGTTGGGGCCCCTAGTTCAGGGCTCCACTGGCGCGAACGGGGGCCAACATAATTGCCTAGAAAGTCAGCCTGCCGACGCTTTTCAGCTCAAGCCGCCGCAGCAGCTCCTCTGCATCAGCCAATCAGTGCGCGCTGAAAGCGATATGTCACCGCGGGGGTGAAAGAGCGAATACTAGCTCACTTTGGCCCAGGAAAAACTTCACCGATGATTACGATACTCCCTAATGCGAAATTTGAGCGCAGCTTTATACGAGTTTTCATTCGCGATATATTGGCTGGCGCGGACAATTTGTCTCGCGCTGCACATTGCAAACGGAGCGAAGTGTAGCGCGACTGCCTCGCTAATCAGGAGATTACGAGAGGCAGCGCGTGGGTGACGCGTGGGCGCGATTCACAGCAGCCACCGCAGACTGACTGCTCACGCAGCGCTTTGTTTCCATATATGATATCGGTGGGCGCGCTCGCCGCATGCCGTCGGTAAACAGACGACGGCGCGCTACTCTGGCGCCGTCTCGTAGCGGTCGTCCCCGCAGAGCTCGTCTTGCGCGACACTAGGCTTTTCTTCTCACGCTTTCGCCATACCCTCCTCATCCGCTTTCCTCCTCGCACTCTCTTCGCTATCGCCGTCTTTGACTCAGTCAGAAAGGATGCAATCCTTAAATTCAGCAGCAAAATGCAGACTTGTATTTCGATATATAATAGAATAAACGAGACTGAATAGACTGTTCTGCACCAACGCCAAAGCTGCGTAAAAGAACACAACAGGTGGGAAATGTGGAGTTGTCGATAATTTCAACCACCTCTTTAACGAATAATTTCAACCTCATCGTTTGCCAGTATGCCCCGTCAGTGTATACGTAAGCTTCACCTTTATGTGTAAACAATAAATAATTGCTTTAGTTTTCGGGAAATCTTAAAGGATGAGGACCTGTCTTATCCAAGTGACTTTGGGAAAAGAAACCGTGTATCGTTGCGGATGGCGTAGTAAAAGTTAAATGGCCGAATTCACAAAATTATTAGTTTGCAAGCGCTTTTTGTACCAATGAACGACCGCCTTCGTTAATAATAAATGTAGCTGCACGCTTCATCTCTATTAATCCGCACGGCTATAGCATAACTATGATTAAACATGACGTCTGCATTCGACCATTCGAAATTCGCCGCACTACATCTCTTCTACGTCTCTTTCACAAATACATTTACAGCGCAAGATATCGCACACTCCCGCTTCAAGCTCCTACGCGCATATCACGTCTTCGACACAACTTCAGGGCCCATATTCACACACACATACAATAAAAAAAATAAGGGGGGGGGGGGGGGGGCGGACGTTTTTACGACGTTCGTACGAGCAGACGGCAGTCAACCGTGATGTTGGACATATATAAGCGAAGACGGACGACCAATGGCAAACCGCACTTCCAGACTAAATGCTTTTTTGAGTTAGGCCACCGCTTCACGCGCGCGTTCAGTAGAACACAACCATTCAGTTGATTGGATTTGCCTCGTCACAGCTTGCACTTGAGTGATTTTCCAGACGATATCCGGAATTATGTTACAGAAATAATCCAGAATGATAGAGAGAATCGGGATGGTTCGGATAAGGATATGGTCCCTTTCTTCTGATCGCCGAAGGAGGTGACCATTCTTGGTCTTCGGATATCTGACGATTATATCAGATATCCTCGTCGCTTGCGTTCAGCATTTTAGCTTGCTGAACGAAGCAAGTCCAGAAGTTTTCTTATCTTTCTCATCTGGAGTAGTGTGCTAGGCGTGCCGCCAAGCTAACCTCTCCATTATTCATTAGAGATATCGCCTCTCTCTGTAAGCCATAACACAACATAATATTTCAATGGCTTCCAGGACATTGCAACATCAGCGGGAACGAATACGCCGACGAAGCCGCCCAGTCTGAGGTGAAAGTTGTCAATGTGTCTTGATTCCGCTTCCGCGAACAGACCCTGCAGCTGGGCTGAGATTGATGTCCCATGAATGTACTTTGCCCCTGTGGGACGCGAACGTTTTCACTATGTGTCGTTTGCGTTCGTTGTCACCGGACGTACAGATGTATCATGTCTGGGTTGCCACGACGTGAACAGACCATGCTGTACCATCTGTGGCTAGGCGTCGCATTTACCAATTCTTATGCCTTCCTTTTGGAATGGCCAACATCCCCACGTGCAACACATGCAGCTGTGAAGAGACGCTCGCATACATTATCTGTGTCTGCCCTTGCTATAGTGCCGAGAGGCAAGTGATGTGCAGAGTGATGGACCAATTAGACAATCGTCCACTATCAGAACTAAAAGCTCTAAGCCACTGCTCCCAAAGAACACCCGTGCAGGTCTTATTCGCATTACTAAGATTCCTGCGGTCTGCGGGCCTTCACGATAGACTTGAGGACGTCGCCCCCTACCGCTCTATAGTATACGCGGTTTGCTTCTTCTCGTCCCTCTTTCTCTATCGTCCTTCCTCTCTCTTTCTCTTCTTATCTCCATATACTCCTTACCCCCGTGCAGGGTAGCCAACCGGAACTACGGACAACCTCCACGCCTTTCTATGCAACCTTTTCTCCCTCTCTAGGTATACTTCCATTTACGAGTAGGTGTCTCTAATTACTAAAGGTACTATCGCCGCCGATTGAAATGCGAACAATGGAGAATGAGGTTTCTGCGCTGCCTAACGAAATACAACGGGTATAATGATTTATGGCCAGTCCTGATGCGTCACGAGTTTGTCTTAGCATTAATATAACAAAAACGTCAGTATAATAGAGAGGTTAAAGTCCATCCGCGTCTTCTTATTCTATATTTTTCTTTCCCCATGGTTCCAACGTGAGCTAACGCAGGCACCCGCGAAAGTGCACACACGTGGGCACCCGCACACACGAAAGTGCATACACACACGCACACACACGCTATATCTCGGCACTGGACACCTTCCAATAGCTGTAGCGTGGCGATCACCTGACAATGCTGCCAACGACGCTGCAAGTGATGAATTTGAATCATATTTATTTATTTCTACTAACGCTCTGTACGAACACGGTCACGGTATTTTGTTTGAGACAGCACGAAGGACGACGCTTGAGTGCTTAACGCCGATTGCATTCTTTATATTCCGGCGTACAGCAATGTTCGCTATGCCCGAGAAAGAGATATCAACATGACCTCTGTCGCGATGAAGAAGCAGAAGACTCAATTGCGAAACCCGACGCTGGCAAGCGGACCTTTAAGACACGCCGCCTGAAAAATATGAAACAAATTTCTGTACCCCAGACATTCGCGTACTTTGTTTCTGAGAGCTTTTTCGAGAGAGGCTTTTACCCTTAGTGTCGATACATGTTCGGCTTTATTTGAGTATTACTGAATGCAAGGATTTATATGTCGTTTATTTTTTATCGTATATTACTAACCAAGTGAAAAGGTGTAGTCATCACAAGGAAACGGCCCCAACTCCTCAATTTATTTCCACCCAAAAAAGAAAGGAGAAAAATAGCAGTAAGTAAATGGCGAGGCCGCTCACCTTCCGGACTTCGTGATGATCATCTCGGTGCCGAGATCGTGAAACTTGTCCCAGAGGTCCTTGTTCTCGAGGTGACAGTCTACGTGCACAAGTTCCTCCGAATTGCAGCGCGGCTTGAGACCGGCCGCGTAGGGATTGTTCGATGCCTTGGACGAAGAGGAGCCGCCGCCTCCGCTGGTGCCCGCGCCGGAGTCTCTGGACGACGCGCCGTCCTCGCCTTGCGTGGACACAGCCGGCGACACCGTGCTGCGGCAGGGAGATGGCGACCGCGACTCGCACGGGCTCAGCGGGGCGTCGCTGGACGGCGCTGGCGAAGAGGCCGTCGCCAGCCGGCACTCGCCCGCACTTCCCGGGGACGCCTCCTCGGGCTCTTCCAGCAGCCGTTCTGCGATGAAAACGGAGAGTACATACATACAGTCAGTCGGGGTGGCTGCGAAAACGCCCGTCATCGTCACTGATGCATAACCTCCCCCCTTCTGTAATTCTGCATCCTCTCATAACTTGTTCACAAGTGTGTTGTAAATGTGTTCAACAAGCGTTTTTAGCCCGAGAGGGGACGTGTAAAGGTCACGGATTCTGAGGGCGGGTCACATTCTTGCATCTGGTATGTCTGTGCCAGCAATTTTTTTTTTTACTGCATGTTTTTCTTCGTGATGTAGGCTCGTTCTTTCTTTTGTGTTTTGTCATGTTCTTCCCTCTTGCCTCTTCTTTCTTTTATCTCTTTGTTTCATTTTAGTTAAGATTTCAAGACAGTAGGCTGTTTAGCGGTCAAGCACCTCATAGTTCCCTGTTCGCAAACTGTGTTAAAGTAAGAAGGAACGGAGACTAACGCGCTACCATTCACATGGAGGGCTGAAATCGCACATGCAACAATATTAAGCAACGTCAACTGCCACAGAGAGACGAAAAAAAAAAAAGAAAGCGTCTGGGCGGAACCGGCGGAGATGTAACGCAATACCGAAAGACACTCTTTTATCAGCAGCTACGCGTCTCTCGAGCGACAGCGCCTGGTTGACGTAGAGGAGAGTCTCTTTTATTGGTGCGCCGAATCGCGGAGTCAACGGAGAACTATTCTTGCCCATGGCGGGCGAAATGGCGCGCCAGACCGAGTGAGTCAACGCGCGCAGTATACTATCGCCGACGCCGTCCCGCGCTGGAATAAACGGCGGCGTGCCACGGGACCGCCCGAGCAGCGCGAGCGGCAGTCGGGGGCAACATAGCAGTCACACTTCCCGCTGCGCTAGTGCGCAGCATCTTCGGGGAAGAAGGAGCAAAAAAATGCGGCGCCCCCGGGGAAGAAGCTAGGCGGAACGGGGCTCCCCTTCCGACGTGGGCGCAGCGGCGGCCTAGGTGTGCGCGAGGAGGGACCCTGGCTGCCAGCGAGGCGCGCAACCACATCTGGTGACCTACCGCAGCCACGCCGGGCAACAGGAGACGCTGTGTCGCTTCTCGACCGTGGCGACAAACTCGCCATCGACTCCGGCTTGGGCGCCAGACCTCCCAGATGGTGCTGCCGCCGCTCTTCCCGGCAACGACGGATAACCCCGAGCTGTCGCTCTTTCCGCTATCGGAAATCCGCGGCATCGTCGCTCTCTCTCCCCGCCACCTTTTTTTTTTTTTCTTCCGGGGCCCTTTTGCCTCGCCGTCCTCCTCTCGCCGAGCGGCGTGCGGACGGTGAACGACCCGCCGCCGACGGTCAGCGCCTGTGCAGCCTCGTCCCGTGGCACTTTGCGCGATGTCCACATATATACACCGCGCGCTGCTGCTCATCGTGCATCTCCCCTCAGGGGACCCCACCGCGCGCTTCCAACGACAGCTATCGGAGCGGGCTGTGTGTGCACGCCGCACGGGCTCGCTCAGCATACGACACGAAGGCGGCAACAGGGACGCGTGTTACGCTCTGTCGTAATGTGATGTGCTGCGACATGTAGCATCACACACACGGGATGACGGCGAAGCGGCCTCCCCTTTCTTTTCTCTGCGTTCGTGTCGCTTCAGCGGGACGGTGCGTGCACGGCGCATTATGTGCTTGCGCGCGCTGCCGCGACGTTACCCGATACCTTCCCTTCGGTCGATCATATCGAGTGTATGGGTGCACACAAAAGCATCGATTTTAGATAGAAAAGGCAAACAACTTTACTAAACTTCCTTTCAGCCCCCTTTATGTGTTTTTATTTCTATTTCTTATTCCTTTATGACCAATATTAGTTGGCCACAGCGATTTCGCTTGTCCTTATCGCTAATTATGATCACAAGGCAGATGCAATGGCGGCTATGGATGGAAATGAGTTCAATTACTGAATTATTCTGGTATATATGCATCCAAGGGGGCAATAAGCTCATCACAAGTAAGCAAGTGTTCTGTCATCCTGAAATATAAAGGAGTAAACATGGTACTCAGTACTTCTGGTGGTATTCGAATAGTATTATTAAAGGAGGCTCAACAATGGGACCCTCTGTTGTGAAGCTGCAAGACGAAAACAGCGATTAGTCAGCGCTTTGTATCGTATAGCATCACTGAGTCAGAAGTGCTGAGCTTGACTGCTAGGAGGCGTTGAAGTATGTTTGCATTGAGCATCTGGGACTGTATTAACGGAAAGCTTCTTGCACTATAGAACTGTTCGAGGAGAAGGTGCCAGCCAGTCGTCGTGTTGGAAATATATCATTATCCAATGGCAAAATGGCAAACAGCACGTATACGAACGAGAAGCTTCGTGCATTTGGCCCCAGTTCCCGTATTCACAACATCACGTATTCAAAACATCACACGTAGGGCGAAGGAAAACGTCAGAAATAATAATAAAAAAAATCATAATCTAGAACCCCGCCGATAGTGCTTGGCATCACAGGATCGAGGAGTGTTAGCTTCTGGAGGCACGCGAACCTATATAGAATGAAGCGTTCTCTATGCAGTGCCAGTGACGGTGCAATTAAATAAAAAGCGCATTCGACAACGCAATCAGTCGGTGAGCATTAACGCAACCGATAAGACAGCAGCAGTCACACACCAAGAGAGAGAGAGAGAGAGAGCGCAGAAAGATGAAAGCAGCGGACGTGGTGGCGGCAGTGCAATTACCTCGGGGTGACATCTGTACCGGCATCATGCACACGAACGACGACGGCGACGTTTCGCAGTCGGTTCTGCCGCGACGCGCACATATAAATTGCCAGCGGCACGGGAACAACCGCGGGCCGGGAAGGACGGGCCTTTTGAAGAACTGTTCCCGGACACGGTATCCGATAAAACAGGTCTCATCCTATTATAGAGGGGGGAGGCAAACGCTCAGCGTGTACCAGTCTGTCAGCTTGTTCCTCGCCGCTCGGTATATTTACAGCGCGTATCGTCGGCGCGCCCGGTCGCGGAGGACGCGTCGGATATGCCTATCAGGGCGTGTGCCCGGCGGCAGCGAGGGGAATGCGAGATGAGCCGCTATCTTGGCGCGGACACACGACACAAAGGCCGGCCCAAAACATTTTCAAGTGCGCTCCCAAATGGCTTGGCACACTTTGCACTAAATGGATACCCCCAAGATGAGACCATCTTTATTCCATTCACTCGCGCCTCGGGCGTGATGGAAAAGCCAGAGACACGACCAGTGCCCATGCTCCCGCCGCATACATAACGGGGCGGCATACCGTCGGGCGAGCCTGTCGATGCCCAATGCGCAAACCGCGCCTTCGTGCGGTTTGCGCATTGTGCCAAAACTCCCCGGCATGCACGCACTGCATGCTCTGGAAATTTCTGCCCTTCCGACGAAGCCCGTCAACACAGAATAGCGACAAGGGAAGCAATAAAATACAGCTACGAACAAGCTTTCATTAGAAAAAAAAAAAAAAAAGAAAGTTCACGTTGCCTACTGCAGTATCCTAAAGCTAAAACAAGGCAGGCGGCGGCTGCGTATAACAATGCACAGCGCCGGCTATACTGCGGCTTTGCGAAACATAGGGAAGGTTCCCATTTTAAATCTGTCCTGCTATAATATGGGAGTGAGTGAAGCCTCAATATAGCCACGCGGGGCCGCACACAACCACTTCGCGAACCGCGTCTTGGCACCCCTGGCGTACTGCGCGCGCATGTCGCTTGATTGCACCGAACCATTTGTGTCAACAGCTTAAATTGAACCGCCGAACAAAAAATAGCCGATCAAAACACTCCTGTACGTGTAATTGCATACAAGTTCGACTTGTAATCGCTCTGTGGCTGTAATTTGTGACTTGTAATCGCTCTATAGGCATGAAGCCGTGCGAAGTGTGCCCCGTCTTGGACTCTTAGTTAAGCCACTGCTAAATATCCAGGTGAACATGTAACCGCAACAGTGTATTGGGGTAGTTTGGGAATTGGTGGAGCTTAAATTTATGCTGATCGTGCGCGCACAGCAACCACACTGAAGGCGATTAAGGTGTATTGGGATGTTGCCCGCGAAATCACCTCGCATGCGACTGCAGAGAAGAAATGCAGTGGATGAAATTAACCTTTCGTTTTCATTAATCTCCCTTAATTGTCACGTATAACGTCACGCCTGCTTCGCACATACCTTTTTCGTTTATATTTCTTTAATTTGTTTTTACACTAACTACGACTTTCTGCGTGCTTTTTTACCGTCACAGGTTTGCTTGTCATTAGGGGCGGGGAGGGGGGAGGGCCGACCTTGAATGTGGTACACTTAGTTTTTAGCCGCAAAGCTTCTCAGTTTGAAATCACGTGCGAACGTTCCATATACGACTAAATATATATAGGGTGCCAAGAAAAAAAAAGGGCCGGGCCTCAAGGTTCTGTTTTCCGACATTATGTCATTCGCATGTCGACATATGTGAACGTACGATAATTACTTCAGTGTCATATTTTTTCATCTTCCAGCGATAAACATCAACAAATACGATGCGAGCACGATTGCTTCCACAGAAAACGAAATGCGAAAGCACCCATGTACTTAGATTTAGGTGCACGTTAAAGAAACCAAGGTGGTCCAAATTATTCCGGAGCCCTCCCTCCCCCCCCCCCCACCCCTCACTACAGCGTACGTCATAATGAGATCATCAGATCGTGGTTTTGGCACGCAAAACCTCATAATTTAATTGTCTTTTTTTTTTCACAGACAGTTTGAATGGCCGGTCAGTCATTTCTCTTACTATACGCTCGCCACGTTGGTCAAGTGGGTATACAGCGTTCTGTTACTGTGCCCGAGGTGTGTAGGTTTCATTCCCAGCTGTGGTTGCCACATTCCGAAGGGGACAGGATACAACAACATTCGCTTATTCAGAATCCTGTGTGTGTGTGTGTGTGAGAGAGAGAGAGAGAGAGTGAGAGAGAGAGAAGAAAGAAATAAACAACTCGGGTGGGCAAAATCCATGCAGAGCAACCAACTATATACGGCGTCTCCCGTGATAGAACTGCCTACAACAATTACTAGAGGGAACTATGGCGGTGCGACCGCTCAGCTATATCATGGGAATGATGGTCAGTATGCATGGATTTGTCTAATCTTCGTGCTTGGCTTCGGACGTCCTTGTGGGGTAATTTTTTACGCTTTGCCTTTCTAAATTACCGAGCAATCGCGCTTTTCTAAAGACGATAAGGCAACACGTATATGCACGCACATGAGTATTCATTGCGAATTGCGGCGTTTATGATGCAATGTTTATTTCTGAAAATCGTTAGGTCGCAAAGCGCTGAATGTATGTCCCCACGACGAGCACAACGAGAGAAAGAAAGAGAGAAGAGAACGACAGGCAGGGATGTAAACGAAACGCGGTTTGCTGCCGTATACACAGGTGGCAGTGGATAAAGCAGGGAAACCTAAGTTTGCCGAATCCATATTTGAGTGTATACGGCTTTGTCATCATTAACTACCAATATTGCGCGCCAGTGTTATTATTACGAACGCATTGTACCACGAAGCTCTTTTTTCCAGCTGAAGTAGTGCAACCTACCATGAAGGAAGGTTACCATGCGGTAACCGAAAAAAGAAGAAAAGTTACAATGAGTGTATAGTTTAAACGAAGAGGAAGTGGCATTCATAGTTTAATCGAGCGGGCCCGAATCACAGAGAAAACGAAGCTGCGTGTAATGATGAAAATCTGCAAAGACATATTAAGCAGAAAGGGATAACGTAGCACGGCATAGGCTCCACCACAGGCGCATGAGTCCATGACAAGTAAAACCGGCTGCTTCTTGCCTAATCCCATATCCAGGAATTTCGGACTTTACCCCTGCGCCCTTCTGTCGAACTTCACCGCAACGCACCAGCGGACTCGATGTGCTATATATATATATATATATATATATATATATATATATATATATATATATATATATATATATATATACACACCACAGAGCGCTCTGTGGCGTGTGTTTCTCTTCCGTGTGTGTCGTCCAAATGTTGCGCAATCAAGCCTCTAATATGCTATACCAACACGCCCAGTCCTCAACCTTGGGGAGAAACGGCGTAACGACCAGGGGCCGTAAATACGCATGGTAATAAAAGGGCACGCCCTCTCGACGTTGCTAACCGAAATTTGTTGAAATTCGGGCGGCTTTCTGGAAATATTTCTTGAAACTGCTGCCCATTGAGTAACGGACTGTGGTCAAGTTTGACAGATAGCCGAAGGGGCAATGTCCAAAATTCCTGGACATGCCTGTCGCGGGTATGACCCACTGTTGGAAAACAAGAACAAGCTTGTATAACACTGCGGATATTCCTGCGGCCGAGACGCATGCCAAGGAACAGAAGGAACCACGGGAAGAGCGAAGATCCTCATCGTCTTCGTCTTCTTCACTTTCTTGGAAGCGTCGCGGTCCTGCTCCCGCTCTGTTCGATGCCAGCATAGTAATTATGTATTTGGTCCCGCAACTGAGACTTCTGTTGTTTGTCTTATTTCCTTCACGAAGCGAAGCTGGTAAACCAAGCGAGAACGGTTGGAATATTGCCACCCATGCGTTTGAGAAACCAGCATTTATCAATTAATTGACAAGCGCTAGCTATTTCGGACTTCGACATTTGTTTCCTTCTCCGGCAATAATTTACTTGCCATCCGTCTTAAGTACCGCCTGCTTTAATTTAAGCGCCGCATCCACGTGGAATGCGCGTGTTCGTCTACTCATTTGCTCTTGTCGCTCGCAAAAGGAGCAACTGAGCGCACGACGACGTCGACTTGTTCTTCACAATCTTGGCACCTGTCCTCAAGCTATTCTCGCGACGCTGAGAAGACATGTGCCATTCTACAGGTCGCTGCGTTCTACTCCAAAGTGATACCGCGCGGAGTGCATTAGTGCATGCATGCGGTCCTCTTGGCGGCTTCTTCTTGCCTCAGGATGGCTTGTCAACTGTTCATAACCACCAAATAGGGGAAGAAAGATTAATTATATGTATATTGCGCTCCGACGTATTTCTGTACGGTGAATTCATAATTCATTCCCGTTCCCGATTTCACGGACGCCTCGTGGCCTGGCAAAAAAAAACGCCGCACGCGCGCACCGTCCCGAGAAGAACGATGTGCGCGCGAAAAACCACCCAAGTTGGTCGTTTATTTCTACCCATTTTGGCTCCTTGCAGTATGCGTTAAGAAAAAGAGGAAAGGACACTGCACGGCGATCGCTATAAAACCCGCTGCCGCTGTAGAGTATAGGCCTCGGTCATTAACCCGTTCGTTTCTTTAATTATTTCCTCCTTGTCCCATTTCGGTAATGCTTCGGGGATGATAAAGTGTCGAATCGATGTAAACCGGCGCACTCGGCTCGTCCAAAAACCCCCCCCTCCCGAGTCGCGGAGGGGAGACTCGGCTGCCGTTGTTTTTCTTCTTCTTCTTCTTCCTTTAGCGGACGCCTGCCGTTTAACGCGCCCAACCGTTTGTCCGGCGCACAGCGCCGGCTCGCATCGACCCGGCCGGCAAAACAGAAGACAAAGGCGGTACTCGCACGCGCCGTGCTCTAGGCGCTGTGTTTTTACGGCCCCAGTCAGTGTCTAGGGCCGCGCCTTTCTGTAAGGCACTCGGCTGAAGGGGGAAAGGCTAGGTAAAAAAAAAAAAAAAAGAGCAAAACTGAGATAAAGAGTCGGAAGAAGTGAACGCCTTCTTTACCGAGCACAGAATGCATCTGCAATATGAGCGCGAGAGACACGCGCCTTTTTATGACTTCTATTTGGAAAACAATGGACGACTTCCAGAGGCACAAAATTTCCGAGCCCATTTATTTATGGGGGCTATTTGCGCTTTTTTTCCGTTCTTTCTTTCTTTTTGCGGCAAACGCTCGCAATTCGCGCACGGATCGCCGCCGTCTAGACGCGAATCGCCGGCGCCGGGTCGCCACCTCGAGGCGTCGCTTAGTTGCCACCCGCCCCCGCGAGAGCTCTACGTCAAGAAAAAAAAAGGCGAAAAAGTTAGAAGGGAAGAGTTTTAGGTAAGAGGGGGCAGCTTCGAAGACGTGACTCTTATAGCCGCGTTAAGAGGGTACGGCCGAAAGAGCCGGCGCATCTTTAGGAGCGACCACGGGTGTTTTCCCCATTAACGTCAATTCTCGTTCGCATAACAGCGGTCCCTCCTCTCTTGCCTCTCTCTCCCTCTTCGCGCAGAGACAGGACGACGTATTCTGCGAACGCTGTTTGACAGGAACGCGCCGACAGCCTTTCCCTCGTCTTTTGTTTTCTCCTGCGTTTAATAGCGTGGCCGAACAATAACATTTCCCGCGGCCATTGTTTCCATCGCCATATTTCCAGGTTCCGTCAAGACCAACGTTTTTCTTTTTTTTTTTTTTTTGCGCTGCTGAGCAAACGAAACAAAAACAAATGGAAAGGATCGCTCACAAGAGAGAACAACGACCGTCTCCTGCACGTTCTGTTCCCTCCGAGAAGTGCAGAGATTGCGCCCAAGGTGACTCTCCACGGCCCTGCGGTGGCGCAAATACGCGATCCGCACAGGTAACGACCGCTCCAGGACGCGATACATGGCCCGTCGTCTCAGAAGCGTACAGCCGGTGGCGGCGCCGTCTGGAGACGGAGCTTGCAGACGAACACACGCACAGACGCAAAGAAGGGGGGCTGCGTGCGAGCCACAAAGCCGGACCAGCCGCCTTCGGGCGCGTGCAAAGGAGCGCCGCGTACTGCTGCACACGCGCTCGCACGCTGCAGCGGCGGCGGCCGCCGACAAACGCGCGCGGGCGAGCGGCGGGCTCCTTTGCGGGTTTGTTCCCCCCCTCCCCCCGTCCCCCAACTTCGGCCGCGAGGAATACAGGTCGCAGCCCCGGGTCGTGTGGGAGGTCTCGCGAGGCAGTCATCCGACACTGGCGCGTAAACAAACGCCACGCTCCCAGTTCGGAAGTCCGTGTAATGCAGTCTTGCGCATCTGGCAGCTCGTCAAATGAGCGTCTGATGGGCGCGATAGCGCGGAGCTGCTGCCTGCCTGCGAGAACGCGAGGAAGTTGCGCTGCTGCCTCCGACGACGACGGTCGCGACATTGTTTTTTTGCCCGGGGCGCGCGCACGCGGGCGGCCTCGTGCGAGACAGAGACGCGGCTTTGTGCTCGCGTGCAGCAGCGGCTTGCCGGGACGCGGCGGTGGCGCAAGCCGCGTGCGCGCTCAAGTGCGCCGCCGCCTCTCGCACAGTCGGAGGAGCTGTCAGCCGCCGCTTCGCCCGATTCCGTCAGCCCTCACCTCTTTCCTATCGCACAGCCTCCTTGCCTGCGCGGTCCCGTCACAACGCCGCGAAGACCAGTAGTCGCCAAATGGAGTGTGCGCTCAACGTGCACTTCCATAATTCCCGCCAAAACGAGCGTCTGAAGCGTGGGTGCCGATATGTAAGCGTGGTTCGAGCTTCATTCGCCCTAGTTAGGCAGGCAGCTGTGTCAGTGTGAATCTGGGCATACAGCGAGAGGAATTGGACGCTTTACTGATCTCAACTGCAATCAGCACTGCGAAGAGTGTTAAGGATGGCGTGTTCTTTGCCTAGCCGCAGCGGAACAAGCGAGTATTTAAGAGAGCAAGCAAGCGTGAAAAACCGCATTTAACAGGGTCGACGGACGCAGAGTAAATGAGGCGAGTCCGGTTGGGCGTTCTTGGTAGCGAAGTGCCATTTGGCGCACTCACGCTTTGTTTTCATTATTGTTGCTATTTATGTTATTATGTTGTTTTTTGCTGAAGAGTGCATGATATAGTGTGCTTGACAGTGAGGGGGAGAAATTTAATGAAGAAGGGCCATGAAGCAATCACACCAGTCAACGCGGAGAACATTTGCACGGCAACATAAAGTATAGCCATAAAGCTAAAGAAAAAGCAAGAACGACAGCTGTCTGCATCGAATTCTGCATGCGTTATCGGCTCCACGAGCTCCATGGTGTTCATAAAATACGACTCGCGCCCGTGAATTCATTTCGCTTTCATTTTATAATCTTTATCTGTTAACCTGGACGCCTACAACGACCGCATCAATGCGAGATACTACGAAAGAGCGCACGAGTACCTGTGCGTCAATAAAATCCTGAGCTAATGAACAAAGTACCAATGATTCCATATGTACGTGCCTGGATTCGAGCTGCAGCTCGTCCGAGTCCGATAGTCTGAAACTATTTTTCTTGTTTCACTCCTGCACTCAGCGTCATCTCATCTTTTTCGGTTTAAAGCATACCCTTTCGACGATTTTTTTTCTTCCGTAGTATTGACACTGGTCGTAGCCGTTAGTTACCCGCGTCTTCCTTTGGAGGTTTCCCCGTGTTGTTGTGGTTGTTTTTCGCATAAAACTTGTTTCCCGAGTAGCGAAAATTCCTATGAAAGATGCAGACGCGGGAAAGTGGAGGTTCAAACACGGTGTGCCAAAGAGCGACGCGAAGCAGACGTTTGGATGACTATAATTGCGGCTGGGGTAAAGAAAAAAAAATGCTATTGTTCCTCATGATCCAACTTTTTCGGGTTGTTATTATCGTCTCCTCGTTTCAATTTGCAGTATATTGCGGCGAACATATCCGACAGCTGACAAGGCGCATGACAACAGTGTATCGCTGGCTGTCTTCCACGTATGTAGCAGGTTCATTATTTTTCCTCGCCGCGCTCATTTCGCCCAGCGCTTTTCATCCCAGCGGGAGCGCAGATTGGCTCGCGCGTGCTCGCCTGACCAGCGCTTTGCCCAGTGACATTTGCGAGGACAACGCGACGTGTGCCTAAAGTTGACAAGTGGCGCTTCTGAGGATTTTGTTTTTCCTCCTGCCTCTTCTCTCTCTCTCTATCTTCCGTTTTTTCCACTTCGTTCGTCAGGCACCTGTGCAGCTTTCACGGCTGCATCAACGTTTTCAGGCGCTCATCAGCGCTGAGTCCTGTTCGCAATTAGTTTCTGCTCCGTGACCGAATCGCTGAAACACGCGGCGCTAAGCTCCCCGCACGTAGACGCGCGCGTTGTGCCTTCACTTCCGAACACGAGCGAGGAGACTCGGCAAGGTTTTGCAGTGTGCGCACGGCACATGTACCGCGGCGCATAGCCACGCAGTTCCGTGTTCAAGCGCAATCCGTGCTACGCCCTTCTTTTGAAATTATGACCGTGCAGGCTTCGATGCAGCGTTGTGCTCATCTCATCTCATCTTTCTCATCAAATGTATTTGATGGCGGCATTCGTGTAATGAAAGATTCCAAATATAGCCAACATAGTAATGTTTCTTTGGTTACAATGAAAATAAATTACCGCTCTCTGCATTAAATATCGCTGCACGAGATGAAAGAAACAAAATGAAAGCTATAAAGTTGGAATGAGGTAACGTACTATTCCTGCATATAGTTCAAAATATGCGCAATGCACAGCTAAGTATACTTCGCTAGTGGTCTTATACGTTATACCTGCATCTGTAAAATATGAAACCATGATAACATGAACGCAGAAACACATAACGAATTGTTTTCTACAATCTTTCTTTCTTGATTCTTTAAGGAAGATTATGAACGGCAGACTGTATAAAGAGGGCAACCGCATGCCTTTTTTAGCTCACTTGTTGGCCATGGCATGGATTTTATTCTGGCTACAATACCTATAGTCTGCCTTCGTCGAGCTCCATTTCCCTCTCTCGTTACCTTTGACAAGTCCCACTTCATTGCCTTAGGTTAATGTTCTGATCTACAAGCGTACCGCAGACGAGCAGTCCTGCGTGCTGCAATGAAGACGGGAAAGTCGTATTTGGATAGGTGACTTAATCGGCCAAAAGTGGTAAGCGGATGAGGCATATGTGTTGACAAGAAAAAAGGCAAGAGGAAAGAAGCCTTAGAGCACCCTAATGTGTCTTATTATGGAGGCAAAATTAAAGGGAAAAACTGTTTTTTACTCGTGTGATGTACAACCATATGAATACACATTTTATGTATAGTTGTTATCAGAATTAAGGTATAAGACAGTAGAATCCTGCCTTACACTGTGCTTTTGTTTAACAGTGCTTTCGTTTTCCGTATAAGCCGCGTGTCTTTCTTGCACAGTTTGCTCCCTAGCCTGTGATTCACATAGGTATATATACGTGCCTCCTCTAGTCTGCAAATGCGCGGAGACTGTTTGCCGAGAAGACGGGGTATTGCCCAGCCGGCGAATATTTTCTCTTTTTTATTTTCTTCTTCAACATTTGGACATTGTCTGCAGACGCGGCCGTAATCCTTTTTAACAGCTTCACGCATGTTTATCGGCCGAACGAAGCCTCACTTTTCAGGAACCATAGCCGAAGCGTACACCCGTGAGCAAAAGTATACGGACCAGAGATGGCGCGATAAAACTCATTTTCTCATCTGTCTGTGAATGCAACTTGAAATTAATGACTGCAGTTCAAACTTGACATGCTGGATTTTCTATTGCCCTCGTCAGTTTCCGTTTATGCGTGTTTTTATTACAAAGAAATTCTGTTTTTCGGGCGAACTTGTGGTCCGTATAATTTTGCTCACGGGTGTACATATATACTCGAACAAGTCGCGGAGGCTGCGCGATTAGGGACATCCGGTTATTATCACGAGAACGCAGCAACAACTAAACTCATAGCAGCATTTTTATGAGCGAAGGTGAAGTGTAAAAATGACCGCATGCCATAAGGTTTCAATGCAGGTGCAATGAAAGGAAAGACACCGAGCACGTAGAAGCACACATGTTTCTCCCTCTGACTCCAATATGCCCGTGAACGGAAGGCATTGAACTTTTGGTTAGCGTAATCTGGCAACCTTTGCGCAGACTTTCTATCAACCGAGCGAGCCACCCGTGTGCTCCTTAAACGGCAACGCAGGCTCATACTAAACGCGCGGCTGTGAACGGGCATAAACCGGAAAGACGTTTGCTTATTTTCACGTCCCATTGCCGCGTCACCCTCATACCGCTCATTTGCTTCTTTTTTTCCAGCCCCTCTGAGCTGCATTGCAAGTTAAGTTACATTTACGTCAGTCCAACCTCTCTGCCTTTTCTTAAATTAGTTCACTCCATTTCTCTTTGCACAGTACAGCGCCTCGAGTTGATCCTGTTATAGTACATATACCACAGAATGCAGAGATCGCGCACAGTGAATAATCAATTAACATACCGCTTACGGCCCTGGCCTGTCACGTTTCAGCCGTTCGGCTTTTGTTTTCATAAGAGCGGACATTTGGGCGAGTTGGTGCATGATGGAATTACACAGCGCAACAAACGTAGCGTCACATACATGGAAAAGTTATCACAGTGCAAGCGTACAAAAAAATTAGATCAGGAATGCATGCGCAACAACAGAAAATCTGCATTTTGCACATGCCACACCGTAGCGCGAGCACATACAATCAACGCGTTTCGCATTTGTTAATTCAGATGCCGTATTTATTTTTCTATTAATGCGATTGATGGATGGCTGATGCATCTGTCATGTGCCTTCTGAATGTGGTAAACTTGAATGATCAAGCGGGTTACAGTGTGTTTATGTCTCGCAATGATGTTCGTCTTACTAAAATCCGGCACACACCCACATGCACGGCAGTGCAGGTTAAGGTGAGTCGGTTCGTTATAGTTGCTTCCATTTTCCCGCTCCTCTAGTCTGACATTCCTTATACATGTCGCTACGCTTTCAATAAACATTAGTTGCGAGTTCAGCGCTTGTGCGTATCTTCCTGTCCTATACGGTCTGCGTAAAAGTTGCGCTGTGTATTTCCATCATGTGTCAGGCTTTTGAGCAGCTCGAGTCTAACAAAAAGAAGGAAAATAAAAGGAAGGGGGCCTCAGGTTCGCGTTTAAACGGACGCGTGTCAAGCTGTTGACGTTGTTTACCCGCGCTACAGGTCGCATTCGTTCGCGTCACATGGACGAGCGTCAGGCACCGTTTTTTTTAGTTTTTTTTTTTATTTTTTTATTTTTTTAAGCATAGGTGCGATCACCGCTGCAAGACCTGCTCACCGCCACCTATACACCGCGGCGAGCACGAGCCCTGGCGGCTAACCTCGACAGATGGTCAGGGAACTTGAGACGCTCGTTCCGAGGGAGAAGACGGACGCCCTTCAGGCCTGTCATCAAGGCCAGGAGTTCCAGCGCTATACAGCCTCCTCGCGCATCGGTTTCACACCGTGTTCGGCCTCCCACAAAGGCGGCCAAAAACTGACTGATTCATAGCCACTGCTCGGAACATTTACCTCGACAGGAAGTACAGTTCAGCCGGAACGAAGTTCGGGCACCGCGGTGCACTTTGTGCCTTCTGAGGTGCCGAAAAACTGGCAACGCTGGGTCGGCCGACCACTCGGTCGCAATGCGCTACGCGTGTAGAGAGGGAGAGAGGGAGACAGAGAGGCCGCCGGCGCCTATACTGAAGTTTTCACCGCTTTTTAATCGCAAATTACGCTTCCAGGCAGCGTGAAAGTTCCCCACTTGCGGCTTCCAACGGAAATGGCGCCGCAGAAGAATATTCCAGAGCATCGTTTTTTCACGTACTATTTATGTTAGTTTTGTTTGTCACTCCTTCTTTTCCGGCAATCAATCTAGTGCACCCAGAGCGCGCCGCCGCTGCCATAACGCCATCGTCGCTGCTATAACAGAGCACACCCCGTCGCACTCGTAAAACAAAGCAGCTCGTCCCACTGCAGTTATCTGTCAACTCCTTTGTCACTGGCACGCAGGTAAAGTACGCATATTAGCCTGCGACCATATGCCGGCACACAGTGACTTCAACATGAACTGTTGATGTACATGTTTCGCTTAAGTGAAAATAATGATATCTTTAAAATGTACCTAACACGCGAGCGCGCCGCTATTTTTCTCAAGTACACTGTAAAATAATTTACACCCTTAAAAGTGAAAAAAGGTGTAAATGTGTGTATAACTCACACCCTTAGGGTGTTATCTATATAAAGGACATCCTAATGGGGTGTGAGTTGGAGACACATTTACACCCTTTTTCACTTTTTAGGGTGTAAATTTTTTTTACAGTGTATGCCCGTGCAGTTACAGAAAAGCTAGCATGATACACATGGCCGCTGTGAGCTGATAGAGCGGTTGTTGTCCTTCTTCTCATTATTATTATTATTATTATTATTATTATTATTATTATTATTATTATTATTATTATTATTATTATTATTATTATTATTATTATTCTCCTCCTCATGTTATAAGCGGAAAAAAGAGCTAGAGATCTGCACACTACGGTTCAAGAATTGCGCTTCCCAACACAAGTGCGTGCAAGATACGCCTGAAGTAAGTATCATTCTCTGCGTGCTACTATACGCGCCAGTGTTGCGATTCATCGGCGTAATTTAGTATACCCTTGCTTTCGAAAGTATACGCGTCCGTGTAACCGAACACGCCTCACTGCGCGCACACACGCGCGCTTTGATTTTGCCGCGACACCTCCTGCGCCGAAAAGGACGAGTGTACCGCCGCGGCCAGGCCAATCTCTCGTCCGACGAGCGCGCGTATGTGCGCCCGCGTTAATTCGGTGAGGATAATAACAAACAACTGCCAAGTCGGCAACACCGAGCGACGGAGCGCGAGGGGCCGCTTGCAGCTAACGACTCAGAAATGGACCACCCACACCAGTGCGCGCTCCCTCGCCCCGTGGTTTCTCGTTTCGGGCCGGGCCGCGCGACATGCTGAAGATTCGCGCGAGCGAGCGTGTGCTCAGCGTCACGTGCCCCCTTCTTCTTCTTCGCGTTTTTTTCTTTCGTCTACTTCTTTTCGCCCCCCCCCCCCCTCCTCTTCGCACGCCTTTGTTTTAGAGGCTGGGCCGGCTGCTTAATGGCGTGCACCCAGCGTCCTCGGCGGTCCAACGGGAGCTATACTGCGACGCTCGGGTTTCGCCTTCCGGGCCACGCATTCTTGCGGGCCCGCGGCGCACAGGGAAGTCGCCTTGTGCTCGCTGACCGTCCGTCCCCGGGCGCTGCCGCCTCCGCAGCCGTCTTCTTTCTGCCTGTCTACCCTGGCAGCGCTTGCAACGCCATTCCGCTTGAGAACAGCTGCTTTTCAGCGCACCCTTAACGACTCGAGCCGCCGAGTGAGTAGTGGCAGCACGGAGGTTCGCGCGAGGAGCCGCCGGTCTGCGCGTTCGCTCTCCTCCGAAGGACGACGCGAGCGGGCGTCGCCAAACGGCGCAGCTACAGCGGTTGGCAGGCGGAGACGCTGGTGCGCCCCGGGTTTGGTCGCGCCGGGATCCGAGGAACGGACGAGAAGTCCGAGCGGAAAGCTGCACCGTCTCCCTTCTTCAACAATGCGGAGGAGGTGATATCATCAGCGCACTTTTGCTAGTGCGATAGCGGGCGCAGTTTCAACGCCCAGGACAACGCAAGATCTGAAAATTAGTCATTAGACAACCATCAAGAGAGAGAGAGAGAGAGAGAACGCGGGTGTCGTTTTCTTTTTATACGTATATAAGAGAATACGACAGGTTTTAAATCTCGAAATATTCATGGTATATTTTTGGATGATCCATTTAAAGCTACACTACTAATAGATACAATGAGCAAGCTTAGAATCGAAGATTATTCCTTGAGAATTTTTTTGGCGTTTCATTTGTAAAACGAATGGTTCATTAGAAGTGTAGAATATGAACGCCAAGCCTCCATTTCTGAATATCGCACCCAAACATAAGCACCGGTGCACGTGCTTGACGGCAGAGATTTTGCCATATTTTCATGTTATCTATGCGTCTGTTGTGCATGAAGAGCCTACCAAAGTGCCAGGACGAAGCTTTCTTAAGGCGAAGTGTTACCTGCCTACGGACCCAGGGTATGGCTAGGCTGGGTTCCTATCTCGCCGAGTAGACTGAGCCGATCCTGGAGACGGTGCGATCAAAGGTGGTGACATGATGCGCCGATCCTGACAACCTGCAGTACAGGATATGTGTCCGAGCAGGGGTATTGTGGTTTGTAAGGTGGCCGATCGTTGCGACTGCGCAATCAAAGCTGTGAGTAGATCGATCCTGACAATGCTATCGCATTGCAGGACCTATAGCTTCTTATAGCCCTTTTCTCCAGCTTCTGCGTGGGTGTCACGCCGCGTAGACGCATGCAGCATGCGGTCTCTCACATAGCTGAGGCGCGGAGCCGGGAACGCACAAAGAACACTTGTGAGGCTAGCCTGGAGCAGTTTCGAGAGGAACCGTTTACGTATAGCAGCGCTGGTTTAGACGTCACAAATAGTGTTCGCGTAACTCAGTGGGACCATATTAACAACGCTCACCAATGTCTCGATTAGTAGGTGCAACCGACATGTACTTGCAAGGGATGTGGGCGCGTTAAACGGCAAGCGTTACGCAAGTTTCGTACTTCTCAGTATACACACAACCTGTACTTGCAACTCTACCTGCACAGTGAGACCACCAGAGCCTTGGCATTGGAAACGTGATGGAAGTTGCCGAGAAGCTTCGAGTATACCGATTCCTACAGCGCATGGGATTTGCATATTTTATTTTAAAGACTTATACGCACAATGTAATAATTTGGTAAGCAAGTAAATACGTAGCAACGAACGTCACATTGCAATAAGCAATGAATTTATGATTAGCTACGTTTTGGATTTCAAGGCGGCGCTGACGGCCCATTCTTCATTTCTGCGTCCTTTCTTGCTCACTAAGCATCCTTTTATCCGTAGGACCGTTCTATTCGCAGTTTCATGGAGTGTAAACCATCAAGGGAGGTTAAATCAATACTTCCACTTAGTTGTTCTTCTATATAGATCTCGTTAATTCAATTGCTTGCGTGTGCTGAGGTATGGTCCAATACACAGAGTCACAGCAAGTTAATAGGAGGCTTGGCAAGAAAAGTTTCTGTACGGAAGAACATCGACAAAGACAAAGACACCTCTGCATAATTAGCAGGCGCGTCAGAACAACCAACATCGGTCTAGTGGCTCGAGCACCGTGCAATTACAGCACTCAAGGTTATGCGATGAATTTCACATTTCATTTCATCTATATAGTCGCCCACGCATTTTAATGGCTGCAGTCCAGCGTTTGACGGAGATCCGTCTTGCCATGTCAACGTCAATTCCGTCGTTTTATGGCCAGAGACAAGATTTACAGTTATTATAAGATGTTTACGTCTCAATAAATTCATAGATGAGTTCAGTCTCCAGGAGGTTTAACGAATAGGTGACCTAGATGCTTAGAAGCAGCGGCGGCCGCGCCTCTATTTATTTTCCTTCGCCATGTTCCAAGGTGCCGTCAGCATTCTCTTCGCGCTGTCAGATCTAGCTGGCCCGCGGGAACACATTCCGACATGTGTTTGTCACGTTGTTCCCAAACATTCAGCGAACTCTCCATTAAATCTTATGGACTATGTAACCATCAGTAAATTTACTAACCCATAAGCTTAATAAATTGATATTAAGCACGAGAAGGACAGCCTCGGTGAAACGGAAAGCGAAATTCATCCTTTCAATTATACATCGCGTCCTAGCCGCTATTGTCATACGCGCGCGAGCCGTTTAAGTAGATAGGCATATATGACGAACTGGTTTTGTGTCCTGAAACTCTATTCGTTCCACCGTGTTGGCCACACAATTTATTATTTCAACATACTATCGTCATTCCTACATGTTAACCGCCGCCTTCACTTAGTGGCTATGCTTGAGGTCACGGGTTGTATACCGCGGCCGCATTTCGGTGGGGGCGAAATGCAAAAAGCCCTCGTGCACTTCCATTCAGGTGTACGTTAAGGAACCGCAGATAGTCAAAAATTATTCCCCAGCCCACCAAACGGCGTGCCCCACCATCGGATCGTGGTTTTGGCGCGTAAAAGCCCGGAATTTAATTAATTAATTCGTTCCCACATACCTCGGAAAGTGTTCAGTGCAAAGCTTGTCGAGTGCGGCTTGTGCGAACCGAAGAGTTAAGTACAGAAGGAAACAAGCTAAGCAAGCGCTTCCAGCTGGGCCTGTTCGTTGTTCATCGTTTCTTGTTTTGTTGCGGTGATCAGTCCAGAACTCCTGTGCCGGCAAAATAAACGTTTTGTTAGAAACGCCGTGCGTGCCTCCTTTGTGGCTCCCTCCGTCCGATTTGTGCGACAAGGAAACAAGCAAACGAAACACGCGATGCTCGTTGTGTGTGTGTGTGGCGCGGGTGCGTCGTTCTGTGCACCCCCCCCCCCCCCCCCCTTTCGCGGCACCGCAGAGCCATAGCGACCGGAGGCGCAGCATGCGGGCACGCT
Organism: Dermacentor andersoni; assembly: GCF_023375885.2. Lineage (NCBI taxonomy): Eukaryota > Metazoa > Arthropoda > Arachnida > Ixodida > Ixodidae > Dermacentor > Dermacentor andersoni. Next base: position 69,884,084 of record NC_092814.1, read on the forward strand.
GAGGTCAGCGGCGGCAGTCAGCTATACGCGAAGAACCCATTAGAATAATAAAGTGCGCGCTATGTGCGCGCCGCGGCGGCCCCGTAACGAAGCGGGGCCCACGCATGTGAATACCTGCACGCAATGGCGGCGGCGAGAAAAAGGGCCTCTGTTTGCAGAGCGCACGCGCGCCGCGCAGCTCCGCCGAAAGGAGGCGTCGCGACGTAGCGCTTCATTAGCGCTCAGCGGGATGCAGCCGCGCAAGGCGAGAGCCGGCCGCTGTCTTCTTTGTGGCCCAAAAGCGGACCTCGCCAAAAGCGGCCGCCAACCTGGGCCGTTTGTTCTTGCGAATTTCATTTGGGCCCTGCTTTCTCTCTGGTCCGCGCGGGCCGAAAACGAAACGTGAGCAGAAGAAAGAAGGGAGCCGTGCAAAGCGGAGGCCGGGAGGGGGGGGGGGGGGGGAGGGCTGGCACGTGCGCCGTACTTGCAAAAACACCGGTGCCGCCAAGTGGCTCGCCGGGGATATATATACTATACGTCCCGGAGCGATGCCGCGCCCACGTGGTGAAACTGACGGAGGGAGGGGGGGGGGGGAGGCACCCCCGCAGCCCACCAGTTTCCGTGGCAGCAACGTGTGTGTGTGTGTGCCTGCATGCGTATAACGGAGACGAAAATGACAAGCTATTCGCCGAGGTGCTACAGGACCAGCGCCGATTGAACCGCTTCCGGTTTTTAACTTGCGCTGCTCAACCTTGACGCAGCTCTCTGCTATACTACAAACGGCCGTGCGCATTGGCTTCTGCATAAACGGCGCAACGCGGTGTGTTGAACTAGTGTGAACGTGTTTTACTTCCCGGCACTGTCATATCTTATGTAGTGCATAAATTTAGGCCATAGAGTGGCAGCAGTCACTTCTGCAAAGGCAAAAATGAATTAGTACTTCCTTCCGGCGATACTTTTCACCATGTGCATAACATAAATCGCCGCTAGAGACAACAGAAACATCAACACATGAAGTATAACAACAAATAGACGTTCATGCATGCAAATATAGACCGTTTGTCCTAGGTAACGTTAGCGAAGCCGTTCAACAACAAGAACAACAACAAAACACGGTGCAAGATGAAATTATAAAGCCTATACGGTGTTCAGTCGTCAGAAATCTGACGACCAAGCACCCTAGGTCTTGTAATCGTATATCGGTCTTGTACGTCTTGTAATCGTATATATCGTAATCGTATGGCTTTCTTGTCTTTCTTTTGTTTTATTTTATTTTTTCGTGAAACAGCCTGGCTAAGCTCAGCTGGGGCACCCTATTGAGGTGTCTGAATGCTGCGGCGATATGTGCTCACGAGAAACTAACGGACAGCGGCAGTAGTACCTCAATGGCCAGATCTTCCGAAGCTGTGTTTGTTTAGTTAAACAATGTGCAGTACTCCTCTGCCATGAGTCACGGCGTATAGTGCTTATCTGCTGACGTAAATGTTTCGGCAGCAACGTAACCTTACTAAAGAATTATTTTTGTTTCATGTCCTTCCCCCAAAAAGAGCAAGTCCTCAAACACAAGAATGTTTAAAACTTGTTGTAGTTGAACATATTGTCTGAAGATGTCGCCACTTGCGTTCCTGCTCGCGTCGCATGCATATTTTAACATCACGCACCAATGACGCTCATGAGAAGCGGCTCTCCATGATTCCCGGTTCATTTTCGATTTCGAGTTAGCGTTTTACTTACTATAATTTTTCGCTTATTTCAAAATTAACTTGAGCGTTCTTGCCGGAGTTGCCCTTATTGACATTCCCAAAAAGCACGCCAAGTATCTTACGCCCTAAGGTGTACTTAGCCCACTCGAGTACTCCGAAGAAACCTGCGTGATGGTGCAGAAAGAAAAAAAAAATAACGCAATGCTTCTCTGGTAAACAGGGTTCTTACGTACGAACATGTCCCTGGTGTAAATTACGGCAAGGCTTTCTGCTCTGACATCGTCCATGGAAACTTGCACTTTTATTTATCATGTGCAACGACTAAAAAATAATCTTTTAACAACGTATGATCACACAGCGAGAAAAAAGCACAACTTCTGATATGTTTCGGACACAGTATAAATTTATAAGAGGTGAAAAAGAGCAAGGAACTGAACATTCAGGCAAACATAATATGCGCACACGCTACCGTATGCAGTCTTCACGACATTGGTTCACAATGGAGCTTGACATTTCTACGCCCAAAGTTCATGGCAGCTGTATTGTGGTCTTTACATAACACGTAAGTGGTCTTCACCCCAAGAATGGCATTTAGTTTTTATACTCGCTGTCTGCTGAGCGTTTTCACGTTGTTTCCGTTTATTTTTATTCACACATAAGCGTTTCGCACAAGGTTCCAGGAATAACCGTGTGTATGCAAATTACTGTGCGAAAAAGCTAAACAAGCTGTACTGCAGCGCTTACATGCCAGGCAACAGCATTACAGTTACAATGAAAAACATCAGTACGAGAATTTTGATGTTTATGCCTTTCTGGTGCAGCGCAAAGGCCTTCTAGTGCCACACTAAAATCCAAAGCCTATATTACCATACAAATGCCTGACCTGAAACACGAGGTAAGAGCAATAACTGTATAGCGTTAGCAAGACTGACAAGAGAAAAGTGACAAGACGAATGCTAAACTCACGACTGGTTCATATCGGGAAGGAAGACAGCATTGTAAGTACACTTACAATGAAGGATCATGCGCCAACTAAATGACAGTATGTTATCAATGCGAGGTGCAATATTAAATTTATCATCGAAGGTAAACGCATCCCAACGCTCTGCCCACAAACGATCGGACGCCCCTGTATGCGCCTCTGCTGTGTATCATCTACATCCCCTGTAAAATCAGGTGTTCCACAAGGTTCCGTTTTAGCCCCTTTATTATTCTTAATATATATAAATGACCTTCCTGAATGTACTTCCTCATCCATAAAGCTTTGCGCCTATGACTGTGGTCTTTATCGTCAAATAACTAACCCTCATGACAACCTTCTCTTGCAATCTGACCTTAACGCTATCTCTAATTGGTGCAACAGTTGGCTTATGACTTTAAATGCTATTAAATGCAAAAGCATGACAATTTCCCGCCGTACTAACAAGCCTTCACCCTTTTGCTACAGGATTAACTCGATACCCCTTGAATATGTCACTTCCAATAAATATCTCGGTGTTTACCTAACAAATAACTTTTCATGGCATGTTAATGTAAAACACATCACCAACAATGCTAATCGCACCTTCGGTTACCTGCGCAGAAACTTTTCCCAAGCGCCAAAACATCTTAAGCTCACTTTGTATCTAACCCTAGTTCGACCTAAGCTCGAATATGCCACCGCAATATGGGATCCAGCTGTTTGGTACTATAATTGACGATATCGAAGCAGATCAAAATCGTGCAGCGCGTTTCATTCTATATCTATCTATGCCCGTACTGCGAGTGTTTCCTCAATGAAATCGCAATTAGGTCTACCTAACTTGCATGTTCGAAGGAAGCTCTCCCGTCTGTTTACTTCACAAAATTTATTTTACTAATCCATTTCTAAAAAGTGAACTCTTTTCCGAACCAGCTTACTTATCAACACGTGTCGACCAAACACATAAAGTTCACGCCCCATTCTGCCGTACAAATCTATTTATGCACTCTTTCTTGCCGAAAACTAGAACAGATTGGAACCACCTGCCCCCCCTCCATTGCCTGCATAGAATATCATGTGGCCTTCAATGGCGCGATGAAAAATTTTCTGCACTTGTAGATTGAACACGTTAGCTTATCTTTGTACTTTAAATGTTTTAAATGTACAGAACGCACTATGTGCGTTCTGTATGTGTGTGCTTTGTTTTTCTTTGTTTTTTCTTGATTTCATCCGCAACTTTACATTCTGTTCTTGTTCAACCATGTACCCACCCCCTCTGTAACGCCCCAAAGGCCCTGAGGGTAAATAAATAAATAAATAAATAAATAAGGCGCTGGCAAAATGTAAATTGAGGTCCCTACAGGAGGCAGTACGTTGGCAATACTTGGTCCACGTTGAATATCCTGTCATTGTCGCACATGCGCCCTAGATATGCAACACTATCCGCAAAGGAGTTCTTATACGCTAGAAATGTAAAACTACATATCAGCCAATCGTGACGTTGGGCACATATGTGAAGGCGGCCGGCAAATGAAAAACAACACTTACGACTGAAAGTATTGTCGATTCGGCATCCTGGTGGTCGAATTATTATTACTAGTATTTCTTTATCCGGAAGCTCTTTTTGTCACTGGTCGATCGCCTTCCCTATTATGATCTTCCTTTTCATGATTGACCGGCGTCTGTTCTTACGAACCACCCTGGCGCGGGAATTGTTTTGTGAATACGGGTCCTACAAACGAACTCGCAAGGCCCCGCCCCGTATTGACAAAGCAGCTTGTATGCTAAAGCGATACGCAAGGGCAGGTTCTGGCCAACAATGATCTGGAAAACATATCATTCGTCAAGGTGGCCGGCCATCAGACTTGTACGTAACGAATTACGTGTAATTATTTACTTGTCATCAATTACGTTTTTTCGTAATTCTATAATTTAACGATTACTTCGTTGACTTTTTTCAGTAACCAATTACATGTAAAAAATTACATTTTTGACGAAAAAGAAAGCTATAACAAGGGAAGCAACTTTGAGCTAGTGTCCAAAGGGTTAAAACGTGTAGTGCATGGTTTACCTCCTTCCCACAATCGGCGTCCTGCAGCTACGCCTCGATGAGCTGAACATGGCAGGCTTGCAGATTTGCACGCCTCCTGAAAGTTCGACCTCCGAGCTTCTCTCTTATAACCACTTGCTCTCTCTCTCTCTCTCTCTTTCTCTCCTGTAAGTGCTTTTAAACGACCCTCATAGGCGGTAAGAGCTGCTGCTCAATTCTTCGCTTAAGGCCATCTACGACTTCTGTGATTTAGACACAAGTTTTTGGCCGTTTAATGCGTATGTTTCCATCTGTCTGATATAGTGACTCATATATACACATAGCTTTTACGATTGTAACACGGTAACTACATTTCTAGGGCTGAATAATATGCAGCTTTATATTAAATTACACATTAGATTTGGCCACCTTCTTGAGTAACGTGAACGTTTGCTGGCGTCTGTTGCAATGAAACGTTTAAGTCTAAATGGCAAACGAGTGAAGGGCGCCCGGAGGAGGTCCACCAGGTGTTGGCCGATAAATTGAAACGGCGCTTCTATAGCGATAGCCACTTGGAGAGTGCTCACGGAATCGCTCACGGACGATTGTTTTTTTTCCACTGGCTCTCATCAGGAGCGCCTTCCCCTAGCCCCAACAACAGTCAAGAGATCTGCTTCACAGAATACCAAGACCCGATCGTCGACATATAGCGGCATTGAGTAAATACAATCACTGAGCAAGGTGTCCGTACGTTACAACACGGCCCTTAATTCTCTCCAGCGCGCACATCCAACGAGCTTTCAGTGTCGCTGCAGATGTCTTCGCAAGAAAAACGAGAGAAGATTAGTGATGAAAATTTTGAAAAGCAATTCTTGGCTAAGATAAACAACGCGTGAAGGGCTGCCAAGAACGTATTGAACGAGCCAGGCCATGCAGCTCGTTTTGTTTACTGTATTTGAGCAACGTTAATAAATGTAGAGAGGAAAGTAACATATAAAGTAATCGATTAATTTTTAGTAATTGCTGAATTACTTTCGTGGGGCAGCAATTGGTAAACATTGAATTACATTTTTAAAATAAGTACATGTAATCGGTTACTTCTTTTCTGTAACGTGTACAAGTCAGTATGCCAGCCGCTGACATTCTGCGAAACCATTTTTGTTCGCAATCACTTTTTGTCATGAAGTGCTGCTTAGCTTAGCGTATACTATATATACATATATATAAGAAAGCAATTAAAAGACATGATTCTGTCTTATGTACAAGCGCGAAGACGGAAAGTTTTGTGAGTCCTTCTAAATTTTCTGTAGCTGAAGAGTGCGTTGCGACTGCAAATAGGCACGCCGTCACAAACTCCCTATACTACGATACCAGAACTTAACGGCTTACATCGCTCGTTTAGCCCGTCACGTCACTCGCCGGAAAAATGCGGTGAATTCGCGTGCACAAACTCGTAGTCTGGCTGCAAGCCGGCTCAAGATGTTCGCACCGGCTTGGGTGAGGGCGCCGGGCGAGTGCTGGGTCCCAGCTGTCCCTGTGGCGCGGGCCTCCCCCAGGCACCCGCGCTGAGTTGGTGCAGTTCACACAAATTTCCCTTATCGGACGTTGGCGTCGGCAGCTGCGTATTGGCTAACCGTAGGCCCCCCTTCAGAGGGGCCTTAGCAGCCGCTGCAGCCAATGGCATTTATCCCGCGAGATTAAGGCGGCAAGGAGGCATCTGCTCATGGGGGAGGGAGGGGGAGAGGGCAGCCGAATTGAATCGTCAGCAAGAGCAGGCAGCGATATCGATGTCGGCTCCCGCGCTCCGTTTCATCCACGCTCAATGCAGCCCTCCTCCGGCCCCCATCCCCGCGCTCAGTCATGGGGAGGGGGGGGGGGGAGGAGGACGCGCGTTTCGATCGCCATCCCTCCCCCTCTTCTTCGTGGGCAGTACCGACAGTTGGGCGACAGGCGGCGCTTATTGAGCTGGTCTCTGTGTACACGAGCCGCCAGAAATAGCGAGTCCCGCACAGAAAATGACGCCTAGAGCGAGATGGAGCGAGCCCTTTAGCGACTGCTCGGGAAACGCCTATCAGACAACGACGCCGTACATACGTCGCAACGGCTCGCCGGCGCTCCCTTTACGATCCTGACGCCGCCGGATCCGCCGAGGCGGACGGCCATATGAGCTAAACATTGCACGAGGATCAGAGACCAGGGATCGAAGCAGACGTTATATCGAGGCAGGCTTAATGTTCCGCCGCTGCGTCGCCACATCATTGCGACGCGGCAAAAGTGACCTTTCAGATTGTCGGCCCGAGTGCGGAGAGAAGCTGTTTAGGCGAACGTGCACGGGTGGTCTATATATACAAGATGCGCTGCTCTGGCAAAGAACTGCGCCGTGGTACAGCACATACAGCAACACACATCCGCCAAATCCACCGCGTCGCGGCCGAACACCTCCAGGGGTCGCGACCATTCAGAATTGCGCCTATACCGAGCCGGAATTCGGGAGACCCCGCGCGTGGAGCTCCGGCACGGCGTTGCGCGGCGGCGTTCCGCCTCTGGAGGCGACGGCTGCTGCTACGCGGAGCAGCTGTTGCGCTGCCGAGGTGCGCGCTCTCCGGCAGCCGCCGTTTCGTGCTCCCGGGACACGGCTCGTTAGCTCAGGATTATTGGCTCGCGCCGGCAGCTCCGCGCAAGTGTGCTCCGAGGCGGCAGAGCCGCTCGCCAAGCGGCCGATGCCTCGCGCCGGGCGTTGCAAATTAATTAGCGCGCAGCGAGCGAGAGCGGGGGAGTGCGATCCATCGCCAGACCATCGATGGCGCCGCTTAAACGGCTGCACCTCTGAGGAAACCCAGCGCATCGCGGTCTGCGGCCTCGCTGCAGAGCCCACCAACGAACGCGCAATAGCGTACACCAGATATTGGCCTTGCCGGCCAATGGGGGGTCGAGGCTTCGGTTCGAATATACAAGCTTCATAAGCATCTACGCGAAAATCTTTCACACGTATAGAGCACCTCAGTTAGCTTACATATTCTTGCTCCTGCAATGAAAGTGGAACAACTGCAAAGCGTGCTGCGAAGCTACAAACTGGCTGAACATCGGCGCCAATAATTATATCGAATGTAGCGTTCTTCTTGTGGTTTCTCGTTGATTTACTTTTCATTTCATTCATTATTTTGGAACTTCGGCTTACTGGAAAATCGGGAGCACACGTTGCAAGCCATAGAGAAATCGCTCTCCAAAACGATGTGGGAAGATTACAAACACTGTGGTCTGGTTGGACACATGTATATTAATAAAGGTTGACCGTTCGGCTGTCCGACCAGCTTGCTGTTGTCCCACGCGTGTACATGGCGCCTATCAAGAAGATGGGTCATAAATAGAGACCGGATGTTTAGGCGCTAAAAATGCTGCCGGAGTCGCCTACAACAGGCACTAAAGCTGTCATCTGATGCATACACAGGCGCCTAATATTGGCGTTTAGCCTCCATGTATGGGCTCACCTAATGAGAACTTCCGCTTTGCATCTGGGGATAAATTATGGCATAAGGCTCATTGAACCCTTGTTTTGTGAAATTCACTTTATTTTCCCGATAAAACGGAATTATGCGAGCTGCGTAGGTTGCAACATTTATGCTAAATTTAATGTGACCAGACACCACGAGAAAAGCTGTGAAACGACGAACAGGCACCGTCTCAAGATCTGCAAGTTTCGTGTCGCGCCTTTTTTTTTTTTTTTGCTCAGTATTGATTTGTATAAGCAGAAAAGCAACGCTCCACATTCACCGAAGCTAGGGACACAGATTTGTACTTGAGAAAGTTTGGATGATCCAATGCCCTCTGGAATTGCGCAGTATGTTCGCCGGTCAGAACATTTAGCAGTTCTTTTTTTTTTCGGAACCTAGAACCTTGGATTTTTGTCAAAGACCGATTAATGTCACCAACTATTTCTATCAGCAACAGGTACATTGGGGATAGGGGCGAACCCTTCTTGACCCTCCAAAATGAGCACCACATTCCGGGTAAGGGTGGCGCCCCAGTATTGAAGTTTCCGAATGATTTATGCTAAAAGCATGAAGTGAGCGCACGAGTAGGCGAAGTCACCTTCAAGTGTGTCGTCGCGTAGCGCAGTTTGAGCCCTTCTCAGAGCGATGCTTTCATCGCTGCAAAGCTTTTAATAACAGCCTTTGCACCGGCAAATTATTTGTCGTAACAATCGGCTGCCTTTAGACAAGCTCCCCAGCGGGTGATAACAATGTAAACAAAATATGGCCAGCACAAAACGCGGGGAAATGCGTTCTTGCGTTCTGGAAAGGCAATATAGGCAGGATCATCGAAATAGGCATTTGTAGGCGCAGTAGAAGTACCCCTAAAATATTTATAGACCCATAATGTGTTCTTATAAGTTAAATAGGGACGATAAGGTCGCAAGAAAAAAAAAGAGAAAAGGTCATTTGCCTTTTCCAGTCTGTAGTCATAAACATGGCGTTAGGACGAGTCTTTCCGCACATTAGAAGTGTACACCTTCCATCCTTGTTCGAAAAAGGAAAGAAAGTCCACCCGAACCCCATAGAGAGTTTTGAAATAGGGGCCCCAAACATTCGGGGCCCCAAGGAAATAGCGTCGAAGCCACTGCGCATGCGCGAGACACAAACTGCGTTTGGGTTTTGCGTCGGGCACGCTATTTCGCTGATTTAGCGGCAACCCCAAAAGCTTTGCGTCAGCAAACATGGCAGCACCCATCAAAGCGACGGCTCTAACCTAGCACCAAACTGGGCTCGATTGGTGGTAACGCGCGAAGTTCGCAAGCTAGGAGAAGTGACTGCGGTTATCGCTTTCGCTCAACTAGCGTGTGTTATGAAGATTGATTCATTAGACACCGCTGATTCCGAATTCTATTGTCGATTTCATGGCTCATAGGCCCAACACGGCTTAACTTGGCTGGTGAAGGCACGTATAGTTGGTCGCTCAAAACTAAGCGCAACTAATTGCTTGCTATATATATATATAATTGCGGAAGATCTCATGCCACACATCCTTCTTCAATTTCAGATCTTCCGGTATCATGCGCACGGCAAGGAGGCAATTTTCATGCACTAAATGCCTCAAACGGCCCATGTTTGTAGCGGCGTGTGACGCTGACGGGCGGCCGACTTTGGTATCGTTCTACACCGAATATATGCCCTCCCGAAATCTTTGGTGCCATTCAGTGGCACGGCTTCTCGATAATGCTTCGTCACCATATCCTTACTGGATCAAGTTTTATGTCTCATCAGAGGTTTTCCCTGACTTAGCGCAGAACCCTCTGCCAGAAATTGCTGTCCAATCTGTGCATGTAACGTCCAACAAAATACGCGAACAAGTCAAACGGTGGGTTGCTGAAGACAGCTCTGCCGCCTAATGAGTTTACACGGAAGCCCTTCCGAGGGAAAATCTACTCTGAGCACATACAAAGCAACTAAATAACACTAGTTAACATTTGAATTAATTTGAATATCACAGAAAAAGAGATAAAAAATTACGCCCTGGAAATTCTTTTACCAGAGGTTTTTATTTATTTATTTATTTATTTATTCATTTATTTATTTATTTATTTATTTATTCACATACCTACATATAAATGGCTTTTGGTTAAAAAAAAAGCACTCGTAAGTTTGCACTCATTCGTTCGTATTTGTGTTCCTCCTCGTCGCGCCGTTCTTATACCAATGCATCTATACGTCACAGCCGGCAGTAAACGTATATTACCGCATCTGTACTTCAGTCAAGTATGTTCGAAAGTGGCCTACGGTACAGAGCTGCAGAACTGAGCTTCTTACTGTCTTGTGGTTTGCCGAAGAAGGCGTCTCGCTCCACTCAAGTCCCAATTTAGTCGTTGCCTAACCACCGGACGCGATACTCCCTTTACTAGCACCGCGCGTATTGAATGGAGAGGGAAACTTGAAAGAAAGAAACAAACATAGGGGCGCACAAGATGAACGTCCGGTTACATGCCTTGCACTCAGGACTAAGGGTGATAAAGGAAACAAGGGGCAAGAGAACTGATCCCGATGCCGGCAGCGGTATAGCTCAGTGGCTATGGCAGTGAGCTGCTGAGCTTGATGTAGCGGGTTCTAACCCGGACGTGGCAGCCGCATTTCCATGTGAACGAAATGCAAAAAACGTTCGTGTGCTTAAGTTTAGCTGCTTGTTAAAGAACCCCAGGTGGTCAAAATTAATCCACAGCGGCGTGCCTCATAACCTTTGGTACGTAAGAGCCCCAGAATGCTTTTTTTCCCCTTCTTTTTTTGACCGAGTCCAAATGCACAAAGCTTTTTGTTCCTAAGAGCAGTTTGCCATTGGCTGGCAGCGTTCACTAATAATATATATGATTGGTTGAGTGATTGACTGACTGATAAGCGGGAATTAAGCCTGCTGACCGCAAGGTACCGTATTTGCTCGATTGTAACGCGAGTTCTTGAATGATTTTCATCGCTTGAATTCGACCCACGCGTTACATTGGAATAATGGCAAAATTGATCATTTTTAAAGCAAATATTCTAAATCTCACAGTTTTTATTGTTATGTTGGCAACCTGGACGTCTCGATCCAATCTGTAAACAAGTCGATCGAAGTCAAAACTTGGTTTTTGTTAGAATCGACGCCATTTTCGCTGTGCATGTGACTGGTGTTACGGTTACAGGGCTGCAGCACTCTATGGGGGCCTTTCGCGCTTCGACTCCGTTTATTCGTGACGTTATGGCAACGTAGCGCATTCGGTATGTCGCCCGCTTCGAGAGGCGAGCAATTTTGACGGCCCAGAGGGCGGGAAACTCCGCCGTGGCTCGGCGGCTCGGCGTCAACGATTCAACGATTCCCGAGTGGCAAGACCAATGGAAGGCACTCTTTAAATCCGAGCCCGGCCGGAAGGGCTTTGCGGACCTCGTAGGGACCTGGTAGTGTCCCCAAATGAGATGGTTTTGTGGCCTCTTAAAAAGTACTTCATCTCAAACAAGCTCAGAGATGATGTGATTCTCGGGCGATCACTTTCGGAGACAGTTTCGCTTTCGCGATGCTTGGCTCGTCCCGGCACCGATCCCCTCAAAGTATACGGCTGACAGTACTCTTTGCGCTGATAGCGAGCTTGCACACAGCGCCAAAAACACTTGTCGGGGACGCTTTCGGTGGCGAGTCACGCGAAATTTCGCGAAAGTGAACCTATCTCTGAAAAGGATCGCCAATAAGAGAACTTGTTTGCTAATTGTGATTTCTTGAATGAAGGTCCCATTTCTTCTTCCTTTCGTCTCGCGTTACAATCGTGGTTTTATTTTTATTTTTTAAGTTCGCTTGTCTGGAATGTCGACGCTCGTAAAAGTTATGGAATACCAACATGCCCAAGCTTACACTCTTTCAAGTTACAATCGTGGCCGCATTACATTCGAGTAAATACGGTAATTGTCTAACGCACGGCTGGCACCTGAACCTCTGTGCGCAGTGCGGGAAAAGAGGAGAAGGTACTGAAAGAAGACAGAGATGGGAAGGAAGATAATTAATTGAACAGACCAGCTAATAATATGTTCAACATGACGACCTGCTCTTACGAAAAATTCTGGCGTATGAACTTTTTCAGTTGAACGGGAGTAGGAACAAGTCTGTTGATCTCAGCGTGGCGTGAACTTCGGTTGACGAGTGGGGTCGAAATTCGTCAAGCTCTGACATTCAGTTGGAAACGAGCGCACGGTCATTACAGCCACTTTCTTTGCCAACGCCGTGATTGTGCGTAATTTCGACGCTAGAAATGGATGTTGCAAGCCAAGCCACTAATCACTAGAGTTGAGGATTGGGCGAGTTGGTATGCATTCTAGAACTGGTACAGCGCAACATAAAAAGGAAGAAACAAGCCGAGCCGGCCAGATAAAGGAACAGAGCGCTGACTTCCAACTGGTTTATTGGCAAGTTGCAGGAAATATATACCTACAAGAAAGCATCAGGACATTTTGTCACAACACTTCGCAAAACGTCAAACCGATAGAAGGCTATACCATCATGAGTCCCTGCACGCCACAGAAACAGAAATCTTTGTGCCTATCTCCACAGGAAGCAAGATTTCTTGATCAGTTTAACCTTGCATGACAGAAGTGCGCGTTCTGTGACTCATGATGCTGTAGCCTTCTATCGGTGTGACGTTTTGTGAAGTGTTGTGACGACTTGTCCTGATGCTTTCTTGTAGGTATATATTTCGTGCAACTTGCCAATAAACCAGTTGGAAGTCAGCGTTCTGTTACTTTATCTGGCCGGCTCGGCTTGTTTCTTCCTTTGTATGTTGCGTTGTACCAGTTCTAGGAAGCCACTAATGCTTTCAGAAGAATACTTTCTCACTCCCATGCAGCAACATTTACAAGTTTTCCTGTTTATATTATTTTTCTCGGTTTTTTCTGATCGCAATACCAATACAACACGACGTAACATCATGTGGCGTGACGTAACACGAAATGGACCGGGCTACCGTAAAGACTGGGTTCCGCTGGCGCGCATTCGTCGGAGACCAGGAAGTGGCGACATTTGAATCGGAGATGGCATGCGGCGCGCGCCGTCCGCACTGGAGCGCATGCGCGGGCCCCGCTCACGCGCCCTAACGAGGTCCAGCCGGGAGGAACACGACACAACTCGCGCGGCGGTCTGCGGCGGCAGCAACTGCAGCCACGCGGCGCCCAAGCCGTCGACAGGCGCTCTGTCCGCGCGGAACCGTGGCCGAATGAAATTTGGCGCCGCAGCGCGGTTGCACATGTAAATAAGCCGGTGGCATCAAAGAGCGGCGCCGAAAGCGCGACACAAAGGAAGGCACCCCTTGCTGGATTACGGAGGCCGCGGCCTGCTAGGATACGCCAAGGGTGGCTCCGAAAGCAAGCGCTTCTCGCGAAGGCGCGCGGCAGCGCTCATGCGTTCGATGTGTAATCTGAGATTAGATCGACTGGCGTTAAGCACGTTCGATACACGCTGATGGATGGGAAGACTTACGGCCGCCCTATCCCACAGAGGCGCGGGGCCGCCGTTCCCCAAACGCACGGCGAAGCGCCGCGCTGGACGTACGCGACAAATCAGCGCGGTTTCGCTCGCCAGCCTCGCGGGAGAGCGTGCGCGCGGAAGCCCGTCTCGAAGACGTCGCAGGCTTCGAGTCACGCGCGGCGGCCAGGAAGGACCGACTCGTCGCTGCAGCGATCGCGAGCGGCTTTGTTCGCGCGCGCGAGTTTCGGAAAAAGGCGAATGGTGAAACGAAGGAGAAACGGCGAGGGCGCCGCAGCCCGAAAGGCCCCGTCTTCGATGCTGCAAGTCAGCCACTTTCTTGATACCATATATATGCTGCTACGTCAGTTTGGCCAAAAGCAATTGAGGAATTCGTTTATCCTTAAATGTACAGCAAAGTAAGATGGTGTGTTTCCACTGCAAGTACGTGGGAAACGTATACAGACGAGTACGGTAACTACAACGGTAGCTCTTTGATAAACATTGTGCAGGACCCGCTTCTTTAAGTTTGCTCTTCTTGAACAGTATAGTTCTCGTCAAGGAGAATGATTATCGTTCATCTTTTTTTCTACTCTTGCTCTATCATATTTACTCCAAGCATGAGTTAACAAAGTCGGTTGCCGTGTACAGGACGTGTGCAGTATTGCCAGGCAGCATAAAATGCAGGATAACTATCATTTTAGATATTATAGTGAGCGATGCGCTCTTACTATGCTATACGCTCATGCTTAACTGCGTTACCATTCCTCTTTCGAGAGCCGACGCAGCGAAAGAACTTTCCGCACTTGCGCGTGACCTAACATTAGCTCAGTAGAATTCATCCGAGTTTACAAGTGCACGCCTTCATACCCTGGACCCTAATTTACAGCTCCGTATTCCGCCCAACCTTCCACGACGTATATAACTCCACTCTTCTAGTCCGTCTATGGCTTGGAGTCGCATTTTCAAATGCGTACTCCTTTCTTATCAGAATGGCTAACAGCCCACTTTGTGACTTTTGCAGGTGCAATGAAACAATCGCGCACTTTCTTTGTGAGTGCCCTCGTTTCCACCTGCACAGAGCAGTCCTCTCAGCCACCCTATAGACAAACTGGACAAGCGCGCAATAACAGAAAACAACATCCTTGGAAACTGGCCTACGTGAACATCAGCGCGATCCACTATGAAGGCGCTGCTGCGGTACTTAAAAGGCACGGGGCTTTCTGACAAATTGTGGCTGTACCCTGTGTGACGTAAGATTCGACGGTGACACTGCATAACACTAGGAACGCCTTCGCCGACTGCGTGACAGTGCCCACACGCAGAAACAGTTCGTGTGTATCGTGTGTACGTTTGTGTGTGCACGTTGTTCGGATTTTTTTTCCTTTCCTTTTCTTTCCACTCTCACCTATCGCATCCCTTTGCCCCTCCCCCAGTACAGGGTAGCCAACCGGAGATAATCTCTGGCTAACCTCCCTGTCTTTCCTTTGCCTTTCTCTCTCTCTCTTTATTGCGCGCAGCGGAAGCAGTCAGCACAGCTTTTTAGCATGCAGAGTTATTATGCCAGGGTCCTTAGCACTAGGCTTTGCCAAAATATGAACCGCTCTCCTTAGAGAGGCATTAGAAGTCGCATCTTCACATGTAACTGAACTCCTTATTATTGCCTCTGCATTGGATTCACAGCATCAGTAGAGGACGCACACAAATGGACAGTTTCTGGCGACTTCCAAGCCGTACTTATGCCGCTAAAGCATGTGCACACAACTGCGTTCAGCGCACACTTGGTGTATGAAACCCTCGAAGAGCACACAAAATCTAGAGAGCAAAGAATCCCATTGTATAGCGTTTCAATAAATGACAGGAAACTACAATATCCCTGAAAACATTGTAGCCAGTGACGCTGTAAAACAGGCACGCGAAAATGATCCCCTCCCTCTTTTGAAGTCCGCCTGCTGCTGAGGAAGATATCCTGTTGACTTAGCGGGAACACCTGCTTTGATCAGCAGTCGAAAATATCCGAGTTGTTCTTTATTTGCCCTTACATTCAGTTCTATTCCGAGAAATCGAACAACAGAAAGATTGTAACTTTATTACGTCGTCTGCGGCTTGGCACACGCGGTACTTTCTCCTCAGACTACAATGCGTTGCTATAGAGTCCACAACACCCTTTAGGCCACGGAGACGATGATTTTCGCAACCATTTTCCCGAGCGCCCACGACAAACTACAGCAAGGAGAAGACTGAATATTGATTTGATCTTGTTATATCGTCGACTATTCACATTAAATACCTAAAAAAACTTGGCTAATGGCGAATAGCGGTGTTACAAAGAAGAGTGCTAGTCGCTAAAAGAAAAAAAAAATATTAAGTAGAAAAGAATTTGGAAAGCGGCAATAACTCAGGGTTGAATTAAATAATTGTGTCTGGGTTCATTGTTGTAAAAGGTTATCCTCTACAGACTGAGGTGTGTCACGCACGCTTAAGTTTGATATATGTAGTAAGGCACAGTTATGTAGCTATATGTTCGTGTGCGAAATTGTGCGCGTGCGTGTGCGTATTCTTGGACTCTTTTCAGTTCTTGCACTCGATTGCGAAAGTGTGCCTGTGCATGCCTCTTGCACTCTCTTCTCTGCCTTCCTTTCCTTTGCTTGGGAAACTTTGAACACAGTACGTGCATGTCTCGTGGCTCTCTTCACTTTCAGTGCTTTCTGTGTTTTCCTTTTCGGTTGCGTGGTGACGAGGAGTAGCAGGGGTAGCCTAATTAAAGCCGCTAAGCCTCTCCTTTAAATTTTTATAATTAAAGAAATAATAACGCATGAAATTCGCGAAGCCATCTCAGGTCAACCGCCTCTTTACCTCGGCAAAACCTAGATTGGCAAGGTGGCCTTGTATGCATGCATTTTATAGTATAAACCTCACATAAGCGGCCCTGAAAACCGAGGAGAAATGTGCAACATTAAAAATGAACTTCGCAAGTGGTAGGAATGAATGAATGAATGAATGAATGAATGAATGAATGAATGAATGAATGAATGAATGAATGAATGAATGAACCATTTATTTATCAGGATGGCTTATTAGCCTAAATGAGGAAGGGGTGGTAGGAGAATCCCTGAAAGGAAGGAATAAAACTTGGAAATTTGCAATTATTATGTCGGTACTACGTATGATGAAACAGCAGGACTTAATGTGACACAGCGTCCTGCTGCGTACTTAGCTGGTACACTATTTAAAAGAGAGGAGTACACAAAGATAACACTCTAAATTGTTCGATCAAAAGGCGGATCAAACACGCGATAGAGGGGGAGAGCGGTTTGTGAGATTACATTGATCTGAATATCTTCTAACAAGTGCGAAAGCATGTTTGAGAGATGAGCTGTTGCATCTGGAGTGTATAGTGCCTTGCAACCTTCCGCAGCGTAACTGAAGAAAGTTCAATATTTCACGAACTGAGAAAGTGCCTAAGTTATCAGGTAGAAAAGAGCACCTGTAGACGAATCACTGACGATATGACACATAAGGTATATATGTCGAGCAAATTTTGATTGTCGGTGTCGGCAGAAGTTGCAGAAGTCCCCTGCGTCTTCCAACTAAAAAGTGGCAGGGCGTCCTGTAAGTGACCGTCGAAAAGCCCTAACATTAGGGAACATTTCGCTATACTTGGGAGCACTGATTGCCAACGCTACAAAAAGAAAACATGAATATATTATCTCTTGTCACATCGATCTGCTTAGGAGGGAGTCAAACGTTGTGGAAAAGCACCCAACGAATGTAGCTGTTTCCAAACCCATCAGATCAATCAATCACATCGTGGATGCGTCAATGCTAAGACCGAATGGCTTTTACCCACGAAAAAGACCCACGTCCTGTCCAGAGTTATTGCCCCAAATGCGAAGCGATACCTTACCAGATACCGACCGATAACCTTATCATCTATGCTGAGACGTTGACCTTGCACACCTAGGGTGCGATCTTGTACGCGTTCTAAAATAGAACGGAGGCGGTCCGTTCAACCAAGCCGCACACGATTGGTCAATTTGAACCGTGACGAACGCCATGACGTCAATTGTGACGTGATATCTGCTGTCAATCAGTTCGTGTCGTCTGCTATCGGACGAACGCAACGGAACGGACCGCCTCCGTTCGATTTTGGAACGCGTACAAGATCGCACCCCTAAGTTCCGAAACTATACGCCGGATATACTTGGCCACGGCAACGAGACGCACATGTTCAACTTGTGTGCCTGCTATGCCGCACTGGTCTCAATACCGTATGCATTCGAACAAATTCATGCTGCATCAATCAAAACTATGTTTTGTGAAGATAAAAAACGATATTTGAACATAAACTTGCAGTTTTACCCAGAATGTGTTGCTATGATAGTGACAGCTTGCGCAATGTAAGGTACCTTTAGTATGAGGGACTGAAAACATGAGTAATCTTTGTTGACGCTATTGGTTTAGCGCGCGCACGAACTTTGTCGACTTTTGAGTGAGACGTAAGTTCCAATCGCACAACCTAAAATTTGGACTGCGTTATATACGCACTCATCTCTTGGTTTCCAAAGCAATTTCTGGCTCCTTATTCCAGAACTGTCGTTCGTGGGCATGCAGCGGACCCGCAGTTTTGTGTGTGTGTTGCAGTGAACGGTGTCAGCGCTGCACAAACAATGCACGCGTCACTGTCTGTCTGTCCGAAGTCTGTCACCGATTGCAGCCCGGTTGTCGTATACAAAGATAACTTGGTTCGGGCTCGTCCTAGAGTCGCTGGCCCGTGCCTCGGCACGCGCGCTGAGCGATATATGGACTTTTGAATCAACCTTAATCTGTGCAGAGATGTGCGATAGAGAGAACCAAAAACTACAGGATGCCACGTTATATTCGCTACTGTTTTCCTTTCATTGCGATCGCTCACCTCCACAGCACCCTGTTTCTGCACCACCGCATATGTTTCTTCCTTCTTCTTATCCTTCACATCATTTCGTGGGCCTCCCTTAACTCCTTTGTCCTCGGCTCTGGTTTGTGTCTGACTCGCACCGCGGAACGCACACGCACAGTTGCCTCCCGAGGTGCTAATCCTGTCCGCGCTTAAACTTCGCCAATGTCATCATGGCGCGGTCGGTTGGAGCTTGTTTTTCATAGCGGAAGATATATATAGACGCTCGAAAGTGGCTGCGGTGCTTATTTTCTTCATCTATCCACGTTATATTTGCGTATGGTTGCCACTACCATGATAACATGATGATGATAATTACCGGCAGATTACCGCAGCTCTTGGCGAAGGCGGCACCGCGAATGCACGCTGGAAAGCCCCACGAAAGCTATAAAGAATGTTTGGTAGGCGAATTGTGGCAAGCTGGAAGTACCTTGTCTTCTTCCTGCCCTATGTCAGCAGTCTTTTATACCGTGCATGATGTATTCTCGCGGGATCGAATCCCGGCCTCGGCGGCCGCATCTCGATGGGGATGAAATGCGAAAACACCCGTGTAATTAGATTTAGGTGCATGTTGAAGAACCACAGGTCGTCCAAATCATTCCGGAGTCCCCCACTACGGCGTGCCTCATAACCAGATAGTGGTTTTGGCTCGTAAAACCCCATAATTTAATGTTAATGTATTCTTTACTGAAGTGAGAAACTATATGCTTTGTTGAAGGGGTAAAAACGCACGTCTGATGCCTTGTACGCGCAGCTGCCAAGAATCTATAGAAAAAATAATAAGGCATCGACGACAAGACTTAATAACTTATTAAAGTCGTTGAGCAAAACGAGAACAAGGTAAAAACGGGAGCTAACGTTCCGACAAGTGGACTTGTCTTTTTCAAGTCCACATGTCGAAACGCCTCTCCCGCCTTCTCCGTGTTTTTCCTAACTTGCTAAAGTGTTTTACTACGACCTTGCACGGCCGTAGAGGCTTCATGTACTATATGATCTGCTTTCGTGGGCTCTAGTGCCCATGCAGGCGCTCTATTTGCTTTCTTCCTTTTTTTTAATGACAGTAACAAGCTATATAGGAAGGCGCAGAATTAAAAGGAGGTAGCACCAATGATCCCTAAAGCTCTAAAACCACAGAACTATGGTGGAGTCTTCGATGCAAAACGATTCTCGAAAAGTGCGCAAGCCATTGCGTGTTATAATAAGCACCGTTTGCCTTAGCAGAGATGACCCGCCCGTATAGTCGCAAAACTTCTCTCGCGTAAAAGCATCACCTCATCAGTTGTCGTTCGAGCGCCTTTAGGACTCATGGCTAGGATCACCGTGATAACGTCACAATTCGCTGGTCAATGACCAATCGCGGATGGCGCTTAAGCTATAGATGTTGTTAATATGGACCCTTCACCCGATATCTTGAAGTATAGCAGCCGAATTCACAAAGCTTTCCGTTCGTATGCACTATATATATCTGTCATTGGTCGGCTGCTTTCTCTAATATTATGTTATCTATCATAATATCTCAGTGCCAGTTCTTGCGAACCGCAATCGCGTATGAAGTGCTCGTAAGAATTGCTCATATTCGTAAGAATAAATATCAAACAACAGTGACAGCGAATGTATCGACTAATGGCGATCGACTAATGAAAAACCATCCTTACGAACGAAAAGCTTTGTGCATCGGAATCGTTTCTATAAAATTTATTTTTAGCAATTCCTCTTCCAGCGACCTTAGACGATCGTGCATAAATTAATTAACTTTTGACCCATGACATCGCTCTTTTTTTCTTTGCCCTCATCGATTCCACTTCTAACGCTACCGCTTGTAAACATAACTATCCGGTTATAAGCGGCGTGCCGCCCATTTCCTTATATTAGCTGTCTGAATAATAGCGCAAACAAGACAGAAAGAAAATTAATAAACACCCCCATACTTTATCGCCCGATATCTAGTGACGCGTGAATATTTGCGACATCAAACGTTAGCAAATGCTCAACGGGAACATGGTGGCCACTTCTTTTTTGTTTAGTCATTCCTTGCTCTGCTCAACCAGCCGATAGGGGCTCCGTGTCCTTGACGCTCCAGCATCTACGCGACATTGCAAAGAGCAACGACGAAAGAAAGACACGCGACAAGCGACAAACCACGGTAACTCGGTTCTGCTGACTTTAACGAACGACCGAGCCCTAACTCGACGCTCGGTCCTCGTCCCGACGTCGACCTTTCTGGCGAGCGCGCTTTTAACAGCGCGTCAAGAAGGCGTTTCCTCCTTTCCCTATTTAAATAGGGCTGGCTTCTTGCGCCTTTCCCTTCCCATGTGGCTTCCCCGGCGACGCTGATTGGCCGCGGGCCTCGGAGCCCAGGCACGTCTCCGCGGAATGTGCTTGCTCGTCGGCGCGCGCAAGACAGCCCGGTATGCGCCGGACGGAAAAAGATCCGAGGGTGGCGACGACGCGCGCCGACTTCACTCGACACTAGCATGTTCCCCGGCGACGCATAGCTGCGCGCCCGTCAAAAAGGCGGCCTATTCCTAGGCGCATGCGTCAGGAAGCACCAGGCGCCGAACAAAGCCAACGCAGATGCATACGGCCGGCGGCTATAGTGCTCGTTTTTTTTTTTTTCTTTTTCGTTTGAGAACGCTCATCTCCGATGCTTCCTCACGGACCACGCACTTTCAACTTCGCATACGCCAGCGGCGGCGCCCCGAGCCGTATAAATAACCCCGGGAACCGAAATTGGATTCTTGTCGAATGAGCGCACAAGCTTTTTCACAGATGAAGCCCGTTCCCCCCTTTTCGCATGCGCGCAACTTTGTCCGTCATTCCTCCGGCCGCGCCACACGTCATTCACACTGACGGCTGCCGCGTCCCGACGCTGACAATGCGCACGCTTTCCTGACGCTTCCAATTAATTGCGGCCCGTATATACTCACGCCAGGGCAAACACTAAACGACGTGTCACCAGCCAGCGGTGAGACGGCGCCGCCAACAACTGGAGTGGAGATGGAACGCGAATGAGACGCACGATAGTGCGCCCCCACCTCACTGTCCGCACCATACCTCCATTTCCTCGACCACGTCCAAGCAGCGCTAGATCGAGCTGCGGTGCTTGAACAATGGCTTACTGTCTGTTTAATATCCCGCGTACTCGGAACAAATGATGGTCAGATATCAGCCCTATATAGAGCTCGTGCTTGGGCGAGGGTTAGCTAATCTTTTTCTGCATGTATTGGATTCACGATTCGCCCGAGCAGCAGCAACAACGAACGCCTGACATAGATCGAACGTTTCAGTTGTGTACAGCAGCAACACAAGCGCGAAATAACAGTGCAGACAGAGCTGCAGGTGCTACATCCTGCGGAGTGCCTGTTCGACTCAATGCTATAGTATACGCCCGCGCAGTGAAAGCGCGGAATGGCTGCGAGTGCGAAATACGACTTGCGTATACGCGTCACATCCTCTGTTATGCGCAATGTGCAATTTCGCTTTCTGCATTTACTTGCTGGCAACAAGGACAATGTCTGGTGTGGCTGGGCGGAAATGAAACGGTTGCTCAGGGCGCATCGAAGCGGGAAGTGTGAATATGGAAAAGCCATAGCGGCGGACACAGACACCTCATAATTGCCGCCGCTACATGCGACTGATGAACACTGAACAGCATGCGCCGCATAATGAAGGCCCAGGGAGTACAATAGCGTCGCCTGCACATACAGTCAAGCAGCGCGTTACGCGCGGATTGACTCCTAAACGCGTACACCTCGCTGGAGTAAATACGTGCAACTGTATACCGTAAAGAAAACTGGGCAGAGCATACTGCATGCTGGTATGCCCTATCTCTACGCAGACGCGCGCAATAATTGAAAACAGCGCAAAACGAACGGTTTGGTTGATTTTGTTCAAAGAGCAGGTCGCATTTGACGCATTGTACACAAGTGTCGCGACGATTCGCGGGCCGTTCCAATGGCCGACACGTCTTCTCTGTGAGACATGCAGATCCATTGTCAGCGCCGCTACGGAAGTTGCCACCGCAGTGAGAACCTATTCATACCGCTCGTTATTTGTTATAAGATGCACATAAATTGATCTTCATCTCCGTATATATGTTCAGCGCACTCGCACTATAAAGTGTTATATCATTACCGTGTTCGCCATACCATAGCATTACCGTGTTCGCCCGTGTTCGCCCTAGCATACGGCTAGCATATCCGGAAGGTCATCAGCGTGTGTGCGTCCCGGTATACTCGCACGCATTTGGCACCTATCTAGGGCAGGAGCTGTTTTCGTAGAGCGGCAGAAGCAGGCTGAAACTCCCTACGAAGAGGTGAGCAGCGGCCCTTCCATCGAGCCTGTAGAAGTCATCGCAAATGCGAGTGAATGAATCTGCCAGCTTCACCTCGGGGCTTCAGCGCGACGTACACGTGCGCCGTGACTGTCTGTCGGCACGCCATCCTTCAAAGGCGGATGCCATCCTGCTCCAGTGCGGTCTCACGGTGACGGCTATGGCTGGTGGCGAACCGTGACCGCCATGTGTGGTGCGCGCCTTTAAAGGGGAACGAGCCGGCTCGACCGCACACGCGCAAGACGTGCTCGTATAGGCACTGAGCTAAGCGCCCTTCAGTGAACGCCCCCTCGTGTTGTCGCGAGCGGGTAAAAGGCGCGCAGGGACACACGTCGCGGTTCGCACTTTCCAGCTCAAATGATCTCCGCGTCGTGCGACTCCTCGTTCCCCTTCAGTAAGGAACTCGCCCCACCCCCCCCCCCTCCTTTGTACGCACACACCCTCTGTCTGTCTTCTGACTTGGTACCGTGGAAGAGCGCAACGAAACAGCGTAAAGAGGCCGTCTCTGATGATTCTCTAGATGCGCCCCGTTTAACGCCTCAAGGGGTATCAGAATACGCCGACATGTTGCTCAATATATATGTCCAGAAAGAAGAGCGACCTAACCGCCGTGGTGGCTTAGTGGCTGAGGTGATGCGCTGCTAAGCACGAGGTTACGCAATCAAATCCCGGCCGCGGCGGCCGCATTTCGATGGGGGTGAAGTGCAAAATCGCCCGTGTCCTTTGTGCACTGTGGGCATATTAAAGATCCCCATGTGTCTTCATAAGCATATCGTGGTTCTTGCATGTAACACCCCTCATTTTTTTTTTCTTCTTTAAAGAAGAGCGGCTTCATCCATGCATGGAACACATTGAAAGCACCCCTAGTTATCAGTTAGCGATTGCACATGGAACATCGCAAGCATGGCTGAAACGTGAATACTAATCAATAGCTTACTGTGGCCCATAGTTCCAAATGGAACCCGTTTCTATGTTGAAACGACGTGAATAAGGCTCCGTTAGGACGGTAATGTCGTTAATCGGGTTTGTGTTTTGTATATAAGTATACGTAGCCGACGTTCTTTGGCGTCATGGCGAAGCAGCTGAAACGGAAGCACGGCGATTGCGATGTTCTCGTTCAAGTCTAGTTGAAGGGCCATCGTTGAACAATTATTTCTTCCACAAAGGGCGTAGACGGCTCACATCTAAAGCAAGCGACTGCGTGATACAGAAAAAGAGATTGCGCCGATTTCCCTTCGTGCCATATACTACACGTTCCCTCAGCCATACCCGGATGAGAGCCGCCGTGAGGACACACTCTCGTAAGATGTGGCCTCCAGGCCAGCAAACGCCCGGCGCCAATGGCCGCCAATAGAAGGCCGTCAGGAGAATAAGATGATGGCGAAAAGGTCCGGCCCGGGGGGGGGGGGGGGGGGGGGGGGCGCTCGCTGCCGTTGGATGAGAGCGAAGGAACAGAATGGTAAACTAGACACGAGGGGAGGGAGAGAAAGAAAGAACGAAAACCGGGTGCCTGCGAAAGCCCGGCTTTGAAAAGCACGGCAGCGGGGAGGCGGAGATTGGACGCAATTAATTGGGCGTCCCTTGAGGCGCGATAACGGCGCTCATCTGGCCTCCGCGCCAGCCCACCCGCGTTTTCTCGAGGAGCCCCTCGTCGTGCGGACAGCGGCCTGCTGCCTCTGCGCGCGCACCAGGCGTTCCCGCGGCCCGGTGCGTTTCGGGGGAAACGAACGCCTCTCCATTGACCCCGCCGGAAGACATAACTCCTACGCCATTTGCTCGGAAATCGGGACGTGCATTATATGCCAGGCCCCGCCATGTTACGCGTCTACGGCGCAAACCTCCAGTCGGCTGCGAGAAGGCGTTGACCAACAAAACTCTTGTGAGATACTCGATTTTTTGTGACGTACAGTTGTTCGCGGGCGTTCAGCTCGTCGCGTCAGTCGTTCTGGCTTTCCTTCGATTTGGCGCCAGAAACAGCGATAAGAAGCAGCTGAACAGAGTGTTTTAATTAGTTAACAGTGGATCGTCGAAGAAACCTGTTCCTCACATACTTGAAGGCAATGCTACAGAAGATACCAGCCATGGAAGGCGTTGCCGATCAAGTTGCAGCACTTATACTGACAACGGTGGTGCTGTTTATCACAAATAACACTGCCGAAGGACAGCGGTACAGCGCAGTAACGTTTGCGACCTATTGTGTAAATGTGAGGTATCTTCAATCGTTTTTCAACGCACAGAGTTCAATCGAGATGGCGCATTTCTGAAATGCATGTTCGGGAAACAAGATGCAGCTAAACTGGACGCATTCGTGCCGCTATAGTTGTGCAATTGGGGGATAACGTTTCTTCGAAGACGTTGTGCACATGCAATACACTGAAGTTCTCAATGTCCAAAAGCATAAAGTAGGTGACTATAGACATTGATGCGAAAAACCGGCAAGCAATTATGCATTCAGCGAGCGAAAATAAATTTCATCCGTTAATGTCATGAACAGAACATGCACTCAGATCAGTGTAGGAAAAGGTAATCCTGTCAGAGACACTGGCAGAGACAAATCTGTGATGACAACAAAAAAAATACCCATACTTTCGTAATTATTTGATACCCTTGGCTTAAGCACTGCGAATAGCTAGTATGAGGTCCCCGCTCGGGAATACTTCTGTAAAGGATCCAACACGCACTGTAATATAATTTACACCCTAAAAAGTTAAAAACGGTGTAAATGTGTCTAACTCACACCCTTAGGGTGTCAGTGATATAGATAACACCCTAAGGGTGTGAGTTATAGACACATTTACACCCCTTTATCACTTTTAAGGGTGTAAATTATTTTACAGTGCGATCTATAGAAAATATCTCAACCAGTATTCGTGGAAAACATGGAGAAAATACCAGTACATCCAGAAGAACTCGTGGAAACTTCTGGACAACACAAAAATTCTCCCCACAATCTGAAGAAGCTGCGAGAATGCAACAGCAGACGCGCTCTGTCCACAGCACCATCCATTTAGAAGGACATGCGAGACACGCCCTGTTAGCGAGCCCTTCGCGAATCAGCCTTTACTGACTTTACATGTTTAGTGCTGCCGTGTTTGCTTAACGAAGCCGCGAATCTCGCAGAAAGAAGGTGCAACGCAATGAAAATCCTGGTGAAGCGAAGGAAGAAGGCGCCGTGCGTCGACGTCGCAGGTCTCAATCAACGCTGTGCATGGCGAGGCGCTGTGGTACGGTGTACGAGATGAGCAAACCTCGCACGTCTGTCAGTGAAGCGAACGTTCCCGCTATCGGGACGCTTTGAACAATATGACTGCGATGTCACCGACAACGCTTCATTAAAACATTGGAGGGACTATATAGTGTCGATAAAAATGGCTAACAGTTCGGCGATCAGTCGCTGTCAATGGTAACCACGGGCCATGATGTCAAAATTCTGAAGTGTGCCATGAGCTCCAGCTATGTGGTGTTTCTTGTGTTCCACAAAGTTTTATAGAAGACACGAAATGAGAAAATGCGCAAACGAGCGTCACAGACTTCGTTATAAGAAAGTGGAAAAAAGAAATATACGAAGGCTAATTTCATCTGCTTTGCTGTTCATGTTTTGCTTTATTTTGCATCATACCATGTTCGCATTATAAATCGCATGTGATGCTCATTTCACTGATATTCTACTATATTTTCGTCACGCTTGGTACCCAAGCGCGTCTCAACTTACTCTATAGTATTACCTTTATAGCAGTAGATGAGAAAGCCACTTTGCCTTCCTCCTCACGGGGTATAAATCCGCTATAAATGAATAATTATACTATTAATCTGAAGATATTCATCAACGCGTGGCAAAATTTTGCCACGCGTTGCAAAGTTTTGCGCTTTTTGGGCAAAATAAGGTAGTATGTGAAAGTATAGTTTTTTTACCGATTTGTTAACTTCGTAACAAGACTGTTCGTTCTGTGCGCGTTTTTTTATTATTTTAATATTTACTCATGGTAAACACTCGTCATGCATGCACTCATTTTATGGACCTAATCGGAGAAGCTGACAAACAATTTTTCACTGAAATCGCCGTCTTATCGCATGCACCTTTATCGCAGAGCATGGTGCACGGTGGTTACGTATACCGGTAAAATTTTGTATGGAAACGTGCCGCACGCCGCCAATTGCCATTGTTTATATAGTGCCTTACTTATGGCGTAAGGAATGATGCAGTGCACTGCAGGGAGGTATATAGAGTGCGAGGTCGCAGAATCAATAACTGTGCCACGAGATGTTTGAATCTTACGCGATGCTTATAGGCATACTCGATGATTTGCCTGGAGCTAAGCACGTGTCGGTTTAGACTCTGTAGCCCGGGCCAACCGGTGCAGGGCTGGACACGAAGCTGCATTGTACCGTGCGCCAATGTGCACCGCGCAACAGGTAAATTATGTTAAAATTACGATTCGTACACTAACTACAAACGGAAGCTCACTTTCTGCTACTTGCAGCATAGTTCTCGTGATGACAAATGAGCCTCGGGACACATTTCGGATTTCAGCTCAAGAATGAGGAACATTATGAGCGTTGAAGGCAAATCTGCTGTTGACCCTTTGACATTATAGCGCACTGTGAACAGTGCTATCCTCTCTGTGGTGCCAGAGGCTTGGATTTTGACCTTTAGCGAAGACAGAAAGCGCGTCAATAGAAGAGATTGCTTTACGAGGGGTCTGGCGGGGTCCGTATATGGCTCCACCCTCTTACTTCAAGGATAAGAGCCTGGCACCACTGAATACACAACGTCATGCACCTTCTTGAGCAAACGAGAGGAGAGATGCTTCCTTCATTTCTCCCAGCTTACATCAAGCCCAACTCATACTAGCAGTGGGTAGAAAAATATGCGAACCAATTGATCAACCTCATTTTCCCCCATGCACAGGTTTTGCTATATGTTTCCATATTAGTCTCAAAGCTTGTACCCTGTCTGTACACACACATAGTTAACTGTAGAAAGCGTGGCCGGGTGGTGCAACACGCGTGCAGAGCATGTACCATGCACCGTGCCTTATTAAACGGAGCATTTTCGCTCATGCGGATGATAAGTTCTAACAAACTATAAAGACTAATGTATGCATTGTTGCGCAAAAAGGGAGACACTAATGTTTTGTCCGAGTTTAAGGCCGATTAAGCTGTGGAATCCTTAACTGCGCAAGAATGACTTAACGTTACTAAATAAGCTGACAGGGGAAAACGTAAATAAAGAGAACCGCACTGTAAGATAATTTGCACCCTTAAAAGTGAAAAAGGGTGTAAATGTGTGTATAACTCACCCTCTTATGGTGTGATTTATATAACTGACACCCTAAGGGTGTGAGTTATACAAATAATAGCTGTAATAATAACTGTAATAACTGTTGTAATCGTGTGCATTAACGGCGTAAGAACAAAAGTAAAGATGCGATATTTGTTTACTGACGAGTATGGTATTGACGTGATTTAAAGACCCTGCACCTCATTTAGTGCGACATGTGTCGCATTGACAGCAAGTTATATTAAATGGAACTGTAAGTATATAATGAAGAGGCGTTGCGTCATAATTTCTTGTTCTGGTCGAAAAATTGAACGTCTTCATTTGCTGTGAAGCCTGAGTAATAACACCGTGCATGCAGCAGGATGGAACAACGGAGGTTTTAGCTGGGCGGTATACCTCTGACGTCCTGCCTTGCTCTGCATTACCGGTCTTGCAAAATCGCTGTAAGTGATATGTCTATTATTGCCTTAACATGATACACTGCATTTTCCACACCCAATGCAGCTATTTGAAAACAGACAAGCGGCACGACAAAATAGTTGACGTGTAGGCGGCCTACTGATGTCGCAGATGTTTGATAAGAAGCCTTGAAATGGGTATAGGAGTGATTTGCATTATCCCCTATATACGCCTGTTTTGTGTGTTGCTTGCTGTTAAGTGCTTCCTTCCGAAACTTCAATGTGTTTCACGACACCAGAACAAAAGCAAACGGTTGTTAACGACAGCGAAACGAAATTGCAACGAATCTGCATGGCTTGGATATGCACCAGGAAACCTTGGAACAGCGTAAACGACTATATACCTTTTTCTATTGACAGGTCTCCTCCACTCATTTTGACATTGACATGCTTTACGACTGTTTATTATACGGCTATGGGTCGATATTACGAATGTAATATATTTTGGCATGCCGCGTGGCCTTATATAAGCGCTGGTAGTGTTTTGCGCACATCGATGGCCCTCTTAGCCTTTCTCAGAGACACATTGGCCCGCCCATGGCACTCGACTTAGTTGCTATATTGTGTGCTTGTGTATGTTGTGCACGTGCGTAGTAGTACGGGTCGTTTACTACAGGTCCGTCGTTTAATGTCACCCTCATCATATGGAGCAGCATGCTAGGCTAGGAAAATAACTCCAAGCATCCATTGAACAGTGTTTCTCTTCTCTCTCTTTATTATACCTTCGAATGGTTTATTCGCCCTCTTCAAGCAACTCCCGCGGCACGGCGGAAGTTCTAACAGGGCGCGTTAAGTGTACAGAGTCCAAGAGAACAGTCGAAAGCCTCACGAGGCATCATCACCTCACTGTAAAATCATGACGGTTCCTTTCTGCGCTTAAAACGAAATCAGATAAGCTTTAAACGAAATCAGGTCAGATTTACAGCAACACAGCTATGAAATATGTGTTGCAGGACGGTCTTCTCTTTTCAAATGACACATATGTCACTTACGTCGATAAAATTTCAGCAAGAGGTGATACATAAGCTAAATACGCGCGACGCTGTTCCTTAAAGGTTTAATTAGCCTAAAAGAAAAAAAAAACATTTATTTACGCCAAGAGTCTGCTGCCGAGCGATTGTGTACACGAACGATTGGGCTTATACATATGTGGCTGCTATGAGCTGTTCTTATCCATGTTAGCAGCGTGATCAAGATCAGGCGTTTACTTCTAAGAATGCATTACAGTTAAATATATAGATGCCACGTTTCATAAAGAAACTGGGAAGTGTGCGTTTTTATAGGCTGTAGCATCTTGTGATGCAGGTACCAAATCGTTATGAGGAAAGCATAGGGCGAAATAAGGGGAGAAAGTTTGGAAGGGGGCAATCATCTGCATAAGCTTAGGCGTCGATAGTGAGAAAATCATAGCTTACGTGGTAGCCGTAACTTGTCGAGAACTGCATAGATCAAGAAACAAGCATTTTTTTACTCGCTGTATACGTCGACGCCCGTCCCCGGTAAAAGCGGCTACCGTTTTTTCCTCGGCAAGAAATGACGTAAAATATTTTCAAAAGTTGCTATCACGCGCCTAATATACGTTTTTTTTTTCAGCAGAACAACCTAATTATCATAAGAGAGTACACCGATACCGCATCATTTCATAGAATCTTTTAAAGTTTTGGGGCATGGGGACGATATGGCCAATAACTGACACATACCGTTTCTGTATTCGGAGCTACATCATTTATGTAATATTAATTGACCGACAGCGTTGAGTATCTTTTAGTTGACAGTATAGGTATATAGGTATTTGATAGTACAGCCGCTAACCGAGGTCGCTGTCGAAAACTGCGTTGCTAAGTAAGCGAACAGGGAAGCGATCGACGACAGCTGCACTGTAAAATAATTTACACCCTTAAAAGTGAAAAAAAGGTGTAAACTCACACCTGTAGGGTGTCAGTTGTATAACTCACACCCTAAGGGTGTGAGTTATAGACACATTTACACCCTTTTTCACTTTCAATGGCGCAAATTATTTTACAGTGTATGTGCGTTCTCACCAACAAAAAGTGCGGTATAGACTCACGTTTTCTCTCTCTCTCTTTCACTCCCCATACCCCTCCCCACGTGTAGGGTAGCAAACTTGACTCAGTCTGGTTAACCTCCCTGCCTTTCCTTCTTCCCTTCTCTCTCTCTCTCTCTCTCTCTCTCAACACAAACGTATATATAGGCGTATACACTCTGTGCGCGTCACTTCACGGGAGCAACCAACTAGCGCGCAATAATATATTCTGTGGGCAAGTACCTTTAGACAAAAACAGCGCAGTTAATCAGAAATTTGGTTTAGCATCAGAAATTTTGAGGGCTTGTTGCTGGCAGTGAATGGGCATCCATGGACTTATACACTGCCTGAAGCAACAGTAAAAGCTATACTGGATTTAGTGTAAGGCTTGCGCTCAAAAAACGGAGCTACATGCATCGCTCACTAAACGTTCCTTAATTAACGCTGTCGACACGTAAGCGGCAAGGGCGAAATCATTCACCTATAGAACTGCTGCATTTCGACTATATACGAATGCTAAGCGACATTGCGGTATCGTAGCGGTCACTGTTAGGCCTACGGATGGCATTCTAGAGGGGGACGTTTACACGTCTTTGTCGCAAAAACGTGACGCCTCACAATTTCTTCACATCGCATTTGCCAAAAGAACGGAAGCTCCCGTATACTACTGATAGCACCTTTCGGCCGCACCGAAGAAAGGTGATGTCGAACCACTTATGCTGCAGCCGGCTTCGCTACGCATTGACACTGTGGTGCCCGTACATGCAATGTTGACTATATGCATGGTGATTCTATATAGCTGCATTGACTATTGGTTGAGCAGGGTAATTCCCGCTGCTGCCGGAATGCCGAGGGACATGAAGGACGTCTTACGTTTTGTTCAACAACGCCATTCAACGTAACATTCAACAATGTCACATAACTAAGTTCACGATGCGACTTACGGCAAGGACGGAAGTTACGTAACGCCAACTAACCGCAATACTAAATAATGGGCTGCTTCGACTAACTGCTATGGTTAAGAAGTTGCCAAACATAATTACGACAGAATTCTTCACATTGTCGATGAGATAAGTACGCCGCCAAGTTCGCGTTGATCCCCAGTCATGCAAAGACCATTTACATTGGAACCACATTGGAACAGGTACGAAACAAGTCCAACTTGGATGTGTTATTGGCTTTGTATTTTGAAGAGTAAAAGTTGCTTGCTAATGCTTCGCGATGAAAGAGCTTATTATATAGGAAGTTTTGTTTCTTGGACGATGCACCCCCTAAAAAAACAGGGATCGAAAAGTTCCCATAGTCTTTGAGTCGTTCAGTTTGCTTCAACGTAAAGGCTGGTATGGACTGCTCTAGTGTCATGGAAAACTCGAGGAACTGCCCACTCCGCGGGTTTACTATACTGAATCATATCCGATAGACTATTGGGCAGACGTGTAGCCGTGATTTCTTTTAGCTACTATGTGGTAAGAATTCTTGGCGTATATACAGGCCGCGACGGCGACCCCGCTATGAATACAAAGGGCTGAATCAAAGCGCAGTTTCGTTTATGCTTACATATTCTTGTACTTCCTCCACCTTATACAAGCGTAAGGTGCCCGATCTTGAAATTTGAAACATCTACGTGAATCTAACGGCCATGTTCGCAAATGATGGCGCCAAAAGCACTTCTCAAACGCACCTGAATATCACAAGCGAGCGATGTACACAGTGGCCGTAGTACATTTTACTGCATACTCCTAGTTTCGCTGTTTGAACTTGTTAGCATACTGTGTTTACACCCTGAATTTGACACATTTACGTCGTGTGGGTGCATGCTTTCCTTAGGTGGGGGGAAAACACTAAAAGGACAAAGGGGGACAAGGAGGAGGCTCTTGTTAAATGGAATCTTTTTTTTTTTTTTTTTTTTTGCTCCGGAAGCAACAATCGTTATATGAGGGAAAGGTGGCATAAGAAACTGTTAATAACTTGTTCATTTTCCCATTTATTCGATTTGTTATTGTGATTTTTCGGAATGGCGTAACGTCCCTCGTAATTAAGCGCATCCAACTCAACCAACCTTTGTCGTTCAAATAAAAACAGCCATATTTTTACTTAAAAAAAAAGAAAACAGACAGAAAGTAGAAAAGAAAAAACAAAAATAAGGAGGAGAAAAAAAAAAGAAAACGTCTACGTTCGTTTCGGGCAGGGCAGTGCCCCTGCATAATCGTTGGCCGGCGTACGGAGCTCTTCCCCCGCCTCCTCGACGCTGACGTCATCGGCGACGCGGGTCTCTACAACCAATGAGCAATGTGTTTAGCTCCTCGCGGCAGGAGTTTATTGCTTTTTTCTTATCGGGCACGCTGTCCGCGGTCGCCATTCGAAGGCGCCAGAGCCACTGGCAGTGAAATTCACTTATCACTTCTATACTAAAGCAAAGGTGTTTCCTCTCCTTCTTGAGAGCGAAATCCACGAGCCTCACTTTAATCACGAGCTATTTCACTTTTGTGAATTCAGCGCCGCAGCTGATCGAGTAATTAAGCAGGTAATTAAACGCTGCGAATCTCCATCCCAAGAGGAGAGGTTATATTTCTTCTCTTATGAGCCTGTGCAAGGAAGGGGAACCTGCCGACCTCTGCCTTGACAATTATGTTATGCAGCTCGCGCCTGCATTGAGTACCACCGTGTACAGAGCGGTGTCTACACCGTGCATCCTCCTAATCATTATCTTTTTGTCCAAGGTCTTGTGTACGGTAATACTGATATTGCTGCGGTTGTATCCAGAAAACGTTCCTGAATGTTGTTGTCGCCCCTTTTTTTTTCCATTGCTGGGCCAATTCGCATATAAACCTTTCATGAAATGCAGTGACCGCCATGTGCAGCAGTGAAATGACAGACCCTTCTATTTCAATAGAATTTTGTGGTTGTAGCTTTGCTGTGGTTGCTACCACATAAAAGAGTCGTACGGTTGCTCACATTGTTAGACAGGCGTGAAGTGCCAACGCATGGTACCAAAGTACCTAAAATAGTTAACTCGAAAACTAAACGTCTGACGCATAGAAGGTTGTTCAGACGCCTCGAGGTGGGTGCATTTAGCCGGGCGCACCTACAGTGTTTCTTACAACCACGAGTGTTTATACAGACATTCAGCACGCGATGAATATTACAAATCTGAGATGGCCTGAGCGCGATTTGTGATTGTGGCTCCATCGGCTGTTTAAGACTTTAATTACATTTGCAACTTGATGAGTTATCCTGGGTCATAATTATGACAGAGTGTTGGTTATGGCTCATTTTATCCATGCATCCGTTAATTAAGATGCACTGTGACTATCTGCCTATCTGCATTTCACCCCAGCAACTCACTAGAAATATCGTCGTATAAGGCAGGATAAATATTCGGTTGGCTACCCTGTACCGGAGCAAGGGGAATAAGCGAAGAAAGGGGATAAAGCAAGACTGCATAAGCTTTTTACGGGGAACGTAGTCGTGTGCCTGCTCGTTCGCCAATATACGCGCCGTCATGCTGTCTTTAGACGAATTAAACACACATGATTTGACGTACATATCATATATCGCTAATCCACCGGTTCCGACTATACATATTCTACAAAAAACCAACTACACCTGCAGGTTTGAATACGGCTGACTATAAGACAGGCTTACAAAGCAATGCGTTCCAATATTAAAAGCTATTATTGATAACACATCGCGGATGTGTGTTACTAATATGCGGCATGAAAAGCACCGAGTATACCGCTACATGCCAGCGCCTGCAAAGGGCCATCCGCGAAGGTTGTGTAAGGAACATCCTTTCTTGGTTACACATAATTTTGGTGCATGCAAACACTAAAAGGCTGATGAGAGAACATGAACATGTATACCATTTCAATAAATGTGAAGACAGCCTAATCTCCACGCGACTTGCGAAAGCTTAGTGCCGCATAGATGCGTTTATACAAAACTTGAGTGCAATGGGCGAGTTGGTTACCGCTCTCCTGATGCTTGACTTGGGAAAGGTTCTGTAT
This sequence comes from Dermacentor andersoni, assembly GCF_023375885.2. NCBI lineage: Eukaryota > Metazoa > Arthropoda > Arachnida > Ixodida > Ixodidae > Dermacentor > Dermacentor andersoni. The sequence goes on from NC_092814.1 coordinate 69,918,782, forward strand.
CCCTGACAATACTAAGGAAGCCAGTGGCTACAACTTATAAACCTGTGCACAGATTAGAACTGGAGCATTCGCGGTTGAGATTTCTGGGCGATGCCTTAAGATAGATATATATATATATATATATATATATATATATATATATATATATATATATATATATATATATATATATATATATATATATATATATATATATATATATATAGTTTCCAAAGCCTCGGCTTCGGTTTGTGTACAGAGTTATTTGACAGGCAGTGAGCACTGCACGTAAGCCTCATGTCGTTTGCAACACGTACAACGTATACTGAATTGTTTATGTACATAATGGAAGGCTAGCATGAAATTAGTGAGACGTTTACAGGAATGTTCGTTTGCGTTTCTTAGTGTAACTATACGCCAGACTGTGGCGCATATGTGTTTCCACGAGGCTGCGTGTCTACTGCTCCTGGCCTGTTACAAGCTGTTACATGCAGCATGCTTTGAAAACGGTGGCCCAGAAATGTGTACCATTACAATGAAAAACTATGACACTGTGTCTGCACATTCGCTGCCAATTGACTCTTGTATGTATGAAATGCACCATCCACTTTATGCTGCAGGACAGTTGTCGAAATTATAAAATAACAGCGTCAAAACAGCTGAAAATGCAATGATGCTTAGGTATGATGCGCTGAAGTTTATGCCGACCGATATGCGAGCCGAAAAAGTCTGCTGTCAATAAGCAGTGCCCACAAACAAGGTTGACGACGCGGGTTCGTGTCATTTTGTGCTAAGGACCTGTAAGTTCCCTCGTACATTTATGTAGTAAAGGGCGAACAGTGAACACATGCAAGCCCAGACCAGGAGCAGTGGATTGTTTACAGTATACTCTGTGTTCAAAACAAGGCAGATGGTCACGAGCTCACGTACTTCAATATGTACCGATGGTCACGTTATCGGAGCGTTGACTGTAACCAAAAGCTTAGCAAACCAACACAAAGTGCCCATAACCTTCTTTTTAATCTATACTAAACGTTGATATTAAAAAAATGTATGCTGTATGCAATGCAGCACTGTTGCCTGCTTGTATATTCAGTAAACAGTTTACTATACACACAGCGCGAATAGCACGCTGCTGTGAGAATACTTTATTCATCTTAAAGGTGATCGGTGCAATTCAGTTTCAGCTGAGCTTTTCACTGGGCATATGTAATCAGCTTCGAACGTAGCTTCTCTTAATCTGCACCTGCATAATATACAACAGTGCAAATGCTAAGCGAAATTCATTCTGAAGACTACGTGACGTGTATATTGCGTCAACTGCAACCACAAGGGCTTACTAATTCTTAATCCTAGCAGTATTGAGATCATCAAACGTTATAGCATATATCTTGGAATCCAGAGATTTGCGTTGCTTTGAAACTGTAAGTAACGCCCCGTTTTCCCGAGATCACGCAACATGCTCATTTAGACGTTTTCTATCTCCGTATGCAAGACTCTGATTCCTACAAAAAGGAGCGTACAGACGCCTACAGTACAGCAAAACGTTTCATGTTTCGGAGCACCGTTCATTGTATACTGCCGAAGGATGCCTATGCGCGTTCCCCCCACATGCAGTTGGGGAGGTGGAAAGGGGCCCACTACTGTTTCAAAGGTGGCGCTGACGAGCCCTCAACCTAAGGAGTCTCGCACATCCTGTGACCACGTGCGTGCAGGGCACGACCACCCACACCGCCTGCCTGGTGCTCGCAGCACAGACAGGAAGGCGGCCTTGGACGGCTTTGTACACGTCGAACGACCATACGCCCGCTTTCTGGATTGAGGGCCGAGCATATATCATCACGCAGCATCAATTTTGTACCGCTGTCAACACTGACGGCGGATGTAAAAGCTGTACACTGGAGCTCTACGGCCTGACACGTCATTACCTGGTTTCCCTTGACCTCATACGAACAACGCTGAATCGCTCGACAACTCGAAAGAGTTGCCACCTGACAGCACTGCAGTGCATTATTATTAACAACGCAAGTACAATGAACCCTATCTCAGGTGGATCAGAAACTCCATGGGCAATAAAACCGTATGCACACGGTCGATCGGATGCATGCTACACGCACTGCTGGAACGGCTATCGTAAGAATCATCCTCAGAATCACATCACGACCCACGGATTCGCCATCGACTGCCGTATACCCTGGGCACGGTGCACATAGGCTCATGACACGGAACACAGCGAAAAAGACGTCCAACACATGTCACAGAGCGTCAGTGGCACTCTCACACGTCCGCAGCACGGGGCGCATACGCGTGAGCATCGCTCGTTTGGTCATGTCAGTGCCAGTGCAAGTGTTCACGCGGCTGTGTGCGCGACACCTGCTCGCACGGGGTTGGCGAACAGTGCGGCCTGCGTGCAACCACCACGTACGCAGTGCGCGCTCGGGCGAGCCTCGCTGCGACGCCGCCGGGACGGCACGCAAGCGCGGCAGCCGGCGCACGGTGGCGGCCGTTTTCAAAGGTCTGCCGGAGCGGCGAACCCGTGAAAGCGGCCGTCGAGCAGCAGCAGAGTAGCAGCGGCAGCGAGACAGACGACCACTCACCGGAGCTGGCGGCTGCCGAGGGCCACGAGGCGCTGGCCGGCTGGCCGGGCGACTCTCGCGCCATGATCGCGGCGATCGAGAAGTCGGTGGCACGCAGTCCGCTGCTGGCCGTCGATGGCGGAGGTTTGACGGCCTCCTCTTGCATCATCACCACGTCGCGCTCAACAGACAACAGCATCGGGCTCAACTCGGGTCCGCCGCCGTCAGGCCCACACGCGCGTCGGGCCCGCTGGCCGCCGCTGGTTGGCGCAATTAATTAGAGCGTGCCGCCGGTGCGTTCGCGCTGGCCGCTACAGAAACGGGCTCTGTTGCCGACAGCCGGCCGAGGGCGCCGCGGCCGCCGCCAGCTGCACGGCCCGCCGCCCGGCACGCCCCGCGGGGAGGCGGGCGCGCGAGGCCCAATGGCGGCGCTGCGCCGCCGTCAGCGACACCTGGACGGCCGTGGGCAAAGCGCCCGGCCGCGCGGGCCAGCCACGCAGAGGCCGGCCCACACCGGATCGCATGGGAGGGGCGTCGGCCGCCGCGGGTCCCAAGCGCTGCGGCCCCCTCTGCTATCCCCCCTGAGAGCCGCCGGCTCGGAGCGGCGGCTCATTTTGTGGGCCCGTCGAAGGCGCTAAACCATCCTTGTCAACGTCGACTCTGACTCGGCAGGCATGCGGCGAGCCCGCCGCTCCTCCCTTATTTGCCACACGGACCGCTCACAATGCCACTCGTTATGCCCAAGAATGCCGGGCTAAAACGAAGTGCTCAAAATCGCACCGGCAGAAATTTTTTCCATGAGACATGTTTGTACGAGGGAGCAGCGAAAAGCTGAGGATGCAGAAAGGCGGAGGACATACGCACAAGCCTGAGCATTTGTGTAGGGGACTCCCCTCCACGCTGCGCCTTCTCGTCGGCTTTCTCTCGCCTGCGGCTCCGAGTTCTCTTGTCTGGCCAGTACGATGATGTGCTTACGCTATCAGGCTATTACAATAGCTGAATTTCGCTTTGATCTCACCGATTTGAACAACATTGTGGGCATTTCACAGGACGAGCTCCCGTATGTTGAACCTGCACAGCGCCCGTACAGCTAAGCATTACATATGCTGACCCCACTTGAGTCGTGCACCATGTTTCAACAAACACACATTCTAACCCAAAGCAACCTTGCAGTAGAGACACTTCTTGCGCCTTGTGTAATCGGTTAATAGGAGCATCGTTATTCCACCCGAAGCAACCTTACATAATTCTCACGTGCTACCAGCTTTTACTGTGCTTTGTAAAATCGGTTGTCGAGATCGTTCTGAGTGTGCCTACGTCGTCGCAGTGCTACCACGCCGCGATATCTAATGAACTACAGCAGCGTAGTCTTTGTCTTTTACTCCTGAATTTAGTTTGTAAATAGATGCAATGCTATTAGTGAATGGCGGAATTATTACAGGTTCGGCCTTAAGTATACCGGTATTATAGGGTGCTGGCAGTAAATAATTTCACATTAGCTTTCATTAGTGGTGATACAACAATAATAAAAAAAAAAAATCAAGGGTGTATGAGAGAGGACGGCGCGGGGGACCTCTCATCCACTCTAACGCTACCACGAAAAAAATACCGACTTTGCGAGGCCATCGTCTCTGCCAGTTTCGTCGAATAAGATGTCAGTCTTCGCGCTGTCACGAGGTTGACGGGCTCAGGCCGCGGGATGCTACACAAATGAGATACGCCCCGAACGGATTGGATCTTCAGACCAATATTTAGACCATCTTGTTCCCGTTGCATTTGATTTGTGAAGGATGGTACTGACTTCTGCGTTGGGTACTGACTTCTGAATTCTTCCTTGGACTGAAGAAAACTCAGGTATCTACCTATAAGGAAAGTTTACTGTTGCATTTTTTTAATGAAATAACCCGCATCTGTCAGTGTATACTCGCCGCCAGCATTCGCTGTCTCATGTGCACATTAAGCCTTAGTCTTCACGGCTAGGTATCAGCCAGAACTCATCAAACGCGATTAGCTTTTCTTTCTTTTCTTTTTTTCTCGAACCATCCCGGTGATGCCCCGTTCCATTACTGCAGCTGTGAAGATTGCCGGTACAAGGTCCGTACTCACAAAGCAGCTCGAATACGCTACAGTGCATCGTAAAAACAGGCAAACTGGATCGCACACAGCGCTATGACTATACTGCCTCTTCGTCCTGTATTTTACGCACTCTACAGTTAAGTATGCCATACTAACAAGCCCAAGTACCAAGCCTTATGAATTAGGAAGGCTGGCTGCCCGTGACAAAGTCCATATATATATATATATATATATATATATATATATATATATATATATATATATATATATATATATATATATATATAGATAATTTTTGGCGGTAAGAGGACAATTACATAGAACATGAAGGATATGAGACTCGACTCTCTTGCATTCAGACGTCTGGGCAGAAAGCAGCTAAACAATAATCAAAAAGAGGAAACAATTATTTCATTTGTGTTCTTAGCTTACACGTTTGACTTTCGGTTATTGGGTGTGATCACGGAGCGTCGCTTGTGAGCCAAAATTGCAATGGAGCTTCTTTCCTTCATCGGACACAGTTATGTTCTGCAACACATTGAGATCCGCGTATGTTCTCATATCACTTCAAAAAGAGAGGGTCACGCATACTGCATATCCTTAAGCTGTTTTTTTTTTGTTCCTTTTTTTACCTTTGCTACAATCATATTTACGTAGTTATGTATATAAATGCACTGGTGAAAAGAAGCAAAAATAAATAGTAAACTTCAATATCCCTCGATGTGAGAGAAATTTTCGCAGTTCAGCCCTCCACCAAGATGGCGCATTGGTTGTTTTTGATGCGGTGGTTAACAGCTTTCACTGGGGCGAGGATTTTGGGGGGGGGGGGGGGGGGGTAAACAAGGATGTCTATACTTGGCAGGGGTGCGTATTAGAAGGGGGAGGGGGGAGCGTGTTGAAAGGGGCGCGTGTGGCGGGGAAAAGGAGAGAGGGGGAGCAGGCAGCATGACTGGGAGTAGGCGACGACTTCTTGATTTCTATTGTACTTTCCGGCTAGCTTGGCTGCAGACCAACCACCCCTGCAAACTAGGAAAGCGGAGGCAGGGGTAGAGGAAACACCCATGTAACGCTCCTTTATCTTTTGACGCCTCCTGCGGTAAAGAAGTGATTGAAACAGAATTGATTGATTCACTCACTTATTTGATGATATCGGAAACGTTGCCAATTTTCGTCACTGGATTCTCAACAACTTTTTGGTTGTCAAATCAACAGATATGAATGGCGTGAGTAAATGGGCGAACAAAGCACGCTTACACACAGTAACGAGCAGTTAGCGTCGACGTGCTTGAGTCGAGGAGTATAACGTATCGTGGGCGCGGCAAGATACCTGGTAAGTATAGAGTCAAAGATCAACATGTAATTAGGGAAAGCAATAGAACATACTAAAAATAATAAGAATTGATCACAAATGTGGGTAAGCGTTGAGACACACAATAAAGGCACAATGAGAGATGGCGATACAAGCCGTATACATACCAAAAATGCATATACACTAATGAAGACATTAATGAGCCATGAACAAGTAAACGAAAATCTGAATATAGAAAACAGAGAAAGTATAGAGAGCGGTCTCAATAATCAGTTAAAATGTCGCTGTTCGTTAAAGTGATCGAGAATCTGGAAGAGAATGGAAGTGACAAGAGATTTTGGAGTCAGCTTTTCTGGCCGATGCAAAACTGAGTGATGCATGCAGTCTGCATTTGCGTTAGTACGTGGCCCCTGCAATGCGCCACTTAACGGTATGCCTGCAACGTTACAGGTCGCAGGTTACAGGACCTCAGTAAAAGAACCTTTTTCGAGACAGCCGCGCTTCGCCAACATCTTTTATTCCCCAGTACGCCCATATCAAAAAGGCACGCGCAGGTAATCAACTAATCACAGATATACGTGCAACATTTACATTTTCCGACAAACAAGTCGGAGCACTACGAACAGTATATGACCTGGTAACTTTGCCTCCAAGAGAACTCAGTAAACATACGAGGAATGAAATGGCTGGCTGTCGTATCTAGTAACTCTGAAGAAATGAGGTTTACCATGTTTTATGTCGTGTCCGGAATTACTTGCGCTATACTAGAAGCGAATACGCCTCAAGCACAGACTTTTTTCCCTCTGTATTACTAGATTTCCTCTATATTACCAAAATGCTGACAGCAGCAGCAGCCGTTTTCGGATTCAAGCGTGGCGAGTGACTTCCAACAACCTCGGCCTATCGATATCGAGGCTCTTAAGAAAAAGCCTCACCTCTGGAAGCTCACATATCTAATCCGGTTAACCTATCTTCTTTTCCCATCCCGTTTATATCTGTCTCTGTACGTGAAAACGGATACATCGCTATTCTCGCCCCTGAACCTATTTTCATACGGTTCGTTGCTTTTCAAAGCGAAAGTTAAACTCTATAGCGACGGTTAGGAGCAGTGGGTTTAATTAGGACTCGCTTCTTTTTTAGAAAAATTGCTCAGAAAAGGCAATTGAGGAATGAAGTTTATAACTCTACAAATCAGCAATAAACGCATCAGTGTGCTGTACGCTGCATCTGATTTTGGACACATAAAGCGGACAAAATGTATATATTACGCCCAGCATGTAAGCATACCACCAAATTGCGAGTGCATGGTCAAAACAGGACAGAGGTATATACGCAGGAAGATGGATGCTTGTGAAGTGGTCAATTACAGTGGTCGAACAAAAGATGTCTCCGAAGTCGACGTTTGGACAAGGGCACTTGCCTTCGTCAGGGCGAAGTCTATAGGGCTTTCTCAGAAGTCGCGTAGACAACGTAATAGCAAACAAGTAATGTGCTACGCGAAATACAAGAAAAAAAAAAGATGGAGAGAGAGAGAGAGAGAGAGAGATGCATAGAAAGTCAGGGAGTTTAACCAGAGGCAGTTCCGGTTGGCTACCCTGGATGGGGGGAAAGGTGAAGGGGGGATGGAAAGAGAGACGGGACAGAACGCCTTTCCGCAGGTCTTGATGTATTTTTGCGCAGTACTATATGTGTGCAGCAAGAACCAACTAGACCGCAGCAAAGTGCTTCTGGAACGTAATAGTTTCACGCAAGCTGTAAACTAGCGCATCGTACTTGTCCACTTCAAACGATCTAATAGACGCAATTTACAGAATTCTGATAGCCGTCTTGTGGTACAGAGTTACATGTAAATACGTGCCTAATTATTTTATTCTACCAATTTTTCAGGAATTTCTGTAAAAGAAATTAAAGCTCGAAATAAAAATTTCTTCTCACAATGGTCAGCAGAGTTTACGTTTCGCTCTTCAATACAACAAATTTTAATTAAATCAGTTTGGAGATTATCTATAATGAGAGCATTTCTACGTTTCGCATGTAGCATTCGAATAAGGAAACCGGATTTGTACGGAAGATAAAGCTTCCTGTTAGGTCTAAAATGGTCCCGTGGTGAGTTTACTTCATGCTTATTTCGAGAAAGATAAACCACATTTTTCTTACCTTTTAAGTGCAATGTAGTATCACAAAACGAGAAAACAAGAAACGCCGTGTCGAAACGCTTCTTGGAATCTCCATATCCAACGTGTCAGAGCTATTCTGGTGAGCGTCCAACTTTTCCAACAACAATTTTTGTGTACGTCCGCGTTTCCCTAAGGCGACTAAGACGAATGGCTGTCAAAAGTTGGCTCGTGTTTATGGCGACGCAGCAGAATGGAAAGGAAGCAAAACGACCTGTCTTCGTACTCGCACAGCACTTAACTGAGTGCACGCATCCACGTGCGCCCGGTCAAGGCGCGAAACTCGCAGAATATATTAGGGGGGTATTTTGTGTACCGAGTTCAAATCCTCACGACACGTTGCTGGGCGAGCTGCATCGTCATACTTAAGAAATGGAAAAAAAAAGGGAAGGCGTAAGAAGAAGGACACGGACCAGACAAAGAACACTATCTTGGCGCTTAACAATTGATATTTCGACAAGTACGAGAACCACTGGTGGTCTGCACATGCCCAGAAAAAAAAAAAAAAACCCGTGGTTTTAAAAACAACACTAAGCAGCCTCCTTATCAGTGGTTAAACAACTTGCAAGCAAAATAAGTCTTTTGAGCAACCTATTCTCGCCCTTCCTCAAGTTAACAAATACGCCATCAACGCAATCACCGCGCCAGACTGCACGCCCGGGGAAACTAACATCCTCAGGCTATATGCGTCCCTGAGTCGCTTATGTCTATATACGTATACTTCACCTTCGTCCGAAAAAGCGGAATACGTGTCCGCTGAGCGCAGCACTGCACGGCATGGGAGGGTTTAGGCGCAAGCACAGCTGAGAGCAAGCACGCATCACACGAACGCGCGCCGGGGCGCAGCTACCGAGCCCGGTCGCGCGCAGACTGGAATTGCGTACGGTAGTACAAAGGCGGCTGCAGAAGATCACATATATACCGTCTTCGTCGGACACGAACACACAACTGCTCTCGCCCGCGGTGAAGGGAAACTTCGCACTTGCAATGGGAGGCAGGTGAGAACAATAACTGAAGCTTTATGCAGGAAACGTGGATTAGCGAGGAGTCGCATAATCCTCGGTTAGAGAAGGTGCCCTTAGTCAACAGCGCCGCGTGAAGTCGAGTCGGCAATGACAAGGATTGACTCGCGACGCCGTGTCCACGATAACCGCGTGTCCTAGGAAGCGACAGGTGATGCAAAAAGTTGGTGTGCCATAAGCAACAGCTTCCGGTAGGCGGGCTCGTCGATCATTCAACGTTGCATTTGGCCACAAGAAGGTATACGCTTTTGCTTTAAATAGGTGAGGACAGAATGTGTAAGCTAGAACCTTTACTTAGATAATTCACGTTTGTTCGCATGCCGAGTTGTTATTGACTGCTGCCTTGAAAAGCACAATGCAAGATTTGTGTGTTTTCTAGTTCTAGGGAGATTTATCTTTTGTGTGTCTTTGTGCTGTAGGAGAGTTCTAAAAACAAACCTGCACATTTATGACTGTCAAGCCACTGTGGGTTTATATGTCTGGTGCATGATTGCTGGAGATTCAAAATTTGTTGCGAACAAAATACACAGGACAGAATAGCTTATGATTACAATGTAGAAGTGTGATAAGCGAGTAAGCGCTTACTGAGTGAATAACAAATATTATATTCTATGTTGGCTTTTCATTTCTCGTTGGACGTCCGTGAAATGCCCCGGCTAAATGGAACGCGAAAATGAAAGTAATGGATGGCGAGGGAAGCGCCGGAAGGTCTGGAAGATAGTTTGGCCCCTCTAATGAAAAGCTCTGCGCACATATTTGAATACTACCACCCATATATATATATATATATATATATATATATATATATATATATATATATATGTCAGAATAGAAAACGTTCCGTTTGCATACAATTCTTGCCTGCGAACAAGATTGGTCGGAGTCCCGGGCTTTTCAGGAAAACAACGACCTGCGTTTCTGTATATTCATTCCGAAGGGTGCATCGGTAGCGTGCGCTGACTAATCGAGGTTATGAAACGCGTGGAACATCTGGATATTACATGCACACAAAGGCAGAGGTTACCTCAGGTGCAGCCAACATTTCCCATAAAATCCGGCGGGTCCTCCTCAAGTTCTTCGGTCCAGCGCACGTGTATATACATACGCATGCGTCTCATTCAATGCAGGGTTTTCGCGGGCGTAATTTCGTTCTGCACTGCATAGACGAGGCCACGTCAAGTATCCGCCCGCGACATCAGCGCTGACTGCTCCCCTATAGCGGGCAGACTTGAACGCGTCAAGGCCGCGCGTCAAGGCGTGCTGCAGCGCGTGCTGCTTGTGGTTGGGTTTGCACGTCTTCAAGCGTTCCCTCGTCATCTTGCAAGCCTGGCACGCAGCATTGTTGTGTCTTTCAGGGCCACAACAGTTTCGAGAACACGAAACACCGGGACCCGCCGGTGAAATTCTACACATTTCAGGAAAATTTGTCAGCGGGACAAGCGCTGAACTGTACGCATGCAGAGTTAAATTGCGCATCTTTATTTTGGAGTGCCCTCGTTTCATCCGTGTCGTGTGCACTGCAAATAGAGTGGCCCTTACTTGCTCAGCGATACATGTTTGCAAGCTTCGTGCGTACGAGCAAGCCCACTCTACCATGCAGCCTCTTCCAAGGTGAAGTGTGCTGCAGGACCAGCTGATGAGAAACATTGCCGCGGCTGCGTGCGCAATGCGCTTCTTTTTTTTTACCGAGACGTTGCAATTTCGATAGCAGGCATTGGTGGCACTTGAAAGGGCGCATAAGGGTATTTTCCGTGATCTGCATCTTCAGTTTGTGAGGCAGCCGCATGTCGCAATAATGACATGACTAGTATACAGGGTGTTCAAAATTAAGCTTTATGGTTTTCTTAAAGTTAGGCACTGAAAGACACACGAAGACTACCCGGGTAAATAAGTTATGTGGCCCGGGGGACACAAAGTGAGATTACAATCATCGCTGTCAGCAGCCCAATTAACTAAAATTGAATAATTACCTTTTTCTTGACTGCAGTAAGTGGTTACGTTTGTATTGAAAAGTTAGAGTCAGTCGTGTTTCTACACAGTATCAGTTGGAAGAATTCTTCTCGCGTGTCTGTGCTCCGAGATATCCGGCTCCAAATTTTAATTGTCCTTCGCATGATTACGCATGCAAAAGAGTGAGGATCGGCGCAAAGCTCCTCCCTGATGTGACGCGGCTATGGCGTGCGGCGTTTAGTCTGACAACAGGGCGGAGGCATAGGCAAAGATGATAACTGACCCCCTTCCCCTCTCGACTGGCGAAATAAAAAAATCGAAGAACCCGGAACGGCTGTCGTAATACGCGACCGCGCAGACTGCAACGATGGCGGCAGCTGCCATGCCGAGATAATGGCGCGAGCGGAGAAGCCGGAGGCCAGTGCGCGTGCGTAATGGCGACTGACGAGCGGGCATGGTCCTTCCCTGGGCTACGCAAATAAAGTGACTACTGATTTCCAAGTACGGTAAGTTTTATTGAAATCAAGAGAAACAACTGCACGGCACACCGTTCTGTCATATCTTGATTTCGCCAGCCGAGAGGGGAAGGGGAACAGTTATCTTCTTTGCCTATGCCTCCGCCCTGTTGTCAGATTAAACGCCGTACACAACAGCCGCGTCATATCAGGGAGGAGCTCTGTGCCGATCCTGATACTCTTGCATGCGTAATCATGCGAAGGACAATTAAAATTTGGAGCCGGATATGTCGGAGCACAGACACGCTAGAATTCTTCCAACCGATACTGTGTAGAAACACGAAACTGCCTCTAACTTTTAAATACAAGCATACACACTTACTGCAGTCAACAAAAAGTTAATTATTCAATTTTATTTAATTCGGCTGCTGACAGCGATGATTATCATCTCACTTTGTGTGCCCCTGGCCACAAAACTTATTTGCACAGGTGGTCTTCGCGTGCCTTCCAGTGCCAAATTAAAAAAAAAAAAAAAACCCATAAAGCTTGATTTTGAACGCCTGCAGTATAGTATAAACAATTGGCAGTTGTACGCGTTTTATCATCAACCATTCTGTTTTGTAAGTTGTTATAACCTTTTCTGCAAGCCTCTTCACTAACAGAATGCAACCGTCGCCAAAATAAATATTATTTGTTATTTTGCTAAATACATTGTTCCCCTACCACAAGTGATGAAGTGCTTTTCAACTATGCAACGAACGCAAGGTCTTATATCGGACTTATATATTGAGGTGTGACTACAGCATACCTCTCAAATTGGCTGCACAAACCATGGCGCCCATGTTTCTGACGGAGAATAATATAAAAAAAAGCATCAACGTTTGCATGTACGTGCACCTACCTAATGAAGGCGGACTTAGCACAACGGAAATGTTCTTTGCGTGCTTCACAACGGAACGAAATGAACAGCACTCGTTTTTGTTTCACATATTTCGCAGCTTGCGCTTGGTTCTGTCGCATTGATTGGCGTATATACATCTCAAGCTCGACATCGCAGATGATCTAGTCGTTGACGTGTGGAACACACTTGGCGTTTTCAATCACGTCTTACGTCCAAACATCGTTCGACGTCGTAAATGACGGACACATCATATACGCTCATATGTTTTGATGTTCCCGCCGCGAAACAAAAAAAGAGTATTCTGCGTCGTACAGTTTCTGCAAAACGGCCCTGCAGCCTACTGCTGTACATTGCCGTTTCCAAACACATTCAGGCGCTGCCGCTCAAAAATACAGCGCGAGCGTCACGAGCAACGAGCGACACAGCACGCAGCCGTAATGTAAACAAAACGCCGCCGGGGCGCCGCTGCGACCACCGAGGCGAATTTTTCCAACAAGAGGGCGCCTTTTAGCAAGGCGCAGCAGGTATATCAGCGATATATAAGAAGGAAGAAGAAGCACGTGCTTGGGCTGCGGTAAAGCTAGGGAAACGGTGGAGCACGTTTTATTGGAATGTGAAGATATCTGCCCAGCGGTCGATTTTAGGCACCACTGGACTCCTTGAAGCCCTTGGGTTCAGCGAGAGCAGGGGGAAAGTAAACATGTCTGCAATAGAGATTAGTAAGAGGCAATTGGAAGATCGGTGGAAGTAGGGAAACGACAAAAAAAGAAAGAACAAAAAAAAAAAAAAACAGAGACGTACAGAAACAAAGTTGACAATAGGGGGTGAGAAAATTTGGCTATGGGAATTCATCGTGCGGTTCTTTTCTTTTTCTTTTTTTTTTCTTTTTTTTACCTAGGTAAGCCATGATGCAGTATAATAGCAAGAGCTTGGTGGCGCAACCCATCGCCCCGTTCCAAAGCGGGCGCTCATAACATCCATCCATCCATCTGTCCATCCATCCAGCAGCGTCGTCTGGCAGAGATCGGATATATAGTCTATGTGGTGTACGCACAAAGAGCGAAGGGCTGCGCATCTCGCTATGCGCCTCGTCGGAGGACGATCTGATTCCTACAGAGAGCCAACGTCTGCTCAATTGTCCTTGCGCCGCGTTCCGGTGGTGTTAGGCCGTTTCGGTAGCACGTTATTGCCTTTTGGACATGAGTAGCAGCGAAACAACAGCACTCAACACAGCTGAACCACTTCGGGCAAGGAACTAGATGTTTCTTCGTCCCACTTTCGTTCACTGCTACGCGCAAGAATTTACTTTCGCTTGACATCGCAGATTTTCGTTCGTTACTTCAATTTTGCACCTTTTGAAGTAGCTTTATTAAAGCTATTTGACGTGTATAGCGTAATATTCATTGTGTCATTGCACAAGCACGTGTCACCGTGTCATTCGACAAACTCCAATACCTAAAAATAGTTTTTACACGTCCTCCTTTGCTTCCTCGCTTCTTCTCTGTCTTACATTCCGCTGCTCTTTACGCATTCTGCTCTGAGAATGGTTTCTTCTGAAAAAACACATTTTAGCTAACCTCACACTTTCATCACGCAGAAATGTTAGTCCATTAGTATCATTTTTTCCCCCACAGAAACTGGCATGATTTATAAATCTCGAAAGGCAAAACTTAATTATTCCAGCTAATTTAGCCAAACTTAAAGTACATTCTTTTGAAGCGTTGTTCGCCGATTCTGTGCACTTATATTTCGCCAGAAAGTCCAAAGGACCGCAAAACTTTCCTTTCGTAACCGTTCGCGATTGGCCATCGCTGCGGCGATCGTCTCGCAATCATGCCGATCACTCCCACTAGCGGCGGGCGTCCGAACGTTGACCAATGACGAAAACGCTCTTATGTGAGAGAGTCTTTGCGAATGCGAGCCCAGATGTCTGATGCGCACAATCGCCCTGCATGTTGTGGTCATGCACTGTAACAAAGCACAGTCGGCCGTGAACAGAGTAAATCAAGACACAAGATGTGAAACATTACAATGGCACGAACTGCTAATATATCTAACACAAAACATAATGCAAGAAAAAATGTATTCAAAATTGTGTTCACATCATTTGTATGGCCGTGACGAAATGCCTCTTCTCCATGTCCTCGAGGAAGCAGATTATGCAAGGGGACGCAGCTCTCTTTCCAAAGCATGCATGTCGCGCAAGGCGACGGTAAAAAATAAATGAAGGGCAGGGAACTTTCAGACGCAGGGGTTAACACCTCTGTATATAACTAACCGTGCATCGTTGCATGCACTTTGTATCACTGAAAACTGGCAGCGTTGTGCAAACTGTAGAGCATGCGCCAATGAATCAAGTGTGATAAGCTGACAGAGATGCTGCTCGACTGTGAAAGCGTTTGCGATTGCAACCACCCGAGCATGCTTTCACTAATCACGCTAGCTCGAGACGCAATCGTTAAACGTTCGCGACCACTCACGAAACGTTCTTGCGACTGAAAAGCTTGGCAAATCAAATGCTTGGTTTACTGAAGCGATGACATATAACTTGCACTTCACTGCCAAGCTTTAGCGAGAGCGGCCCAGACACCAGCCTGCTCCTTCGAATGCCGCAAGTAAAATGGCTAGGTGGAGCTAAACATGGAAAACATTATCTGGCACTGATCTAGTTATTTCACAACACAAAGGTCAAAATCTAGGGCTGCTATAAGGGTGATCTCTATAGGGGTGCTCACGCGCAGGACGGGGCAGAACAGAGCAGGACGCTACCGGACAGCTTGTGAGACACCCAGCGCAAAATGCCGTGTCGACCTCCACCTCTCTTTCTTTATTCACCCTTAAATAGACCAGCTGACTGTTCCCACACACGGGTTTTGAACGTATTGCAGTGTTCCTCATGGTAACACCGTGCCCTCTACACTGCACACCATGTGGAGTGCTACAACGCTGAAATTCCTCAACTAGACTTCCGTGCTCTGTAGCGACTCCAGGACACCCTAAAAATTAATGGTCAACATCCCCGTGAGTCCGACAATCAACACATAACGGTGAAGCGACGTGTCAGATCATGCATCGATGCCTAAATACTCCGCTGACCTCGTGAGGAGGCGATGCAGAAGGGAGGCCTCAGACCTGCCTGTAGTCCCTTCGTCGAACAAGGATAGTGAAATATGGCGACCACAATCTTTTCGAGGGAGGCTAACTTAGCAGGACTCTTTGAGGAACTATCAGGCATTGTTTGGGATATCATCGGCCATAGTGAGATTAGAAGAACTGGTGAGGCTTATACAGTGCTGACTAACGGCCCCGTCCTCTGCTATAGAGAACTCCCAGATAGGAAGTTACACGGGGTAGGATTCCAAATACAAAAGGACATAGCGGGCAACATTGACGAACTTTACAAAGCATTAATAAGAGGGTAGCAGTAGTCGTAATAAAGCTGAATAGGAGGCATAGAATAAAGGTAGTACAAACCTACTCTCCAACCTCCAGTCACGATGATGAAGGAATAGAACAGTTTTATGAAGACGTCGAATTAGCCATAAGAAAAGTGCAAGCTCAGTATACTGTAGTAATGGGCGACTGCAATGCAAAAGAGAGAGAGAGCAAATGATAAATGAAAGGTAGGGAGATTGACCAGGACTGAGCCCGGTTGGCTACCCTACACTGAGGAAAGGGAAAGGGGGACGGAAAGATTAAAAGAAGAGAAAGTCCACTGGGGATATCAGTCGGTCACTCAGTCCGGATCACAGACGCTGACTCAATCCGGTAGCTTTCAAATATCGCAGCAGCGCTTTCGTGGCCTTTTGTAGCTGCGATATGCGAGGCCATGGTCCCAAGATCTTGTTCAAGGTGAACGGCTTTCCATCTAGCTGATTGAGAGCTGTGCAGGGGTCTTGCCTTTCATTTTCAAAAGATGGGCAGTAGCACAGTAGGTGTTCTATGGTTTCCTCGACACCGCAGGCATTGCACTCGGCGCTGTCAGCCATTCCAATCAGAAATGCATATGCATTGGTGAATGCGACGCCCAAACGTAAGCGGCACAGCACTGTTTCCTCATTACGTGGAAGACCTGGTAACAGCCCCAGTTGCATAGAGGGATCGACGGAATGCAATCGATGTTGAATGAATTCAGGTGTGTGCCACTTCTCCAATGTCAAAGAGTGCGCTAGCTTGCCTAAGTGTTGGGCTGCGTCGGTCCGCGATAACGGTATAGAAACAAAGGTTGCTCCTTCGTGTGCTTTCCTAGCAGCTTCGTCAGCGAGGTCGTTGCCGGAGATGCCGCAATGACCAGGCAGCCACTGAAACACAACGTCGGGGGGTGCTTTCGCGATCATGCGATGGTGCATTTCTCGTATCTCCGACACGAGTTGTTCACATGACCCGTGACGAAGAGATGACAGAAGACATTGTAAGGCCGCCTTCGAATCGCAGAATATTGCCCACCGATTAGCCGGTTGGTTAATAATATAATCAACGGCACCTCGGAGGGCAACAAGCTCCGAACCGGTCGATGTTGTCAAGTGAGAAATCTTGTATCGGATGCTTAGTGATCGTGATGGTAAAATCACTGCGCTGGTGGAGCTGGTCTGAGTGGAAGAGCCATCCGTATATATGTGTTCTCGATCAAAGTAGAAAGTGTGCTAACAATCCAGAGCTGCTTGCTTCAAGGCCAAGGTAGGCAGGTCGGTCATCTTTCTTATCCCTGGAACCGTAAGACGAACTTGAGGTTGTTTTAAACACCACAAAGCTGAGGTTGAACGTGCTGAGGGTGTGAAGCCCGATGGTAAGGAGGCACGATGGATGCTGACCTTGTAGGAGAAGGACGCCTGTGGTCGTCATTCTGGCAGGCACGCAAGAGAGCTTGACTGCATCCGTGAAACATGACGAACATGGGCTCTAAGCGTTTCGGTGCTAATGTAAGTCGTGATCGGATGGTCTTGAGCCATTATAATGGTTCCTGCTGTTGAGGCGCTCCGCGGAAGGCCTAGGCAAACACGTAGTGCCTGCGCCGGCACGCTCTGAAGTTCTCGAAGATTTGACTTGCATGTTTTAGCAAGCACGGGAGAACTATAGCGCAGGAATCCGATGAAAAGTGTTCGATATAACTGTAGCATGGAGCCCACTGACGATCTCCATGTTTTGCCCGCGATGAACTTGAAGACGTGAACAATAGATGTGAGCCTCTTCTTTAAGTGGGCAACCTGAGGGCTTCAAGCGAGGTCCCGGTCTACAATGACGCCCAAAAACCGGTGATTTCTCTTGTAGGAGATAGGCTGACCATTGATGCATACTGGATAACGAGTCATCGCTTTTCGCGTAAAAGCGACTAACGCACATTTTTCTGTTGAGATGGTAAGGCCTTGTGTGTGAAGGTAATCAGATGCCTGTGTTGCTGCTTTCTGTAGCCGTGCGCGAACCTTCGGGCGAGTGACCACTGATGTCCAGATGCAGATGTCGTCGGCGTAGATTGAGACACTCACTGTTTCCGGTAGGGATTCGGCTAGCCGAAGAAGCGCGAGGTTGAAAAGAATAGGGCTCAGAACATCGCCTTGAGGAACACCTCGGCATGTGTAGTGGTCGGTAGTCGGACCATCTTCCGTACTTACGAACAAGGACCTTTGTGTCAAGTAGTTTCTGATCCATTGATATACTCGCCCTCCTAGTTCAATTGTCAAAAGTGCGTCTAGAATGGTTTGATGGGAAACGTTGTCGTATGCGCCTTTCACGTCAAGAAAGAGTGCTACTGATAATCGCTTCCGAAATTTTTGTTGTTCTACAGATGATACTAGATCGATGACACTGTCGATCGATGAACGACCGCGTCGAAATCCCGCCATAGAGTCAGGGTAAATATTGTGGTGTTCAAGGTACCATTCGAGACGCATGACGATCATACATTCCATGAGCTTCCTGACGCAGCTGGCAAGAGCTATAGGCCGATACGATGCCAGTTCGAGCGGTGACTTTCCTGCTTTTAGAAGCGGTACCAGGCGGTGGCGTTTCCATTCCTGTGGGACGACACCATCTTGCCATGAACTATTGAAAAGGCTGAGGAGTTCTCTTCGTGTTTCTCGACCTAGGTGGCGCAAAGCAGTATATGTTATGCCATCGAGCCCTGGTGCAGACGAACACCTGCATAGCGCAATAGCAGCTTCTAACTCTTCCATAGGGAATAGAGCGTCCATACTTGCATCTCGTGAGCCGGGGATGTTGCCTAAAGCCATGTCAAGGACTAAAACTGTGCCGCCGGCGACTTTCGCGCAAAATTCCTCTGCAACGTCTATCTCACGGCGGTTTTGATAGAGAGCAAGCATTTACCCACTTTGCAATGCAAAAGTGGGGACAAAGCTGGCTGGTGCACAAGCAATTCGCTACTATGGCGTCGGCTCTAGAAAAACTAGAGGAGAGACGTTGGTAGACTTCGCGGAAAGGAATAAGCTACGAATAATGAACACCTTCTTCAGAAAGCGTAGCAACAAAAAGTGGACCTGGAAAAGCCCTAATGGTCAGACAAGGAATGAACTCGATTTCATACTTTCTGTCGATCCCAGCATAGTGTAGGATGTAGAAGTGTTAGGTAGGGGAAAGTGCAGTGATCATTCGTTAGCGAGGTCTAGGATTCACCTCAATTTGAAGAGAGAAAGAGTAAAATTGGTCAAGAAGAAACAGATCAACCTAGGGGAAGTAAGGGTAGAAGCGGACAAATTCAGGCTGGTACTTGCAATAAATATGCAGCCTTAGAACAGCGAGATGTAGATGACATAGAGGTAAGGAATAAAACCGTAACGAGGCTGGCTTCAGAGGCAGCAATTGAAGTGCGAGGCAAGGCACCAAGGCAACCAGTAGGCAAGCTCTCCCAAGTAACAAAGGACCTAATAAAGAAACGACAAAGAATGAAAGTGTCCAACTCAAGACATAAGGTAGAATTCGCGGAACTGTTAAAACTGATCAACAAAACGAAAGTAAGCGATATTAGAAATTATAACGTGAGAAAGACTGAAGAAGCTGTAAAAAATGGACGCAGCATGAAATTAGTGCGAAGAAAACTTGCGATGGGAAAATCAAAGATGTATGCACTGAAAGATAAGCAGGGTAATATCATCAGCAATTTCGAAGATATAGTAAAATCAGCGGTAGAATTCTATACTGGCCTGTACAACACCCAGTGCAGCCAGGACACCTCCTTTGAAAGTTGTAAACAACAAGTTACGGAGGCTCCTTCTATAACTTGCGATGAAATTAGAAGGGCTTTAGAAGACATGAAACGAGGAAAGGCGGCAGATGAAGATGGAATAACAGTCGATTTAATCAAAGATGGAGGAGACATCACGCTTGAAAAGCTTGCGGCCCTTTATACAAAATGTCTCACGATTTCAAGGGTCCCAGAGAACTGGAAGTATGCCAACATTATACTAATCCACACAAAGGGAGACGTTAACGAATTGAAAAATTATAGGCCCATTAGCTTATTTCCAGTATTGTATAAAATATCCACGAACACAATTTCCAATGGAATAAGGGCAAGGCTTGACTTCTTCAGTAAACCAAGGGAACAGGCTGGCTTCAGGAAAGGATACTGTACAATGGATCGCATACATGCAATCAATCAGGTAATCGAGAATTCTGCAGAGTGCAATTAACCTCTCTGCATGACTTTCATAGATTACGAAAAGGCATTTGATTCAGCAGAGAGATGCCAGCAGTCATAAAGGGACTGCGTAATCAAGGGAAAGAGGAGGCTTATGAAAATATCTAGGAAAATATGTACAAAGATTCCACAGCTACCCTAATTCTCCACAAGAAAAGTAGGAAGATACCTTTAAAGAAAGAAGTCAGACAAGGAGACACAATTTCTCCAATGTTATTCACTGCTAGCTAGGAAGAAGTATTCGAGCTATTAAATTGGGACTGCTTAGGGGTAAGGATCAATGGCGAATACCTCAGCAACCTTCGGCTTGCAGATGACATTGTCCTATTCAGCAACACTGGGGACACGTTACAGCAAATCATTGAGGACCTTAACAGAGAGAGTGTAAGAGTGAGGTTGATGATTAATATGCAGAAAACAAAGATAATGATCAATAGCCTGGCAAGTGAAGAAGAGTTCAGGATCGCCAGTCAGCCTCTAGAGTATGCGAAGGAATACGTTTACATAGGACAATTACTCACAGGGGACCCTGATCATGGAAATGAAATTTACAGAAGAATAAAATTGGGTTGGAGAGCATACGGCAAACATACTCAGATCTTTACGGGAAGCTTCACTAAAGAGAAAGGTGTACAATCAATGCATTCTATCGGCGCTAACATATGAGGCAGAAACTTGGAGACTGACAAAGAAGCTCGAAAACAAGTTAAGGACCACACAAAGAGCGATGGGGCAGAGAATGGTAGGCGTAACGTTAAGAAACAGGAAGAAAGCGATGGGGATCAGAGAGCAAACGGGCATAGCCGATATTCTAATCGACATCAAAAAAAGAAATGGAGCTAGGCAGGTCATGTAATGCGTAGGTTATATAACCGGTGGACAGTTAAGGTTACATAATGGGTGCCAAGAGAAGGGAAACGCAGTCGAGCACGGCAAAAGACTAGGTGGGGTCATGAAATTAAGGAATTCGCAGGCACAAGTTGAAATCGGTTGGCGCAGCACAAGGGTAATTGGAGATCGGAAGGAGAGGCCTTCGTCCTGCAGTGGACTTAAAATAGGTTGATGAGGATGAAAGATCCAAAACATCTGGCGACGGCTTCTTTGAGGACATGGTTAAGTTCTAGAGGTGCTTTCTTTGTTGGCCTGAGTTGTAAGTTATCGCGATCAAAACTATGAGCTGTCGTCTTCTTTTTTTTTTCTTTTTTTTCCCCAACAGTAGCTTTAGGCACCGGATGCTGCGCTGCTCAGACGGACGACAACAATAGCAACAGCCTGAGAAGAACAAATCCATAACGATAGAAAAATAACTTTTGGACGAGTTCCCACGCACAGTTCACAATTCACGACTATATCAGTGGCTATACTGTAAAGGTAGGGTTAAATGAGGTCTACATGTGGAAAGGTTGGAATCGGTACTCCTCTGGCTATTCATTGGAATTATATACAAAAAATAACCTCTATGAAATGAATAAACTAAAAATGTTATGATAGCAAAATCGACATTTTAGCACATGCAAACACTACAGGACATACAAGAGGAAGAAAAAAAGAACGAAATGTCAACAACGAAGGCGAGTCACTGCATAAAGTCGTCCCTAGTATTTCGATCACATGTATGCACCTATAAAAGACGCCTGTCATTGTACTGAAAGCTCTCTCTTCAAGGCCGTTCACTGGCTATGGTCCATGTGACAGTTTGCCCAAAGCCTTGTCCAAAGTGCACGGCTGGACCCACTCGGATAGGACGTCCGGCTCGGTTGCAAGAGGTGTGTGCGTCGATCCTAACTGCTGAACACCAATTGGCTTATAATAGGAGTGCGAGGCAGGCCCCTTATCTGACATCCGGGTTTTCAGGGGTGCTCTGATTAGGAGACGTTCACACGGACCGCTATGCCCGTTGTGCAAGAACTAAAACATACAAAGCTCTCAAAAACTTTACTCTAAAAAAAAAAAAAAAAAAAGTCCGGCCCTAAGTTTGTGAATCTGCGCAAAGCGCACATGCATCTGCAAACTGAATTACCGCAGTGAACCTTGTCGCTTCCACAATTACGCACAGTTATTCGGTCTTCGGTGTGGCAACAAGACCGGGCTTAAACACGCATTGTATTCTTAATATCGTATAGCAAAAGCACGTGCTGAACTGTCTTTGCTGCACGAGCCATATCGGTATACACTTGCTCTCCACCGACATGTTGGTTGTATGTAGGAAGAAACTGATGCTCAAGCTAATGCGCTGTGTATATCGCAGTCAGACAGGTATTATTAATAATAACTATCTTATGGAACCAGCTTACAAACCGACTCGCTGTGATAACGATAAAAAATTTCGGAATTTATTTTCAGAACATAAACTTTGCATTACTCCTTCTTCCCCAAAACAACATGACAATGTAATCATTTGTCAGACGATTTGGTAAATCTATCAAATAAGAAATAATTTTATTTTTTATGCTGTGATGTCATTCTTCAATTACAACTGTCTTTTTGTCTGCCGTATGGGCTTTTCTTGACTGTACATTGTCCAGTACATTTAATTTTGACAGTCCATTATAGTGCTACTAGGTATGTGATGTGTAAGCTTTGTAATGTGTAATCTTTTCGGGCACAAAAATGTGCGATCTCTGTTACTGCACATGTCTCCTTAAATAAATAAATAAATAAATAAATAAATAAATAAATACAAATTTCTTTACTTTTTTGTTTACTTTCCTTCATTATTTTTCTCCTCCCGCCCCCCCCCCCCCCTTTTTTTTTGCCGTCTGGAAAAATCACCAAATCAGTACCAATACAGAAAAAAAAAATGAAAAGAAAGATAATAGTGGTGATCAGTTTAAGGCCATCATTTACCCGCCGTGGTTGCTCAGTGGCTATGGTGTTGGGCTGCTGAGCACGAGGTCGCGGGATCGAATCCCGGCCACGGCGGCCGCATTTCGATGGGGGCGAAATGCGAAAACACCCGTGTGCTTAGATTTAGGTGCACGTTAAAGAACCCCAGGTGGTCGAAATTTCCGGAGTCCTCCACTACGGCGTGCCTCATAATCAGAAAGTGGGTTTGGCACGTAAAACCCCAGAATTTAAAATTTTTAAGGCCATCATTTGTGTTTACTGAGATATCCTTCATATACGAGTACATAACAAATGACCCTTTATTTATTTCCTTCGTTCTTTGACACAACGATATAAGGAGACGTTAGCGCCAAGAGATGGCCCTGGCCACTGGATCCTTTCAGCATGAGAAAACTAGATATGTATCACAAATCACACGGCATGATACTCGTATTTGTGCCCAGTATTGTGCATCAAAATGAGGAGCACCAACGAAAAGGGGTCATGGCTCCTCAAGCTGTTCTCACCGCTTTTACCTGTCCTCCTCGTAACTCCTTTCTTGTTGAGGAATAAACTTCGAATAAATTGAATAGTACGGATCACATGTGACCTAGCGCCAAAGTACTGTGCCTCTACTCTGCCTTTGAATTATTCTATTTTCTTTGTTTTTTTCAACCTCGCGTTTAAGCGTGACCTTACGTCCTCCATGATTCTTTACAAAATTTTTTTCTTTCGCCTTTCAGTACTTTTATCTTTATTTTAGTTTAAATAATATTCATCACATATAGCGCTTTAACCCATATAGAAATGAAATAAGTAGTAGAAGTACACCTGTACACAGGTACCCACACGAGCGTTCTGTCTCAGCATATTTCGGAGCTTATCAGCTCCGGAAAATATTGAGGCAGAACGCTTGTGCCGATATTCATCAATTAACGCGTTAGGTCACCGAATCAAAGTGATAAGGGTACGTCGAGTTGCAGCAAACTTTGTTTTTAATGTACATAAGTGGTGCTTATTTATGCGCATCAAACTGCCCGAGCTAAAGCGAGGCTTCACTAAAGAAACTTGTAAAAGCGTGTCCGGACGCAATCGCGTGATGCCCGCGTACTATATGTATATTGGTTGCGCACTAATCAGTCGAATTTAAACTGCTGTTCTCACGGTGCACGCAGTTCTGTTTAAGCTATCTGCAAAGAATGCCTTCTTTGCGGGAACGTCAGTGCATTTTATGGCAAACTTTGGAGGCTGTGATCTCGAAACTGGCCGTAAAGTCCTCGAGCAGGGTTTCGAACCGAAATTATTTAGTTCAGGTTTCTGGCAGGTTCAGAGAAAACCGTTCAGCCGCGGCTAAACTGCGGAGCGGGAAAAACAAGAACAGAAGACAAAACACAACAAATAAAAAAATAACGTTAAATGTCGTTGGAACGGGTTTGTTTCAATCAATACTCTCATCAGTACAGTGCAGGACCGGCGAAAGTGACAGTCCCTGCAGTGCTCTCACCTTCCTTGAATGAAGGAAAGTACCTGAAAGCCAAGGACTCGCAAGTTCTGGAGAAGAGCGACAGAGACGCAAATATCAACGGTGTCTCAGCTATAGCATTAGCCAAGTTATTTAAAAAAAGTTATTTGAGAAACATGGTGCAATACACGATTTTAAGACCTATGGTGTTCCGTTATCATAACGCTGACGACGG
Organism: Dermacentor andersoni; assembly: GCF_023375885.2. Classification (NCBI taxonomy): domain Eukaryota; kingdom Metazoa; phylum Arthropoda; class Arachnida; order Ixodida; family Ixodidae; genus Dermacentor; species Dermacentor andersoni. The sequence continues at coordinate 69,943,398 of NC_092814.1, forward strand.
AACACCGTAATTGTATCTTGTACCATGTTCTTTAAACCATTGTGTTTTTCTTTCTTTTATTTCTTTTTTTCTTTTGTTGAACAGCTTGGCTATGTTGGCTGGGACAAAAAATATACATGCACAGTAAGTAGCGCAAGCTAGCAGCGGTTGCACGGCTTCAAGCCGAACGCTCGAATCACAGCTCCAAGTCCGCATGCTATTGCGATCAAACCTGATAAGCCATATATGAAATGAGCTGAACGTGTCCTTCTCCGGCTGAGATTTCCCAGGCTACGCAGAACGACGCGCAGTGCGACAGTGGGTGTGAGGCCAGGCATTAGTATATATATATAAATAGAAGGCTTCGCGCCGGGTTCATAAAAATATTGTGGTGGCGTTGTAGGTGGTGGGGGGTAGCGGTGGTGCACAGAGGATCCGAGGTGGGCCGCGGTGGGCGCGTACTTGAGGAGGTGTTTCACCAACAAGTTAAGGGCCACGTGTGTGTCTGTGATGGTTTGTGGTTCCTGAACATCGTGGGTCCACCTCCTCTTTTGTGCTCATCAGATCATGCGCAAATCAGTTTCAGTTTCAGTTTATTATTCTTTAAATACAATGAATTGGTAAGAGACAATATACAGACGAGAGTCCCAAAGTCAAAGACTGCAGCGTGACCCTCGGTTAATAATAACAATGGAGAGGTGTATTAAAGAAGAGCAAGCTAACTAAAACGAACAATCACAATCGCCAAAATACAAAATAGAAAAATAAAATCAACGAAAACAAATTGTCTGTATACAAACCTATAGTGCATAAAAAGAACTGTCAATACATACAAATGGCAAATGTAGTGTAATGAATGACGTAAACTTAGTTATACATATAAACAGCTTAAGGGCACGGCTAAATGTGTGAAAGGATGAAGATTTAATGCTGATGGGTAAACCATTCCACAGTTTTATAGCAGCGAATGATGATGTCATTTTTCCATAGTTAGAATGAACCATAGGTAGTAGAAAATTGGAGTTACGTGCAAACCTGGTATTATTGTTATTGATGAGGTGCCTGGAATCAATGAATTGGTATGAGAGCTGATTAGTAAGCAACTTATAAAACATGATTATTAGATTATAGTTGAACAAGTTCGTCACAACAAGGATGTTATTTTCACGAAGTAATAGAGTAGCACTCGTGAAAACCCACTGTTAGTGATAATGCGTATTGCTTGGTTTTGTAAGTGCTGCATGGACGAGATATGACAGTTATTTGTGTTTCCCCAGGAAACATTGCCATAATTAATGTGACTGTGAATGAAGGCAAAGTATAATGCTAATAATGTGTCTTTGGAGAAATATGCTCTTTATTTGATTAATACTCTAATACCGAAGGTACACTTTTGCTTAATGAAGGCAATGTGTTGAGAAACCTTTAGGTTAGAATCTAATTTGATGCCCAAAACGGATACGCAGTCTGAGACGGGAATGTGATGACCATCTAGAGTTCTCTCAGGCAAGCCAGGTAGTATTCTTTGGCTAGAACGGAAAATCATGAATTGAGTTTTTGAAGGATTGATAATTAAATGATTGGACGAACACCATGCAACAATATGGTCAAGGTCATTGTTTAGTTTAAGGATTAAGGTTGTTAAATAATTGTCACGCAACGAGATAGTAGTATCGTCTGCGATAGTACACAATGTGCCAATCTAAGACACGTGGGTAAATCATTAATATATATAGACAATCGTAAGTAACCTAGTATGGAGCATTGTGGTACACCTTGGTTAATAACTTTAGTATCAGAATAAATACCTCCATAAAGAACTGCTTGTTCTATATCATGCAGGTAACTTTTTAGAAGTTTGAGTACTGGACCGGTAATTCCCAGGGCTTCTAGCTTAGTAAAAAGTATGTTATGATTAATTGTATCAAAAGCTTTTGTGAAGTCCAAGAATACCGAACCGAAGTCGCGCATAGACAAGTCCGGGACTCGTAAATGCGCAGAAACTGAGTTAAGATAGTGGAAGAGTCGCTGGAGCCTGCTACGTTGTTATTTTACACCAGTGTCGCACGTACACTTTTGATCGCGATAGGGGCTGATCCGGATTGAGCTTGATCTGGATCGAGTGTTGCTAAACGATCATATGTGATCGCGATCTTGCGGGATGCAGATCCGGACAATCGCGATCCATGAATTGCGATCAGGCCTCTTGATCGCGATCGCATGCTGACGTCTGCGCCCTCTAGCGCAGTATTCTTAAAACGCTAAAAACAAAAAGTGAAGGCAGCTCAATAAAAAAACGTTTAAACACCTTTTCGCCAGCAATAGTGAGCTGTAATATTGAAATATTGTCCAAATTTAACCATAGTTTGCAAATCTGAATTTGTAGCCAAGGCAGTATGCAGTTCTGAGAGTTTCCAACGATCAGCAGACAATAATAATTCGATCCTGATCATTACACCGTGTAGCAGAAGCTATTTGATCGCAATCAAGAAATTCAAAACGGATCGGCCCCGATCGCGATCAGAAGTGTACGCATGACACCGGTAGTATACTATGCCGGCAAAGCAGGCATAGTTGTTACTTATGTTGCACGAACAATATTCGATTACTTATTTTTGTTCTTGATAAATTCGTGCAGATCTGAAGCGAGATTCATAAAATTCTTCGTTCGTAAGTGCTGTTTGGCATTGGCGGGCTGTTTTCAATCGTCAATATTTGTCCAACATTATGATTGACTGGCAGCTGCTCTTACGAACAGTTCTAGCATAAAAATATTCTTTGTGAATACTGGCCCTGTTTTCGAATTTAAAATTGAAATTTCAAGTAACGTTTCCTAATGTGTCATACAAATATCTCATGCTAGAGCTTAATATTTCGGGGATTATCAATGTCATTTGGTGCGGTGTGACCTTTAGGCAAAATGAATTATAAAATAAAAAGGAACAGCTGTCACGGAATAGAATGTTTGCCGCTTTCCATATGCAACGTTAGTCGTGTATGGGAAGATTCATTGGCTCAGGAGTACTCAGGACCGAGGCAGTTGAAAAGAGAAACGAGCATAGATGTCTTTCAGAGAACCACGTGCACTATTGCCCCACGGGTAACACATAATCAGTGCGATATTCCTTTTAACACACCATAGCTTTAAATATGCATCTCGGAGGATGATGAGAATCAGCATATACGACCAGAATCACTACAGATCGGCGCCGCGCGGAAGCTGACTGTTTACTCAGCCAACTGCCGAAAAGCGATATAATCACGTCGAATCCAATCTACATTACCGGTAGTGCAATCTAGGACCCCTATTCACAATATATATATATATATATATATATATATATATATATATATATATATATATATATATATATATATATATATATATATATATATATATATATATATATATATGTTACACATAGAACTGTTCGTCAGAGAAAATTACAGCCAATCCTGGCGCTGGACATGTCAGCGCAGGCACGGCTGGTCAATAACAAAAATCGCTTACGAACGAAACGCGTTGTGAATTCGGCCCTTGGTGACATTGCGGGCCAAGTAACGCGAACGAAAGCTGGAGAGACGCGACAAAGTGTGACAAAACTACAGCAATTGCGAAGCGTGCACAACGCCATTATACGTTGACACTGGTGTAAAAGGTTGTCGTCGCGTGTACCTCTCGACGACGTCAGCATTCGTTTTTCGAATTCGTGAAAGGCTTTTCATCGCTTTGTTCAGCAGGGTCGGCTTCTGCAGCAAGTGAATGGCAAAGAGTGAGTTAGGACTGCAGCTGCGCAACTGTATAACAAACGAAGCGGAAGGAAATCTTAGTAGAGCGCTCACGAGCCACGGTTTGCGCCGCACATTTAGTATGAAAAGCAACTGAGCAAACAGGCGTAATTGCCTGCTACTTTTGCCTAAGGGTGCACATTCTTCTCAAGTACTGAAATTATGCTGCAGCATAATGCTATTCGAATAGCTCGTGGGAGCTGTCAGTGCAATCATTGAACACACCAAAAGCAACCCTGGTGCAATATCTGGCGCAAAATTCAAAGCCTGTCCACCATTTGCTACCATATTAAAATGGAGGCTGAATGTAATAAGCAAGCTGTATACACTCAGGAGAACCCGTCCAATAGTTTCGATGGATGTGGTGAGGTGCCGTAATAATTGCCTAAAATGATATTATTATGCCAGATATAGTTTTCGAAGTAAGAACTGGTTGACGTGCGAAACGAAGATACACTGAAGGCAGTTAAAAGGTTGAAACTCATCATAAATTGCTTATCTTTCAGTTTTTGGCACAAGAATACTTCGCATGTGTTTGTTTATAGACAGCTAAAAGATACCGCTTGTCCATATATAGAATGCCGCACGACTCAGATTTTGTTGGCATTACTGAGCAGGTTGTGACATTAATGGGGTCCTTCGTTTTCGGGTAACACCGGGTAATTCTCTATTTTTGCGCCCCGAGCAAGCTTTGTGAAAATCAGATTAGAAATAATTTCAACCCGTAGGCTGCTCTTTCGTAAAGGTTACTAATAAACGTAGGTACTACAGACTAATAAACTCTGCCCACCTTGTGTGAGCAAGTGGTCAAGATACCTCACATTATTAATATTATGCATATATGAGCATAGCATACGACTGCTTTTCGGTTAACACTTAAGCGAAAACCAGCATACATGATATGCTCAGCACCTGCCAATCTTCAGTAAACGAAGACTTGTTAAGTCTTTAGTAACCGCATATACGTGACTACGACAATGGCACATTGCGTCGCATTTCCACCCCGTCACATACATGTAAATTACAGTCTCTCTCTCTCTCTCTCACAGTAATACGTTAGAAAGCGAACGCATCGAAGAGGTTGCTCTGCATTGCAAATGGTAGCTGTGGCTTTGAGAGGACGCTTATTCAACTATTTTACATTCAAACGATGGATGACTCAGCTAGTTGGCATTATATTTATTTTTTGCAAGAACGCATGGAGGCAACCTGTAAAACAGGACGACAACATGCCAGGACGAAAATCCCGACAGCTCTAGGATGGACACAGAAATGCTCGGAATGATCACGATAATGTACGTCAACCGGGGCTTGTAAGATAACCAAAAGTATCCCACAGCTCTTGCGAAGCATGCCCGTGTGCACTATACTATTTGGTTTTTTCTTGTTTTTCTTTTTCCTTTGTTAAAAAAGTGCAAAGAAAAAAGTAAAAAAGGTATCGCCAAACCAGTCTCTATTTGTTGTTGCTCCCCATGTGCGTTCTTTTAAACATATAGTTAATCATGCCTGCGTGCCATCGAGGATTTGTATAGATAAGGTAGTTACATGATTCGTGAGCAGCTCTTTATTTCATTGCATCTTCCTGTGAGTGATTTTGCTTGTTTCAATGTAACCGTCTGTGAACAAAAAGAAAAAAATACCATTGCATGAGTCTTACCGCAAATTTGCCACAAAAATCCAGAACTTTGGCGTGCCAGACAACCAAAAACCCCTGATCCCCCCCCCTCCCCCTCCCCTATTCGGGTTCTCTCTTTGAATATAACACCGAATTTTTACTACCCAGATATAGAGGACCCCATAAAATATAAATGCACCCTACGCGAAATCCCTGAAGGCCGCTTTTCCACACGCTTCGTCGTACAACCTACATGTCAGGCCTCGAGACTAAAGCGCAGAAAGAAAGCTTTACTGAGAAGGCTATAGTGCCACCGTTTCCTGTCTTATTCCTTTTCTCGCTCGTCGCATACAACCATCAATCAGCTTCGAAGGGGCCTATATGTTGCTGTGTCGTCCATGATGGCCAGGACAACTCGAGGAGCTGTTCAGCTGGGAAATGATGATAGGTTCATGGGCTTTGAAGACGGGAGCTGAGCAATTTGCAATTTCGTAAGAAACGCGTGTACGAGCATCAATGAGCAGCTTTTATGAGCTTTGTGCTCGACACGTGCCACTATTTATTCGCAAATCTTTCTGCTGGTAAACAAGTTGTTTTTTTTTGGGCGGGGTTTCACAGAACACAGCATCTTGAGCAATTAGCGTCTAGATCATTAGCCAGAGGCTACTTAAGGACCGACACACTTTTGCAAGTGGAGATAGATAGATAGATAGATAGATAGATAGATAGATAGATAGATAGATTGATAGAAAGATAGATAGATAGATAGATAGATAGATAGATAGATAGATAGATAGATAGATAGATAGATAGATAGATAGATAGATAGATAGATAGATAGATAGATAGATAGATAGATAGATAGATAGATAGATAGATAGATAGATAGATGCAACTGAGAGAAAGGCAGACAGGCTAACCAGAGTTAAAGCCTCCGGTTTGCTACCCTTCACAAGGGGAAGGGAAAGGGGAAGTAAAGGCGGAAAGAAGAGCGGGGACAAAAAGAAAGGCGTGAAAAAAATGGACGGGATGAGATCATTATAGTATTTCTAATAGGCCACTGCCACGCAAAAAGGTCAACAGAGGCCTTGACCGACTTTTGGTGCGACGACAGTTCATGTCGGCATTCCAAGACTGTCTGTTCTGAAAATGGCCTGTCGTCAAGGCGTGCCAGCACGGCCGCTAGTGAGAGCCGGTGCGCGCTGTATTGAGAGCAGTGGCAAAGTACGTGTCCTATAGTCTCCTCGCCGCCGCAGTCACTGTAAGCCGCGCTCTCGCCTACACCGACTCGGAAGGTGAAAGATCTTGTGAAAGCGACACCCTGCCAAAGTCGGCAAAGTACTGCTGCCTCGAGTCGAGAGAGTCCAGATGGGGGTCGAAGTTGAAGGGACGGGTCCAGTCGGTGTAGAGGTGTGTGCTTCAAGTTTGGTGTGTTCAATAAAGATCTTATGGCTTCATTTGCAAGCACACGAATTTTAATTGCTGCGTCTGTTCTTGGCAATGGAATGGAGTCTTGCAAGCCCTCTTCATGTTCAAATCGTGCTTCTGCATCGGCATGTTCATTGCCCATTATGCCACAGTGGCTTGGAATCCACTGTAACGTGATGTCGTGTCCTTGCTCGACGAGGTGGTGAAGCAGCAGTCTGATTTCTAGAACTAGTTGTTCGTGGTGTCCGCGGCGTAAGGCAAAAAATGAAGAGCACCCTTAGAGTCACTGAACACGCTCAATTTCTTGGGTAGTTCATAAGAAATTACGCGAAGTGCACAATGAATAGCAGCGAGTTCCGCGGCAGTCGATGTAGTCTGGTGAGATGGTCGAATCTTTACGGTGGAGGTTTTTGCAGGAAAGATCACCTATCCTGCAGACCGATTCACCGTGGTTGAAGCGTCAGTATATAGATGATGATGCTCGTTGTATGTCTCGTACAGCAAAAGCAGTGAAAGCTGCTTGAGTACGGGAGGCGAGAGTTGTGCTTTTGTTCGTATTCCCGGTACCATTAGTCAAACTTTTGCTTGAGCCAAGCACCATGGGGGAAACGCAACTCTCGCTGGAACTGTATGGCCTGACAGAAAGTATACACGATAGGGCAGGACTGTCTCACAAAAGGAGGCACGTGGTCGATCCTCTGGCAGTGAGGCTAGATGATGGGCAGGGGCTCGAGCAAGGTGTCTTACGTGTGCTCTGAGCGCTTCCATGACTATGTGGTTCTTGGCTGGGAAATCGTGTTCAATCGCAATTGTTTCAGCTGTTGACAGGCCCCGCGGCAATTCAGGACACACTTTAAGTTCCTGGGCCTGGATGCTTTCGAGTTTACGGATATTAGTTCTGCAGGTGTTGGTCAGCACAGGCAAGCTGTATCGCAAATACCCAAGAAAGAGCGTCCTGTATAGTTGCATCATTGCATGTACTGACGTACCCCAGGCTTATCCTCGAACAAGCTTGAACGCATTAGAAACATCGACGTACCTAAATGAACAAGGCCTCAAGATCCCGCAAGAAAAATGCGCATTGATCGCGTTTAGCCGAAAGCCAATGAGATCATACGATGTCTCTATCGACGGTCAACGCATACCATATGTCAGGACGCACCGATTCTTGGGCGTAATCATTGATCGTGACCTCTGCTGGAGTCCTCATGTGGCCTACCTAAAGAAGCACCTGACGGATGTTGCAAGTGGAATTAAACCATATGGGCATAGACACAACTTTCTTTGGGGGGGGGGCAAAGGCGAGGTTTGAAGCAGGAATGAAGCGAAAATGTCATCGCTCTCGGCCGGAGCACTAACCAACCCCAGTACCTCAGTGTACTACTACTATACTGCTATACTGCTACTGTTATCATCGTTGCCATTACCACTGCAATCCAACCACCAAGGATAATAGCGCCGCAAAAGTGGTGCTGGTAAAATAAACAGGATGATGCCACAACCGTGCGAGGTGCTGTCTCGGTGTACCAGTGGCATTCTATGATGCCGGACGTTGGTGAGTGCCAGCTATTTCCGGAAGTTCAATGGACATTAGATATAATTTAAGAGTGTTCGTATTTAATGTACGTTTGCTGTCAGGATACCTTGGCCGTGTTTAAACTGTTCCCTCGTGGTTCTCGCAGTCGATTACAGAAACTGGAGTCAATGTTCATCGGACTCGCCAAGGACTCGCCAGATGGAAGTCAACACATGCAAGACTGCAAGACATATGCACTTGAAAAGAATTGTGTGGATGACACCATTTACGAGATATGCGCCGTCAAACTAGCGGTAAAGATGCACTGTTTTTCCACTTACTTCCTCATTAAAACGTCGTTTTATGCATTGAAGCACAAAAGTAACTGAAACGCCCATGCATTTCTCTGCTAAGTTCGAGAAATAATATCTCAAAACTGGTGTCATTATGAGGATTCGTTCCAATAGGGCCCGCCTTACGAAGACCCCGGCTATAATTTGCAAATTTCAATATGTGCCACAAGGTAATTAGTTAGGAACGTAATTAGCGATTTTTTAAAAATTAGTCAATTATGCATTTCAATTTTTTGTGCAAGTAATGTCCGCCAGTTCGAGTAGACCAGCTCATGGAGTAGAATTGTGCTATCTGCATCACGCAATTAAAAAAAATATTTGAAAGTGTTTGTTGAAACACCCGGTATATGTAACTGTGTACATGTATATCTTTTGCAGGCTTCTGGAATCATGTACAGGCGCCGACAAAAGTGGTATACTCCACGCAGCGGGAGCCGGAGCAGCGGCACACTGCATCGCGACGCCATCTACACTGACACGAGTCAAGCGACATGCCTGCAGATAATAAAGGGCACCCATTGGCTGTCTCGATCCCAGATGCTGCTTGTAGATGACGCTGCGATGCGGTTTGCCGTTGCTCCGGCTCCCGCTGCGTGGAGTATACCACTTTTGTCGGCGCCTGTACATAACTTTGGGCCCATGCTGACTGAATGTACTTTTGTTATAAGTTCGTGAAACATTTTACTTCCAATTTCGAGATAACACTTTTCTTTGCCAAGCGACGAGGTGTACAGCTGGTGCCACAAGAGGCGCCAACCTCTCCTATTACGTCATGTAAAGAAAAAGAACGAAAGAAAGAACGACACCTCCACACCACGGACGGGGATATTAAGCTCGTCGTTGACCAAATGAACATTTGCTAGCTGGGTGACAAATCAGCAGGTAAACTTGTTAATTTCGGCAGCTTTAGTCACTCTGCCTTCCACGGAAACAGATCATGGTAGTTTATCAATTACAATCTGCCTACACCATTGTATACACGGAGACGCCACTGGAAAAGCTAATAGACGATGACTTGTTACGTGCTCTCTGCCATATAAATTGGCTTGAAACATTAGAGTTCAGAAAAGAGTGATTAAAGCATTTAAACAAACGGCTAGGTGCCAAAAAAAAAAAAAAGCCGCCCTAGCACTCCGTAGAAATGGTTAACCAGCGAAGCTGAAACAAGCGGCCCCGGTGTTTATCACTGGGTTAATGCCGACAAATTCCTTAAACGACTGCTTGGTAGGCTGCCGGATCCACGGTACGCAGTTTCTGCTTGCACTAGGATGCACGAGCCTGTTTTTGTGTCCGGGCTGCAGCAGCATTGACACGGCGTAGACGACCTCGTTCCCGGTTCTGCTCGCGGCGTTGCTGATCGAAAGCTGCCTGCTCCTCAGAAGTACGTATGACGCGTGGCCTACCCATTTCGGAGCCGGAGAGAAACTGCTGCGAGCGCGCTCGGCTGCGTCGGAGAGCAACGATGTCACTACTGGCGCAGTCAATCGTGCGCCTCTCCTTCTCTTCTTTCTTTTTTTTGCGCATGCGCATGGGGTTGCGCCGGAGTTCTTGGCGTACAGGCGACAGACCGACGGGCGAATCAGCTAGCCATATACAGATTTGTTGTAATAAAAAAATAAAAGGATACGCAGAACAATTGTGTTCTAATAAGGCATCCGTACACCATTAAAACGTCAAGCGTGGGAGAGGGTGGTGTAACTTCGATCAGAAATTATAAAAAAACTGAAACCCGCCGCAAAAGAAACCTGTCCACAAAAAAGAAAACGAATTTCAGGTGCTTCTTCGGTGTAGGATGCAGGCCAATTCCTCAGTCCCACCTGGCTCGTCCGAAAAGGCAGTTGTCTCATGGAAATAATCACGCAGCCCAACGATGAATGGTACAGCGATTAAGTTTAACAACGAATCTGGGCCTGTATTCACGAAAATCTCTTGCGCTATGTAGAATCGTTCGTAAGAGCAAATTCCAGCCCAGAGAGAGAGAGAGAGAGAAAGAAAGGCAAATAAAGACAGTGATTATCTCCGGTTGGCTACCCGATACCGGGGGAGGAGCAAGGGGATACGATAGGTGAGAGAGAGAAAAATAATTTTTAAAAAACCACACGCACATACATACAATACAGAACTGTTTCTGCGGGCTGTGTCACGCAGTCTGCGAAAGCGTTCCTAGTGTAGCACAGTGTAACCGTCCCATCCTACGTCACACAGTGTACAGTCACAATTTGTCACAACATCTGGTGTCCTTTAAATAACGCATTCCCGCCAATCCTGATGCTGGACATATTAGCGATGAAAGTCAACCAATGGCAAAGAGCACTTGCGAACGAAAAAGGTTTGCCTTTTCGGTCCGGGGCACTTAATACAACGCACATACTGTAAGATATCGCATGAACGGTCATTAATTATTTCTTTACAGGGGCTATACAGAACGTCCTTGTCGATCAGCCATGCCGTCATGCGAAGGTAAATGTCACGCACTTAGTAGGTCACACCAGCCAGTGCTTCGAATTTGAGTTGACGTCATTTACGCGCGGCAGCACGTCCCCTTAATGCGATTGCTACGCGGACGCCGATTGACCGCTTGCACACAAGAGGCCGCGCCGTGACTTACAGGGGACCTCCCCTCCGCGAACCTGGGAAGAGTCACACAGGTACGACGCGACCAGCCAGAACCTGCTCTGACGTGTCAATAACACGATCCGTTGCTTCTCTGTTCGTTCCTTCGGTGTTGCGGTGCGACTCCTCGAATCGCGCGCGTTCTCAGGAGCAGCATAGAGTGGCGCTTCCTAGCGCCTCGAATGCTCCGGCGCGGGGGGCTAAAAGGCCATTCGCGAGGGAGCAGCATGCGCACGCAGTCCCCCCCGCTTCCCGCAGTTTGTCTGCAGCATGTTCTTCTGACGGATTATTCAGCGGCCTAGGCGCACTACCATTAAAGGTAAAAGAAAAGGGCATACAGCTTTCAGGAGGGAGGAAAGGGCAGGGAAGGGGGGGACATCCCCGCGCACACGTCGAATCCGAGGGAGCGGCAGGAGCGGTGCATGGTCGCGCGGTTATCGCGCGAGGTGGCCGCGCGCGTATAATGGCGCGGTTTGGATGCAAGCTGCGGCGCGGGTCCTGCCACTTGCGACGGTCGCTGCAGCGTCTGCTCTTTGTTTGTTGACAAGGCCGGCGCAGCGCATTGATAGGCATAAAGCAAGCGCCGCGCCGAGGCCCGCCTGCCTATCTGCGCGCTTCGCCGACGGACGGCACAGCGGCGAGCAGCGGGGTCCCCCTCTCCGACCAATTTCCCACATATCGTGCACGCTGTCCGCCGCAGATGCGTGTCCCAATCTTTCTTGTGCTGTGCGAAAACAAGTCCCCTCGGCCGCGCGTTATCGGAGTGAAGTCGTAAAAAAATGCCCAGGCACGCAAGGCCCGCGAGGAAACAAGCGAGCCATGCAGGGTACGTATACCGCGATGGACGACTCTCTCCCTCCCTTCCTTACTTGGCTTTTTTTTTTCTTATTCTTTTCTCTCTTTTCCTTCTCTCTCTCTTTTTTTTTTTTTTTACTTTCGCTAGATTTAAATGACGCCGATACTTGGCTGGGGCCGCGGTGATTTGGCGAGGAGGAAAATAAACTTAAAGGGAGCGTTTTAATTAAGGCGCACTCGTTCTCCGCCACTCAAGCGGAGGGCTCAAAGCCGATGCCTTCGGTCTCGCGGGGGGCATCTATTAGGACACCACTGCAAGTGCAGACGCCGGCAACATGATGTCGCTCTGCTGTGTCGCACGTGCGTCCTCCGCGCTCTCCCCTACGCGTACGCCTTCTCTCATCTCTCCAATCCTTACCTCCCCTCCAATTCGCTTCATATACCTGCTTTAACTCTATACTGGTTTTCAATCCCTCACTTCCTGTGTGGCCACGGCGGCTTTAATTGAACCCGCAATGCACGGGGAATTGCTTTCTCACTGTGCTGTGTTCTTCCATTTCATTATTTTTCTCAGCTGTTTTTTCTGTTTATTTTTGTGTTTGGTTGTTCTTTATTGAATTAACAGCTAACTGCGAGTTTTCTTCTCATATTCATGAAAGTAAACGCAAGAAATCCTTCTTGACGCGACGTCGATACATCCCTTCGTTTTCACCCACCGCGGTGACCGCATTACGATGGGGAACGAACACAGAAACAGTTCATCCGCTTAGATTTGGGTAGACGTTCAAGAACCCTAGGTGGTCTGAAATTTTTCGGGAGACCTCCGCTACAGCGTAATTCATAGCCCACTGTACAGTTTTGGGCACTATAACCCCATCAATTTAACCTGGTCCATTTTCTTCTTTTTTTTCTGAGCCCGAGTGCCCATTTACACAGTGAAACGTTGTGACAGCCCTGCGACGAAGTCGGCGACCACAACGAGCATCGTTGGAAAAAGGGCGGCAGACAATAAAATCCCCCTGGGGAGCCAAGTGCTCGTTTAAGTACTGCCGACTTAACCTGCAATGGACTGACTGCTACAATGTTACGACATTTAGGTAACTCGCAGTACCGGGTGGTGCGATGATGGAGCCGGGTAGCATTATTCAGGCCAGCCACGTTTCTCGCTGAGAACGAAAGACGCAGCTACCCCGCCCTCCGCCATACAGGCTTTTCTCTACCTCTTTCTTTTTATTCATTCGTGTAATCGACTGTCACTGCGGCATTCAAGTTATCGGGACTGCACTTATAGGTTCTTGGTCCCCGTGCGTTAGTTACATTATCGATAATCAGTTCCGGCGACGTTCTCAGTGCAACCAAATATGAGCCCTACACAGGTCGACGCTCTGTACTTAAACTCCATATAGCCTACGGGGATCATGCAACAGCAGACATCAAACAGAAAAAAAAAAACTTGGCTTCATGTAGTTGTTATGTATGAGTTCTTTGGTGGTGGTCTGCAAGAGCAAATTATTTTGTTTTCCTTGCTTTTAGTTTGAAAAGCCCATAGATCACAAAATGACGAGACAGTTGGACGATATACGCTTCTTCAACTCCCACCTCCGACCTGAAATAAATGTTTGCATGTATAGTGCTTCGGTTATCCATTGCTGCCAGCAAAAAAAAAAAAAAAGAAGAAAAGAAAAACCAGATCAACGACAGCTACAAAATCGGAATGCAAGTGCCGAAGACTTAAAAAGGACGCATATGCTGACTACCCCCACGCTCTCCCGAGTTGATAACTGATGAAGTGTCCTTTATTTAAGTCATGGGTCAAATGCCGAGGCACTAGTAGGAACATGAAGATAACATCATAGTGATACATTGTGTTTTATTCTTTAGTCCCTGTCTTTCCTTTGCCTCTCTCTCTCTCTCTCTCTATCTCTCTTCGTCTTTCGAAGCTCAACTGTAGAGGCTATAGGGGGCTTCGGCTTACTATAAGGAAGGCGACACTTTGCGCCCCGCGTACACTAAGAGTTCCGGTTGTGATAGTCAGTATATTCCACCGCCATTATTTCTGTGGGAACGCAAAATCCCCGTTTGGCATATACGGAAGCCGTTTACGTTCGCTATGTATAAATCTCTCTATTGACATGTGCGACGTATGTCAATAGAGAGATTTGCTGTAGAGAGATTTACAGTATGTCAGATGTGTACCTGACAGAATATTTCCAGACATGCGCGTAACACAGCCTCCTTAGACTACCAATGGCCAACTTGTCGTCAACGAACTTCCTCACCCTGTCGAGCCGTATCGCTTAGGAGCGCAAATGTTCTATTCCCTGTAAAGCAATGGAAGGAAAATAAAAATAAATGTTAAGCTTTACATCTAGTAGTGAGCATTACGAAGAAATAAATGAACATGGTTATTACGCAGAAGCGTGTATATATATATATATATATATATATATATATATATATATATATATATATATATATATATATATATATATATATATATATATATATATATATATATATAGGAGAGAGAGAGAGAGAAGAAGGGCGGATGCAGAGAATTTCATGCAAAAACTATCGACGTTGGTCTTCAATGTCAGCGAATAGCCGAACCCATCTAGGAAGCTATTCGATTGATTGAACGAATGATGCGCTTGACGGCGTATATTTGTTGCAGTGAGGATATTTAGGTGGCACTTGTTGTTTCATCGCATCATTCCATAACAGAGGCTGTTCACCAGCACATCTGTAGCGATAGTATCGGTGGCTATAAATTATAAGCTGATTCGTCATGTGTGTTGTCACCACTGGCGCGAGCGCCGGCGCTGAATAAAGCCGACTGCCATCCTCCTCTCCCGCCACAAGGGAGAAAGGGCGGAGGGAGAAGAGGAAGGCCGTGCTTCCCAAATGTTCCACCGCAGCATCTAAGCCTCCCAAATCGGGCTAGGTGATGATAGTGAGAGATATGAACGCGCACATGGATTATTTAGACGGATATACTGACTACAGCGTTTCTCTAGTGCTGGATCTGCGTGATGAACAGAACGTTATAGCAGTCAACAGAAATAATAAGTGTCATGGACAGGCAACGCGGCAATGTGAAAACAGGCAGTCATGTATAGACTACGCCTTCGTCTCAGAAACGGTCTACGAATAACTAGACCAAATGATAATAGACGAACATGAATAAAATAGCCTGGGTAGCGATCATATGCAGTTTGAGAGAGATACTAACGCAAAACACGAACCAATAGCACGAGAATTTCTACAAAATGAATGAAGGCCAAATAACAGATCGTAAAAAACATAGAGAAGAAAATGGAGGCTTTCCCTACAGCAGTCTGGGAATATAAGGAACTGGTAGAGGTTATGCAGCAGGAAATAAGACAGACACGGTAAAAAAAAAAAAAAATTGTTCGATTGGAAAGAGGAAACCACGTAAGTGGTGGAACAGGGATATAAAACAAGCTATAGAAGAGCCTAAGCATGCGTCTAGGGATCATCGAGAAGCCAAAAACTTGGGGTTACACGAAGAAGAGGTGCTCCTTAGATGGAAAAAACACCCAGAAAAAAAAAAGGGGGGGGGGCGGCGAATGACCTCGTGCAAGAGAAAATTAAATGCGCAAGTGAACGCCGGGTGCACAACATTCGTAAAAAAAAAAGCACCCCAAAAAGATTCCGGAACCATATAAAAGCACTAGGAATTCCAACTAAAAATTCGCAAACGACTATAAGGGGCGAAGACGGTAACATCTACGAAGGAGACGGTGCGCTGCGGTACATCAAATACGTGATTAGGGATAACTTCGGCACAAAAGAAAGCGTATTTCAGACTCAAACAAATCCAGCAAGAAGAGAGAAGTCTGAGAGACCGAAATTTAGCATAGAAATCTTTTATTGGAAAGAAAGCGGAAGGAAATGTGCCCAATAACACGACAGCAGGACCAGATGAAATCACAATACAGTGAACTAAAAATCTCGGTCTAAAGAGCGAGGCACTGCTGACTAATGCCATAGAGCAAGTGATTAGAATGAAGAAAATTCCGGTTGGATGGCGTGAAAGAAAGATGAACCTCATCTACAAAGGCAAATGCGATAAAGATAACACGAGTTCATATTTGACCAGTTACAGTTACATATAGAATGGCAATGCAAGCCATGAAATAATAGCTCGAAATGGGTGGAGAAAAATTATGTACTGGGGGAACTGTAGAATGGGGGGTTCAGGCCAAGCAAATGCTTAGAGGATAGTATGTTTGTACTAAATCAGTGCATAGATTTTAGTAGCTCAGAATAGACCTTTAAGGATAGCATTCCTAGATATTAAAGAAGCCTATACGACAACGTAGACGGGGAACTGTTATGAGATATTCTTAGTCACGAAGGCATAGAGGACGATTTCGTGAGCTGCTGAGGGAGATATATAGAGACAACCGAGTACAAGTTGTATGGGAAGGTCGAAAAGGTAATGAAGTAGTGGGAATTCACCAAGGACTGAAGCGAGGATGTCCTTTGTCTCTATTGTTGTTCACACTTTATGTTAAGGACATAGGAAGACGACTGGAAAACAGGGAATTTGGGTTTGACTTATCCAACATTCGTAATGGACAAATGGTGAAACAGAAGCTCCCTGGACTGATGTATGCGAACGACATAGTGCTACTAGCGGACACTAAAAGAGATTTAGAGACACTTGCGAATATCTATGGCAACGCAGCGAGAAATCTAGGCCTCAAGTTTAGCGCAGAGAAATCGGGAAAAATGATCGTTAAAGAAGAGACGAGTAATTACGTGGTGTCAATTCAACAGCAAGTCATACCCATAGTCAAGCAATATAAGTACCTCGGCGTATACATAAACGAAGGAAAGGCTCACTCAAGCACCCACCAAGAAAATCTGAAAATAATGGGGAAGCGCAGTGATGCAATAATAAAACACAGATCACTGTGGGGCCACAATAAGTGTTAGGTGGTGCGTGGAATCTGGAAAGGAGCCATTCTATGCCTAAAATCGGATATCTTGTCGGGGTTGGAAGTTAAACAAAGATCGGTAGGCCGGTTGGCTTTGGGAGCCCACGGTAAAACCGCAAATGAGGTAGCGCAGGATGACATGACTTGGGCCTCTTTTGAAGTCGGAGAAGCGCAGGGCAAAATTAGTTGTGAAGAAAGACTCAGGAACATGGATTAAAATAAGTGGCCAGCTAAAGTACACAAGTATCTGTACTTGAAAAACGTGGACACAGAATGGAGGAAGAAGTCAAGAAAGTTGGCAACCAAGTACAGGATAATTGAAACTGTAAATTGACAACCAAGAGTCACCAGAAAAAAAGTGAGAGACACAGATACAGTTAATTGGATACAAAGAATGGAAACAAAAAGGGCGATGGAGATTTACAAGAATTAGAAGAAGAAAGAAATTAGAAGGGAAAACCTGTACGATAACACAAAGGACCGTGCCTCGCTATTTGAGGCTCTAGCCGGTTGCCTAAGGCCAAAAAAACATACCTGAGCAAATATTTGTAACTAGATTAGGCATGTGTATGCTGCAGCAAAAATCCGGAGACCACTCAGCACATTCTAATGGAATGCGAAGGGATTCACGCAGCGAGACCAGTACGTAACGTACAATATCCAGAAGAGCTTGGATTTAAAGTAGACGGAAGTATAAACCGGACAGCAGTCGAGATAAGCAAGAGATGTTTAGATCATCGATGGAAAAAAAGCAGAGAAGAGGTTGATGCGACCGTATCTCTTGCAGTCAAAGCTAGCGGTACAAGGTAGATATTGAAGGAAAAAAAAAAGTTAAGGCAATGCATACAAAAATGCTAGGTGAAACATGGTTAGCATGCCTGATTAAATCAATCAGGCTACGTGACTATTTGTCACGGCCACGTTTCAAGGGGATGCCACTAAATCATCATTATCATCATCTTCTTCTTCTTCATCATAATCATCATCTCGAAGCTCTCGCGCAACAGTGCACGTGCGCATCTCGAAGAGCTGTAATAGTTGACGGTCGGCGAACAACGCTCCTTGCAACTAGGTTGCGCGAGAGCACGCACCCTTTTTATCGGCGGTGAAAGTCCGACCCCCTCGGAAAGCTATTTGCTTTGAAGTTCATGATATGTCGACGGTACGTGTATTCTTTAATTGCACGTGCTTGATGGTACTTATGTAGTTATTATTATTATTATTATTATTATTATTATTATTATTATTATTATTATTATTATTATTATTATTCGAACTTTGTTAAGTTTGCTCACTTAGATCGAGCTGCAGTTGTCTTTCTTTATTCTACGCGATAGATTTAAGAGCCCCGTGTCGCAGAAAATCTGGTGTCGGCGTCGGCGGCGTTGTCCGTGAGAGAAAAACCATCTCCAACCATGCAGGCCCTCCGCGTGATGCATGGGCGTTACTGAACTAATTGGATTTCTTAAAGTATAATGCATCAGAAAAATCGTAGAATCTGCTAGGAAAGCTGCTAGGAAAGCGCACGAAGGAGCAACCCTTGTTTCTATACCTTTATCGCGGACTGACGCAGCCCAACACTTAGGCAAGCTGGCGCACCGTATGACATTGGAGAAGTGGCACACACCTGAATTCACTCAACATCGATTGCATTCCCTCGATCCATCTATGCAACTGCGGCTGTTACCAGGTCTTCCGCGTAATGAGGAAACAATGCTGTGCCGCTCACGCTTGGGCGTCGCATTCACGAATGCATATACGTTTTTAATTGGAATGGCTGATAGCGCCGAGTGCAATGCCGGCGGTGTCGAAGAAACTATAGAACATCTACTGTGCTACTGCCCATCTATTGAAAATGAAAGACAAGATCTCTGCACAGCTCTCAACCAGGTAGATAGAAAACCGTTAACATTGAACAAGATCTTGGGACCATGGCCTCGCATATCGCAGCTACAAAAGGCCACAAAAGCGCTGCTGCGATATTTGAAAGCTACAGGATTGAGTCAGCGTCTGTGATCCGGACTGAGTGACTGAACGATATCCCCAGTGGACTTTCTCTTCTTCTTTTAATCTTTCCGTCCCCTTTTCCCTCTTTCCCCAGTGTAGGGCAGCCAGCCGGGCTCAGTCCTGGTTAGCCTCCCTACCTTTCATTTATCATTTGCTCTCTCTATCTCTCTCTTGAAAGCTATCGCGTTCCACTCTTAAAGACGAAGCTTAAGTGTCTTCCAAATTTTAGAACAACAGAGAAGGATAAAAGGAAATAGGCCTACACGGTGCCGTCTTGCGAGTATATAGCCGAAAAATTTCTGCAATGTCATCGCGCGTTGCCGACCGAATTCGCTCCTTGCATTTGTTCCTCTTTTCCTCCTGCGCGTTGTATCTCGGGCGTTCTTTACGTCTGACGTCGTGCTTCCAGCATTAATTCCTCCGCATATTTTCCTGCATGCCAAACATCACCAGTAAAGCATCTCTGCTGGCACACACTTGAATGGTCGAGCACTTAAGCAGTGATCACCTCAAGGCGTCCTTAATACGCCCATCAAAAGCGTACAGCTTCTTCGTTTACCTACTTTGATTTTAGAGCCAGCTTTTCACGTCCAGATTCTCTAGCTTGGACAATTTGGAATAATCTTGCTACGCCAGTGTCAGTTCGGGTTCCCATTGTAGCGAGACTGCTGAAGGCCGACAACTTTGACGCATCATGGGCGGCCCAACGGCATTAATAATAACATAACCACCCGCCGAGTCCCTTCTTATTTAATGAACTAGTACTAGAAACTGCCGCCCGCGAGTGTCGGCCATTTTTGACGTATAAGTACTTCCCTCCGCGCTCCCCAAGATTTTCTGTTTACAACACCTGTTTTACTCAAATGATCCAAAATTACAGGTAATGATCTCAATAGAAATAACAATTTTCTACAACACGCTGCAACAAGAATTCCAACAAGTCCTTCAATATGAACTTATTCTATAGTACTCGCCCCCAAATATTCAAACGTATATAATATACATGGAAAAAATTATAATAGAGAGAAAAATCGCTAAGAGGCTAAATAGAATTGACGCAAAAATGACATCTATTGTCAGAAACGTTTTTAGGCCAAATATCGATCATATTTGGGGCAAGTTTACTTACAATCGCCTTCAAACTTCATCCCAATTTTGTCCGGGTGCAATAAATTGTGACAAATTCTAGCTTATAGTCACACTAAACAATGCCGCATATAAAGAAACTGAGAAAAATCCGCGCTATTGCTGTATGTTCATGGCCGCAACATCACAGTTGCAACCTTAGGAACTCCGTAAAGGCGGCCCTTGTCGTCATTACACCAAAAACGTCACTGTCAAAAAAAAAAGAAAGAAAAAAGAAAAAGAAACAAAAGAAAGCAGAGCATCACACAGACAGGCACACCTTCGTTTAAAAAGAACACGACACGTAATTATATGCCCGCTCAAGCTCTTGAAGAAACTGTTAACTGCGACGCAAGGGAATGAAGGACCGCCAGAACAATGGCGGCCACTGCGTTGACTTGTCGTCATTCGCTTGCGAAAGTCGTGTTGCAAACGTGCGATGAATGCGCGCATCGTGGCTGTGTTCCAAGAAATGCCAAGGAAGTTGACGGTATCATACGGAGATGATGAAGACTTTCGATAGGGAGACAAGTCAAGGCCGCTTTTTGAAGCGTCTGTATTACGCCATCATTGTTTTTTTTTTTCAAGGTGGCGACGATTGATGGACGAAGCAAATAAAGTTTGTCGAGAGAATGCATTTAACACCTGCTTCATCGAAAGTGAGAAAGACAATGACAATGCTGTTGGCATTCGTTGATCAATCAATCAATTTTTATTTATGTGCCCAGGAACAACCGGAGGTCTAAATACTGGCGAACAGAAAAAAAAAATTCATTAGTGTTTCATGACTATATGCGTTATTGCGAAGCGGTAGGTGACTTGAGTGGAAATGGAAACAGCGCAAAATGACAGGATGGTAGAGAGGGAGAGACAACGGCGTCTCATGTTCTCACGTCTTATTAAATCTTGCGCTGTTTCCGCTCAAATCGTGAACCATCAGCACAAATGCGTACGCTTCGGTAGGTAACTGTCATGTTACGTCTCGTTTACCTGTTACCCGGTCTACACGATGTTGCTTGCCCCCGCGCCTTTGGTGATAACAACCTCATAACAAATACCAAGCCAGTCGCTCGTTATTTCTTTTTCTTTTTTTCACGGAGGTTTCATTTAAGCACCGCATAGAAAATAAACACATGTTGTCTGGAATAATGGACCACCAGCGTCGCGAATTACTAAGATGACAGAAAATGTCCAATTCTGGGCAAAGAGAAATTCGAAGCAGAAATAGTAGATCAGACAAGTTGTACATCGCATGATTTCGTAGTTGAGTAGCAGCAACCCCATGTAAGGCTGTAAAACAATTGTCAAAGATAAAGGTATTCAGGCAAGATAATTTTTCGCGCTGCATTTTCAGGCAACGATACTAGAATATTAACCAAGTAATCACAGCCTGCGTTGACTTCAGAGCTCAGTTCAAGGCACGTTCTTAGCGCTGTTTGCTTTCGAAGTGACGTACTAACTAGTTCATCAACACGCGTTATTGCAATCAATTTAAGGACTTCTCACATTGGGGATCACATTAACGACTGCGAAAAGACACGAAAGCGCCATTTACGCACTTGACTGCATGGTAAACGCAACCGCGTCCACAGTAGCGCCAGCAGAACAATAAACAGAACGCAGTCAGTGCCCAAGACATTTCCAAATGAAATGCTATGCAAGCGACATGATATCTGCGTATGTGCACGCGCAAAATTTAGTGTTCACGAATATCTTCCCATGAGCGATGAATGAAATCGCGAAATAAATAAAAACTAATAATAAAAAAAATAAAAGCCGGTTGACAAGGCAGTATTGCCCAAGCAATGGCCAAGTATATGATTTTAATAGACTGATACTGCATATTGTACACATTATAAGCAAATGCATTCATTTGCGCGTGTATAGAAACAGGAATTTTTTTTTATTGAATTGAATATTAGGAGAGGTTGGCGCCTTTATGGTGGCACTGGCTACTCCTTGTCACTTGGCAAAGGAAACAAATTTGCGTAAGAAGGGAGAATAGCGACACGAAATATGGCACTCAGTAGAACACTGGATGAATAAAAAATATACAGTCCAACAGTACATCAGTCGCAAAGTTCTGTGCATTAGTTCAGTCCACGTACGCATATATAAAGTCAGATATTTTGTACAGCCGAAATACACAACACATGTAATAAGAACAGAATTATACATATTGCGTAAAAGTTGCGATCAGGAATAAAATATTATTATTGGTTCAAGCAAACGTTGCTTGCTCTACATACGCTCGCAAATGCTATACACTCTCGCCGAAAAGCTTAGCTCGACATCGCTGTCAAGCTGCACGGAGGACACGCGGGTGGCTCTGCCAGCGCCGGCCAAGCGCGTCGACGCGTCGTCGTCGCCCGGTGGTCGCGTCGTTCGCTCCGAGCGCTGGTTGCGGGACTGCTGGCGCCGCCTCGAGGCAATGTTGGGCGAAACGCTCTCGTCAGGACCGCGAGCGCGCCTGCGTAGGTGCCGCCAGCGCGCTCCGGAGGCGCGATGTTTGGCCAAGGCCGAACGTGCAAGGGCGAAACAGGTGCGAACATAGCGGGTTTCCTTTGAGCAAACACATTGCCTAAGCAGGGCACGTTTTCTCCTACGAGCGTTTGTGGCCCTGAGCGACAGCGTCGTTGTATACAATGATCTGGAGCAAGCTATATGCCGTCTCTCTCCACAGGGACAGCAGGCGGCCTCCGCATCCGCGGCCTGACAGCGTCGTCGGCGTTCACTCTCGGCGTCGTACTGTTCGCTCGTCCATTACAAAGAGGGAACGGGGGGGAGAAGGCAGGGTTGCGAGAAACTTGACAGGGACGTGGCGCTCGCAACACTATACCTCGTCAGCTTGCGCCGTGCGCAATTTATCGCTAGCGCGGTAATGTAGAACAATGGTATCGTGCACACTTTCGCTTCAGTACAGCCAAAATTGTCACCTTCGCTTTTGTGAGCTTCACGAATTACTTAAACAATAAGTGCTTTTAAAAAAAAAGTCTAGGTACCACTCTTCATCAGGCGTCGCTGCGACGCGGAAGCGCCGTGAAGGTTTCTGATATAATAATAATAATAATAATAATAATAATAATAATAATAATAATAATAATAATAATAATAATAATAATAATAATAATAATAACGCCTGCACTATAAGCTGTACGGTATAATGTAAAGGAAAAACTTTTTTGTTGGAGCAGCCTTATATTATTGTCTGAGTCGTTATGGCTCAGATAAATCATCATCATCATCATCATCATCTTTTATGTCCAGTGCAGGACGAAGGCCTCTCCCCGCGATTTCCAATTACCCCTGTCCTGCGCCCGCCGATTCCAACTAGCACCCGCAAATTTCCTAATTTCGTCGCACTACCTAGTCTTCTGCCGTCCTCTACTGCGTTTCACTTCTCTTGGTACCCATTCTATCACCCTAATTGTCCTACGGTTATCTAATCTGCGCATTACATGACCTGCCCAGCGTCATTTCTTTTTCCTAATATCAATTAGAATATCGCCTATATCCGTTTGCTCTCTGATCCAGACCGCTCTCTTTCTGTCTCTTGAAGTTATGCCTAGCATTCTTCGTTCCATCGCTCTTTACGCGGTCCTTAACTTGTCCTCAAGCTTCTTTGTCAGTCTCCAAGTCTCTGCCCCATATGCCATCACCGGTAAAATGCACTGATTGTATACCTTCCTTTTCAATGATAACGGTAAGCTTCCAGTCAGGAGCTCACGATGTCTGCCGTATGGGATCCAACCCATTTTTATTCTTCTGTGAATTTCCTTCTCATGGTCAGGGTTCCCTGTGATTAGTTGACCTAAGTAAACGTACTCCTTCACAGACTCTAGAGGCTGACTGGCGATCCTGAATTCTTGTTCCTTTGCCCGGTTATTCAGCATTATCTTTGTCTTCTGCATATTAATCTTCAACCCCACTCTTACACCCTCTCTGTTAAGGTCCTCAATCATTTGTTGTAACTCGTCCGCAGTGTTGCTGAATAGAACAATGTCATCGGCAAACCGAAGATTGCCGAGGTATTCGCCGTCGATCCTTGCGCCTAAACCTTCCCAGTTTAATAGCTTGAATATTTCTTCCAAGCACGCAGTGAATAGCATTGGAAAAATTGTGTCTCCTTGTTTTACCCCTTTCTTTATAGGTATCTTCCTACATTTCTTATGTAGTATTAAGGTGGCTGTGGAATCTCTGGAGATATTTTCCAAGGTATTTACGTAAGCGGTCTGTACTCCTTGATTACGCAATGCCTCTATGACTGCTGGTGTTTCTCCTGAATCAAATGCTTTTTTCGTAATCTATGAAAGCCATATAGAGAGGCTCATTATACTCTGCGGATTTCTCGATAACCTGATTAATGACATGGATGTGATGCATGGTAGAGAATCCCTTCCTGAAGCCAGCCTGTTCTCTTGGTTGACTAAAGTCCAGTGTGGCCCTTATCCTATTGGAGATTATTTTGGTGAATATTTTATATAATACTGGGAGTAAGCTAATAGGCCTATAATTTTTCAGTTCTTTAATGTCTCCCTTTTTGTGGATTAGTATAATGTTTGCATTCTTCCAATTTTCTGGGACCCTTGCAGTTGACAGACATTTCGTATAGAGAGCCGCCAGTTTTTCAAGCATTATGTCTCTTCCATCTTTGATTAAATCGACTGTTATTCCTTCTTCTCCTGCCGCTTTTCCCCGTTTCATGTCTTGCAAGGCCCTTCTGACCTCATCGCTAGTTATAGGAGCAGAGTTTAAATGCTACGTCACCACGCAGCATGGTTCTTCCTTGTGAGATGAATTAAACCCGGAGCCTCTGCTCTAAAATTGCAGCATAGTGCCGTTAGATGCAGAATGGTCTCGGTTATTCTATAAAAGCTATCATTTTCCAAAACAAACAAACAAACAAACAAACAAACAAACAAACAAACTTAGGTTTCTCTCGTCATTTTCTTTCTCGAGGCGTGTCTTCTGGGCTTACTTCAGCCACAGGAGTGTTTGTCATGGGTAATCGTATCGCTTTATAAGCCGACCGGACGAAGCAGCGTTCACGACAGGAAGAAAATCGGGACCATCTACTCGACCACCAACTCAATGAACGTAAATTTCGCGGTAATCGGTTGATTATCGGAAAAGAAAATTAAGGTCCAAGATCCATTTTCTTTTTTAATTTCGCGCCTAAACTCGAGCGTCTGTACGTCAGTAGAGGTCACTGATTTCGAAGTACATTTTTTTTTTCGTATTTGGGCCATTGTGTCTTAGCGATCTGCGGAGCATCTTACCAAGGCGGCGGTCAGACCTGTAACGCAGTGGAGGGTCCTAAGAATATCTGGGTCCGGACAGGCCGCCAATGGAAGCTCACCCTTGCAACGTTTAACACACGAACCCTCTCGAATGAGGCTAGCTTAACAGGGCTCTTTGATGAACTATCAGACATTGTTTGGGATATCATCGGCCTTAGTGAGAATAGAAGAACTGGTGAGTCTTATACATTGCTGAATAACGATCATATCCTCTGGTATAGAGGTCTCCCAGATAAGAAGCAATACGGGGTGGAGTTTCTAATCCATAAGGACATAGCGGGCAACATTGACGAATTCTACAGCATTAATGAGAGGGTAGCGGTAGTAGTAATCAAACTTAATAAGAGGTATAGATTAAAGGTAGTGCAAGCCTACGCTCCAACAACCAGTCACGATGATGATGAAGAAGATCAGTTTTATGAAGATGTTGAATTAGCGATCAGAAAAGTGCAAACTCAGTTATACTGTAGTAATGGGCGACTTCAATGCAAAAGTGGGGGCAAAGCAGCCTAGTGAACAAGCAATTGTCAACTACGGCGATGATTCTAGGAACGCTAGAGGAGAGATGCTGGTAGAATTCGCATAAAAGAATAAGCTTCGAATAATGAACACATTTTTCATGATGCGTAGCAACAAAAAGTGGACCTGGGAAAGCCCTAATGGTGAAACAAGAAATGAAATTGATTTTATGTTTTCTGATGATCCCAGTATAGTGGATGATGTAGAAGTGTTAGGTAGGGTAAAGTGCAGTAATCATAGGTTAGTGAGGGCTAGGATTCACCTCAATTGAAGAGAGAAAGAGTAAAATTGGTCAAGAAGAAACAGGTCAACCTAGAGGCAGTAAGGGTGAAAGCAGACAAATTCAGGCTGGTACTTGCATACAAATGTGCAGCCTTAGAACTGCGAGATGAGGATGAGACAGAGGTAATGAATGAAACCGTAAAGAGGCTGGCTTCAGACACAGCAACTAAAGTGGGAGGCAAGGCACCAGTAGGCAAGCTCTCCCAAGTAACAAAGGACTTGATAAAGAAACGACAAAGAATGAAAGTGTCCAACTCAAGAGATAAGATAGAATTCGCGGAACTGTCAAAACTGATCAACAAGGCGAAAATAGGTGATATTCGAAATTACAACGTCAGAAAGATTGAAGAAGCCGTAAAAATTGGACGCAGCCTGAAATCAGTGAGAAGGAAACTTGGCATAGGACAAACGAAGATGTATGCACCGAAAGATAAGCAGGGTAATATCATCAGCAATCTTGAAGGTATAGTAAATGCAGCGGAAAAAATTCTATACTGACCTGCACAGTACCTAGAGGAGTCAGGATACCTCCATTAGAAACAGCAATGAACAGGATACAGAAACTCTTCCTATAACTAGCGATGAGTTCAGAAGTGTCTTGCAAGACATGAAACGAAGAATAGCGGCGGGAGAAGATGGAATAACAGTCGATTTAATCAAAGACGTAGGAGAGATAATGCTTGGAAAACTGGCGGCTCTATATAAGAAGTGTCTATCAACTGCAAGGGTCCCAAAAAACCGGAAGAATGCAAACATTATACTAATCCACAAAAAAGGAGACGTTAAGGAATTGAAAAATTGCAGGCCCGTTAGATTACTCCCAGTATTATGTAAAATGTTCACCAAAATAATCCCCAATAGAATAACGGCAACGCTTGACTTTAGTCAACCAAGGGCTTCCGGAAGGGATACTCCACAATGGATAACATCCATGTCATTAATCAGGTTATCGAGAAATCCGCGGACTACAATAAGCCTCTCTATATGGCTTTCATAGATTACGAAAACGCATTTTATTCAGTAGAGATAACAGCAGTCGTAGAGGCATCACGTAATCAAGGAGTACAGACCAGTTACGTAAATACCTTGGAAAATATCTACAGAGATTCCACAGCCACCTTAATACTACATAAGAAATGTAGGAAGATACCTATAAAGAAAGGGGTCAGACAGGGAGACACAATCTCTACAATGTTATTCACTGCGTGTTTGGAAGAAGTATTCAAGCTATTAAACTGGGGAGGCTTAGGAGTAAGGATCGACGCCGAATATCTCAGCAACCTTCGGTTTGGCGATGACATTGTTCTATTCAGCAACACTGCAGACGAGTTACAGCAAATGATTGAGGACCTTAACAGAGAGAGTGTAGGAGTGCGGTTCACGATTAATATGCAGAAGACAAAGATAATGATGAATAGCCGGGCAAAGGAACAAAACTTCAGGATGGACAGTCAGCCTCTAGAGTCTGTGAAGGAGTACGGTTACTTTGGTCAAGTAATACAGGGAACCCTGATCATGAGAAGGAAATTCATAGAAGGATAAAAATGGGTTGGATCGCATACGGCAAACATTGTCAGCTCCTGACTGGAAGCTTACCATTACCATTGAAAAGGAAGGTGTACAATCAGTACATTATACCGGTGCTGACATATGGGGCAGAAACTTGTAGATTGACAAAGAAGCTTGAGGCCAAGTTAAAGACCGCGCAAAGAGCGATGGAACGAAGAATGCTGGGCATAACCTTAAGGGACAGAAAGAGAGCGGTTTGGATCAGAGAGAAAACGGGTAATGCCGATATTCTAATTGACATTAAGAGAAAAGAATGCAGCTGGGCAGATCATGTAATGCGCGTTGGAGCATTAGGGTTACATAATGGGTAGCAAGCGAAGGGAAACGCAGTCGAGGACGGCAGAAGACTAGGTGGAGCGATGAAATTAGGAAATTCGCGGGCGCTAGTTGGAATCGGTTGGCGCAGGACATGGGTAATTGGAGATCGCAGGGAGACGCCCTCGTGCTGCAGAGGACATAAAATAGGTTGATGATGATGATGATGATGATGATGATGATGATGATGATGACGACGACGACGACGACGACGACGACGACGCCTTCGCGATGCTTCTTCGAACGTTACGAGTTCAGTCTTTCGCTCTTTTAAAACACGATATAGTCGATCTTTGCTGATGAAAAATTACCTGATGCGAGAATTTCCTGGGAGCGTCGCCCCCGCAAACTGTCTCACACTTTTGCGTCTTCTCTGGCTTATCGAGCTTCTTCTCACGTTAATAGCGGCTTGTTAAAGCGAAGCTTCTAAGGGAATGCTTTCTTTGGGAATCCTCCCTAATTTTTCTGACCATGGCTGCTACTGTTGAAGTCTTGCAGAATAGCTCCCACACAGAAAATAAAAGAACTGAGTGCGCTACAGGTGGTATTAAACCTCGGTATTCCAGCGCCATAGCTCGATGCTCTAACCATTAGGTGACAATTTTTATTTCGTGGTGTCTATTGCAGGGCACAAATGAGCCTTGCGGGTAGCAGTGAAAAGAGCTAATGAGTCTCCTCCACCCTCACGACGACGCAGACATATACAAGGAGCGCTATAAAGTTCCTATTCATCCTTGAGACATGCTGCTCAGGCAACGGTCAAGCTTTACAAGAAACACAAGCATGGTGGTAAGGATAAGTACCTCGCTGATCTTAAATAGCACTCTAGATGAAATTCAATTTGATCATATAGATCCTACAGTTGGATGGTCATTTGGCCGTAATGAGTTGCCGAGGAAATTATAAGTTCGGCGCTTCCTTCCAACGTAGCTTTCCGATAAGTAAAAGCGTACCAAATGGTACATCGTCACAACTAGTGAACACCAGATATTGCCCAGAATGTATACACTTAGATCAAAGTAATTTGGAAAGGTTCATCGAAGGACACCCCGATATAGTATTGCACCTCTGCAGCTTATAAAACGACGTCCAATGATTTAGGGCGCATCGCGCCGGTGACAATTAATGGATGACACGAAGATGCTCTTGTACGTTGTCGAATTCTGACAGGTAAGGTTTCACAATGCAATTGATAAAAGAACGTTTTTGTAGATGGAGACGGGGGCATGTCATGCACACGAGTTAGTATATCCGGTCCTGGCAGGCCGAAGTATATGTCGCGCGGTAAAGTGGTGGCGAAGCTTGTATACTTAAGCCCTGTATAGAGGTTTTTTACTCGACACACACTGCGATAATTCCTTTACAAACCTTGCTGTTAAAGACAAACCGAAAACTACGCTTCAGGCATAAACCCCCGATAGACATGGTCGCAAAGAAAAATTGGATGAAACCACTAGTTTAACGGCTGGCCCGTGAGTTCCGTCGCGTATATAACACGCGCGCCTTTTCGTCTATAGACTTTTCGTCTATAGGCCATAGAATGAGGAATGAAACGGGCGAATAATAGTCTACATTACCACTACCTTTCACGTATTCTCTCTACATGCACCTCTCCTCGCCATTCTTCTCTCGAAAAAACATCCAACAATATCTTCGTCCTCGTGACATCACTATACGTCGACGCCTCACATTGTGCATTCGCATGAACTGCAATTTGCATTTCGGCATAGCTAGTGAACGGTGAATCGCATAAGCACACACAGAAAGAGAGATAATAAAAGGAGAAGCAGGGAGGTTAACCAGCGCGCGATATGTAGTTTGCGACTCTAAACAGCGGGATAACAGAAATACTGCACGAGGTTACACATTGCAGGATGATAACAAAAAAGAAAACTGTGCGCATCGCATTTAATTATTAGAACATTTATTCAACCCTTTCGCAAAAGTTTCGCTCAGCATAGATTCCAACATGTACGTCGGATCTGCATGCTTTTTATTGCTATAGTAATTATATGGACTCTCCAGACTCATTTTTGCCGTCGGCGTCGCCGTGAGGTTTCGTATAAAGTACAAGGGCGTAAAATCGTCGCCGCGCGCCCTATCCTGCATGTGCGAGTGAAAGCGTACGAGGGTGAGCCAGCGATAGCGGCTCAATCTCGCGCACGCAACGGATGAAAGTGGGCAGGAAGGGGAGGGAGGGGGGGGCGTCCTACTCCGAGAAGGGCTTTAACTCCGAGCGGTCCGGGCTGCCGCGCGCGCCCGGCCAGGCCGCTGTGTCCTGAAAGCCATTAAAAGCCATCTGCGACGGGTACAAAGTCCGCGTTGCGCAGTGTTTTCGCGACTTAGTTCGCGTTGATGCGAGCGGGATCACGAAGGTGAATTCGCTCGCTGCTACTGCAGCGTTTTGACAGCGAGTTTATGCGGTCATCGAGTGTTCAGGTTTGCTTGTGCGTGCGTGACACCATGCTTGTTAATTTAGTTAGTATGACAATGTTTACAAATTTATACGGCCGATAAAACTACTGTCCTTACTTCATATATAGCTGTCCACTAATTTCCTATCTCAATCGATGCTTCGTTTCTGCAGCAAAACTGCGACTTTCCTAATATTTGGCAATGTAGAAGGGTAACTTAGTAATGCAACGAAATATTTTTATCTTGAACAGTTTCCCTTCATTGAAGCTTGTAACGCGGGATGATCCCGGATTCAGGCAATGAAAGGTTTAGGTAGGCCCGTCCTATTAATGCCATCAGGCATTGCAGTCGCTCAGACGTAACATGTGGATATATATAGCTTCGTAGCTGAGTAGACGTAGTGGATGGTCTCTCACAAAGCCGAGGCGCGGAAAGGGAAAGCACAAACAGTTATGACGTTGCCATAGCGTGTAGGAGTTACGAGAGGAAGAATTTGCGCAGTGAAGATAGTTCAGTGCGACTCTAAAGTAACTGGGAGTTGCGATTGATGATGTCTTTCGAAGGAGTGTAGACGCGGTAAACGTGAAGCGTTACGCTTCGTACTTCTTGGTACATACAACCCGTACTTGCGATTCTACCTGCACAGTGAGACTGCCAGGTTTGGGCATTAGTTGGTGGAAGCCATCGAGAAGTTACGCACGTGCCGATTCCCATAGTGCCTGGAATCCGCATAATTTTTGCTTTCCATTTCCCCCCCCCCCCCCCTTCAGTTTAACTTTGTTTTTGCAATGATATAGTATGACGGCTCAACTAAACATGCTTTCCAGCGCTCCATAATTAGTTAAACTTTTGTGTGGAGTTTGAGTTCCTTTTTCTTTTGTGTATGTTATTAAAGCGAAGCATTCTTTGAAGCTCAATCGTTTTGCCTTCTCAATTGTTTGCCCGCTTCGGCAACTGCAGAATTCAGGTAGTTTCGCTACGGCACTTCTGGAACCAGAGGCGATTTTTCAAGTGCTTTTTTTTTCACGTGTTTTTTTTCGCGCAGCGATCGTGAAAGTGTCTTGAGGGCATTGAGGTGTCTTTAGGTAAAACAGATTTGCAGAGCGACGCAAACATGTGTGCCGCGGCACCTTTCGCTAGGTGTGGTAAGTTCCTTTCTAAAGTTACGTTCTTGCCTTTGTACTAGGGCGCGCACCGTGCTTCACCCGGGGCGTGTTATATAACACACCACGCTAGTTCAACCATTCTTAAAAGGCGCGGACATCAAAGTGGGCGACGGAAGGCCGAAGGTGAAACAGGGCATGCAGGCTGTTGCATGGTCGCCGGAATCCCCCACCTCCGAAGCCGGTCTGAGAGTGCGGCAATTTGGGCCTACATGTGGGAAGAAGGGGAGGGACGGCGCATGTCGAAATTTTGACACCCTCCAATTTAGAGTTCTGCGTAATACCTGCTGGCCAAACTCGGCACGTCGGCTGCTGGGAGGGTGATGGCCCGGGGTGCTTTTTACTTCGCGGATCACGAAATGAGTGTGAATCAGTGGGAACGAGCTGTGCCTCCTTGCGTGCATAGTTACACCGGGGGCGGATCAAGGGCGCAGCGTTAAAAAAAATAAGAGAGAGAGGAAGGGGGGAGGGGACTCACCAAAACATTCAACGAATTGGGGGGGGGGGGGGGGGGGGTAACCGGGAATTGCTAACTGCACACACAATGTTGTCAGCGCTCAAGTGCCGATATGTCTCGCGGTTGGGGAAGGCAGGGCCTTTTCTCTGGATCCTCCAGTGGGTTACACGACGTAACACCACGTGACCCGACACATAGCACAGATGACGAGCCCTAAAGCAAACCAAGCTGTGCGCACGCGCACTCAGCGATATGTATACATGCTTAAGGCTTGGACAAAGCGTGATATTTGTAAGCTTTTCAGTACACGCGCTGGCTGCTGCACCGGTTGTCATGTGGGCTCTTGAGGTTAGCCACGTTGCGGAGTCCCAAAGACGGGGATTCTAAATATTAAATTAAATTTTGGGGTTTTATAGGCCAAAACGACGATGTGAGTATGAGGCACGCGTTAGTGGGGGACTCCGGATTAATTGTAACCACCTGGTGTTATTCAACGTGCACCTAAACCTTAGTACATGAGCGTTTTTTTCTTAGTTTCGCGCCCCATCAAAATGCGGCCACCGTGGCGGGGAATCACACCCCCGTCCTCGTGCTTAGCAGCGCAACGCAATAGCCGCGCTAAGCCACTGCGGCGGGTCGAAGTTCCAGTTTAATCTCGGAATAATGGATGCTACACTTCCCACTGCAAGTCGAAGGTCCATTCACTTGTACAGCGTAAGCTTGCAGATGCCCACTCACTATATAACTGTTCAGCCGTTTCAGCGGCTGCGTAGTGGAATATGTTTGCCAAGAGTTTAAATATCTTGCGCAACGAGCGTAAATGTACGATTAAAACAAGGATTAGGAAGTTGACACACTATTTCTTTTTTGCCATGTACTACGTCTTAATTTGAATATTGAGCACGTTCTCGTTCGAATTATGCATACAGATGTAAATGAACGAGAATCAGCACCGGATCTATTGGGCGAGACGATCGCTGTGAGCCATGCGCCACGCCACTTTGGGCCACCAACATTTCCGTGTTACAGTTGGTGGCGAATCAGCAGTCTAATTCGACGGTCAGTGAGCCATAGCAACGTGCCTAGAGTTGCTATTTGTTGGGCGTATTGGTAAACTGACTTGGAAAGCATATTTAGTGCCAGGGAACTAGGACAGAAGGGAGACGACACCACATTATGACACCGCAATGTGCCTAGAGTATTTTCTCTGCAAATCCAATCTGCCTAGCGTATTTTGTCTGCAAAGCCATAGGCAACTTCGTTAAGGCATAATTAATTGTGTGCGGTGACGTAATTGTGGCAAGGCAAAGGTAAGCCCTTCATGCAGTAGCCAGCTGCGTGGTGGCAAAATACCTTTGTAACATAATACAGAGCATCGTTCCAGTTCAAGCTTTCGGCCCTTACTACACACTACCCGGTTCCTGTGTCTTATATCCGTCTTTGGAGACTCTTCAGCGTTCCTGCTGGAGAGCTAGTACATTGTGGTGAAACCAGCGTAGAGCGGTTGCTCAAAACAAGCGTCTATATATACGCTTACAATGTCCGCTACTAGCACTAATGTGAAGATTCATGTTGGTGCATTTGGAAAAGCAGCTTGTAGTATTAGGTGAAATAAAGTTACTAAAAATATAGTAAAAATAGTAAAAAATTGGAACAGGCCGAAATACAAGCTAATATATGGCTAAGAAAACTATCACTATTCTTAGATGCAAATAAGTTACAGTTAAGTACAAGTAAAACGAAATATGTCATCTTCAAAGCCCGAAACTCGCATATAAAAAATACTTTCAACCTGCGTTTTGAAGACGCGGTGCTTGAAAAGACGAGCAGTGTAAAGTTCCTAGGTGTATTTTTTCAGGAATATTTATCGTGAAATGACCACATGTCCCACCTCCAAAGTAAGCTATTTCGAACAATCGGCGCACTATGGAAAATAGGTTCTTTAATTCCAAACAGATTAAAACTGGTTATATGTAATGCACTAACTCAGTTCCATCTGCAATATTGCTTACTGATATGGGGCTCTACAACGACGAGAAATTTATATAAACTAGAGGTTTTACAAAAGAGAGCTGTTCGGGCTCTTGAACGAGTCCGCTTCAATGATACCACATCTCCGTATAAAACGAGGTATAACTTAGTTCCACCAAGTCTTCTTTATACAGAGAAGCTCTCACTTTATGTGTTCACAGAAATTAAAGAAAACTGGGCAAATTTTGAGTCTATCTTCAAACGACCACAGACCGCAACGTTTGTGTGATTAACTATAAGCTACCTAATATTAGAACTAATTATGGGATGCAAAGCTTGAGGTATAAAATTCCAGAGCTCCTAAATGAAAACAAGGAAATGTTAGACCTAATAGAGCAATCGCCTTCAATAAAGTTGTACAAAAGATATATATGTAACCGAACATAGCTTGTTGGTGTGATGTGTGATTTTCGTGCGAATTCTGGGTGTTTTTACGAAGCGACTTTTAAATGCTTATTCATGTCAGTTTGATCCCAATGAATACTGTTGTTGTAATCGCACCGCTGGCACGAGTTGTTGGGGTCTCGGTGCTGACGCCCGTTATTGCCAATGGGTCGCAAGCCCCAAGGGTAGCGTTGGCCTGGCGGCCTGGGGCACTGGAAGCATCTGAAGGTCCCGGCAAAGCAAGAGTAGACTGGTAACAGAACAACTTGTTTATTCTAACATAGCAAAAGAGCGGCCGGTCAGGTCGACCGAAGTGGAGAGACGGGAGAGCACGTAACTCAACAGTACAAATCGGAGCCTCTCCCCTGGCGTCCGGGGGCAGCTACTCTTATACTCTCGGCGTCGCGGTCCAAAAGGGAAGGAGGGAAGGTCACGGGATGAAGGTCACGGGACGGCGCAGCAGGGGCCCACGACGGCGCGAGCGGTTGAGCCGAGAGACCTCCAGGCCCCTCATTCGGGGAACTCCGCTCCCCGGCTGCCGCGCTTTGACAAGCGAGGGCACACACACACACACGCACACACGAAGACACGTGGCACTGAAACACGCCTGGACACGCTTGGCGGGTAGGCGTTGCGGCGTCGCTGAACGGGCCAAAATGTCCGCCGCTTTGAACAAAGCCCCGGCGTCCGTTGCATCCGCGCCGGCATTACCGCGCGTTGTAGGCGAAACGTAACAGACCGCCCCGCCGGGGGAAGGAGATCCCGATGGTCAGGGGACTGCATCCGCTGTCCGGAGGGATGTCGCTCGATGATGCCCATAACCGAAGTCGGGCGTCCTTTGGCGTTTCTTGAGCGCAGTGCACAGAGAAGGCCTCGTTCTCACGTTCAGGTGCACACAGGACACTGCAAAGTGACTTCGGGAGAGTTGACATTTTGTTCTCGTTTCCGGCAAGCGTTAGAACTACGCCGAAAGTCAACCGCTCAGTCAGCAAGCACGGCACAACCCTCTCTAAGCCCTGCCAGGCTCTTTCCCCTTTTATACTGCTGCCTAGTTCCTTACAGTAGTTTAGCAGCACTCAGAACGCGTCCACAAATCGGAAAATTGCACTAGAAAGCACATCATCACTTTGAAATACTATACAAAAGCAATAAGTTAAAAATCCTGCCTCAGGAAGAAAAACATCAGTAACAAGCAATTTTGAGGCTGATTCTCACGTTAGGGGCTTCGACTTAAGCCATCGGCGTTACCGTTGAGACTCCCCTTTTTGTAACGCACCTCAAAGGAATATTGTTGCAAAGCGAGGCTCCAGCGCAGGAGGCGGCCATTTTTGGGAGAGATGGTCTGCAGCCATTGGAGAGGGCAGTGATCCGTTTCAATGATAAACCTCGAGCCAGCTAGGTAACATGACAATTTCTGAACGGCCCACACGATACACGCACACTCTTTCTCGGTGGCGCTATACGCCTGCTCACGACTCGTCAGCTTACGACTAGCATACAGGACGGGGTGTTCTACTTCTCCATTTTCCCGTTGGCACAGTACAACGCCCATGCCTCGCTCACTAGCATCACACTGAACAACGAACCCTTTTGTGTAGTCGGGCGATCGTAGCACAGGCTGGCTTGTTAGGGCGCTCTTTAGGGCGCTAAAAGCTCTTTCCTTTGTCTCGTCCCAGACGACTGTTTGCGGCTCTGTCTTTCTTAGAGCATCCGTTAGGGATGCCGCGATATCAGAGTACCTGGGGATGTACCTCTGATAGTAGCCGGTGACACCTAAGAACGACCGAATATCGGTCTTCGTACGCGGTTGCGGGAAGTCTCGCACAGCGGCTACCCTTATTTCAGAGGGGCGGCGACGACCCCGACCAATCACGTGTCCGAGGTAGACAACCTCGGCCTGTGCTAACTGGCACTTGGGAGCCTTGACTGTCAAGCCCGCATCGCGCAGGCGGGTTAGCACTGCCCGCAAGTGCGACATATGCTCAGGCCAGGATGCGGAGAATATCGCTACGTCGTCTAGATACGGTAAAGCGAATTCTTGCTGTCCCCGCAACACTTTATCCATGAGGCTTGAAAAGCAGTATGGCGCGTTCTTCAAACCAAAACTCAAAACTTTAGGACGGAATGTCCCCATTGGTGAAATGAACGCCGCATACCTACTAGCCTCTTCTGTAAGTGGAACCTGCCAATAACCCCTGACAAGATCTAGGGTGGAAATAAACTGAGCGCTACTCACTCTCTCAAGGCGCTCCTCGATGTTAGGGATCGGATAAATTTGATCCTTAGTGATGGAATTAAGCCTGCGGTAGTCGACGCAAGGACGAGGTTCCTTGCCCGGTACCTCAACTAAAATCAAAGGGGAGGTATAATCACTCTCACCCGCTTCAATAACACCGAGCTGTAGCATTTTCTTTACCTCAGCCTCCATAATATCGCTCTGGCGGGGTGACACCCGGTACGCCTTGGATCGTACTGGCTCTGGGGAGGTAAGTTCTATGTCATGAGTAAGGACAGAAGTCCTACCAGGCGTCTCAGAGAACAGACCTTGAAACTCTTGTAAGAGCTGGTGTAGTTCGGTTTTCTGCTCAGGCGACAGCGATGCTTTACTTATTAAGTCACGAATGACTTGATCGGTGTCTTTCCTGTTCGTCACTGAGCCTAGTCCCGGAAGCTCGACCGGAAGCTCTTCTAACTTTCCCGCATCGGGAATTTCCTCTCCAGTATCTGGTGCCTTTAACGCTACAGGCTCAATTTTATCCCGTTCGGGCGTGCTCTGAATACCAGCTTGCTGCGCCTCTGACCCTTTCTCATCGTTCAACAACGTCGGTCCCGCAACTACCGCCTTTGCAGCGAGCTCCCGAACCTTCGATCTGGTTAAGGCCTGAACGCTAGCCTCACCAAACAAAAGCCCCTTCTCGCGCAGGAGGTGATCGGACCTGTTCGAAAATAGGTACGGGTACTGGGGGGGCAGCATAGATGACACTGCGGCCTCCGTCTCAAGTGCTCCGAAAGGTCCTTCAATAAGCACTTTTGCTACCGGCAGACACACGCTATGAGCTTCCACTGCTTGCTTGATCCATGCGCACTCGCCCGTGAACATATCGGGTTCTACGTAAGAGGGGTGAACTACATCCATTGTAGCTGCGGTATCGCGAAGCACTCGGCACTCTTTCCCGTTCACGAGGAGGTCTCGCATGTAAGGCTCGAGAAGCTTCATGTTCTCGTCAGTGCTGCCTAATGAAAAAAACACGACTTTTGGTTTTGTTTCTGGGCACTGCGCCGAAAAGTGTCCCGGCTTCTGGCACGTATAACACACGCGCACTTGCCTCATCTCGAACCGCTTTCTGCGTTCGGCTTCGGTTGCCGCCGTCTCCTCACGTTCGGTCGGACACTGCGCCGAAAAGTGACCCGGCTTCTGGCACGTATAACACATGCGCGCTTGCCTCGTCTCGAACCGCTTTCTCATGGGCGTGAACTTTGGCCTCTCAAACTTGGAGCCAAATTCACCCTTTTGACCGTCCTTAGCTCCACGAGCCCGACGCGTCACAAACTCCTCGGCTAGCTCAGCGGCTCGAGCCACCGTACTAACGTCTGGCCTATCCAAGACCCAGTACCGCACGTTCTCAGGTAACCGACTATAAAACTGTTCTAGCCCGAAACACTGCAGAACTTTCTCATGGTCACCAAACGCTTTCTCTTCTTTGAGCCACTCCTGCATGTTTGACATAAGCCTGTACGCAAACTCTGTATATGACTCACTTCTGCCTTTCTCGTTTTCCCGAAACTTCCGACGGAACGCCTCCGCTGACAGCCTGTACTTCTTTAGCAGACTCGATTTCACTTTCTCGAAATCCTCTGCCTCCTCTCTCTCCAAGCGAGCGACTACGTCGGCCGCCTCGCCGGGTAGCAAAGTGAGCAAGCGCTGTGGCCACGTTTCCCGAGAGAACCCCTGCTTCTCGCACGTTCGCTCAAAGTTAACCAGGAACAAACCAATGTCCTCTCCAAGCTTAAACGGCCGCATCAGGTCAGTCATTTTGAACAATACTCGTTCTCCTGCACCGTGTGCCTGACTTCCATTACGAGCGCGTTCCATCTCTAACTCGAGACGCTTCATTTCCAAAGCGTGTTGACGGTCGCGCTCTTCTTTTTCTTTCTCTTTTTGTTCTTTAAGTTCACGCTCCTGTCTCTCTTTCTGTTCTTTAAGTTCACGCTCATCTTTCTCTTTCTGTTCTTTAAGTTCAAGCTCCCTCTCCTCAATGGTCTCAAGGCATTCCGACAGCTCGTCATCCTCAGCTTCTAACTCAAGAATAGCCCTTAGCAGTTCTGGTTTTCTGAGTTTGTCTGAGACATCCAGACCCAACTCTCTTGCAAGCTCCAGCAATATCGGTTTGCGCAACGACTTCAAATCCATGGCTGCTCTGAATGCTGCTTTCTCTACTGCCTACTATTGTCTTGCCGCAAACTAACCCGGTAGCAACGACAACCACAATTACCAGCTCTGTTTCTAACTTTAACAAAAGCCTGGCAAAACTCAGAAGAAGAAAGTCCCGCACTCACCAAACCTTGCAGCCAAGACTTCAGCGCAGTCGTTCCGCTGCAGGCAACCAGTCATCACACAGGGCTCGTTGCACTGCTCCCGGATGGTCGTTGTGCTGCTCAGCATACAGTCAACCGCATCTCTTCGCTGCTGGCCTCCGTTGTCGCGATCCCACCGCTGGCAACCAGATGTTGTAATCGCACCGCTGGCACGAGTTGTTGGGGTCTCGGTGCTGACGCCCGTTATTGCCAATGGGTCGCAAGCCCCAAGGGTAGCGTTGGCCTGGCGGCCTGGGGCACTGGAAGCATCTGAAGGTCCCGGCAAAGCAAGAGTAGACTGGTAACAGAACAACTTGTTTATTCTAACATAGCAAAAGAGCGGCCGGTCAGGTCGACCGAAGTGGAGAGACGGGAGAGCACGTAACTCAACAGTACAAATCGGAGCCTCTCCCCTGGCGTCCGGGGGCAGCTGCTCTTATACTCTCGGCGTCGCGGTCCAAAAGGGAAGGAGGGAAGGTCACGGGATGAAGGTCACGGGACGGCGCAGCAGGGGCCCACGACGGCGCGAGCGGTTGAGCCGAGAGACCTCCAGGCCCCTCATTCGGGGAACTCCGCTCCCCGGCTGCCGCGCTTTGACAAGCGAGGGCACACACACACACACGCACACACGAAGACACGTGGCACTGAAACACGCCTGGACACGCTTGGCGGGTAGGCGTTGCGGCGTCGCTGAACGGGCCAAAATGTCCGCCGCTTTGAACAAAGCCCCGGCGTCCGTTGCATCCGCGCCGGCATTACCGCGCGTTGTAGGCGAAACGTAACACTGTAGCGTTTTCATGTGCAAGACATAGTAAAGTACTATGTCTGTTTTTGTTTCCTGATTCCTATGTTTGTTACCGAATGCGTACTGCTGCAAATCGTGACGTTAAGAACTGAAATAGCAGTACTACAAATATGGTTAATTACGCTTTTTTATTGTTCGCCCAAACTGTATTGTTCATGCTGTTTTTTGGTTGCACATCGTGTGCTTGTCTTTCTTAGCTTGTAGTGTATAATTTTTCTCGATCTTGCCTCATGAATTCCTTGTTCAAATCCCCCCACCCTCTTATTTTTTCCTTTTCTCCTCATTCTTCACTTTCCCGATTCCTTCGCTGGAGCGCAAAGTGTACGGGGGTCAGGGCCTCAGTCAGGCGCATGCTAGCGCCTTTAATCCTGACCCTTCTGGTTTTCTGTAAGCACACTGGAAAATTTGTGAATAAAGTTACTGCGGAGCTGCTCGTGCCGTTATACTATATCTGTCCCCCCTGTACCTCTCTGTAAAACTCCCCAACTGGGTCTGTGACACAAGCGTTGTTAGAATAATACGGAGGGTGCTATTCTAATCTGCTGACAAATGTGGTGAATTTGCCAGACATTAGCGAAGTTCCCAGATCCCTAACAACTAAATGGTGGCTTACAATGCTTCGCTTTCGGGTATGTGTGGGAATTTATTGAACTTTTGTATACACCTAAGTTGTAATAAATTCCCCTTCACAGAGCCCCGTCGGGCAACTCCTGCCTGTTGAGGTTTGGGCCTCTTTCTTGCCCTTTCTGATATGCGGTGAGTGCTTAAGCTCGTTCCCTCACCTCCACCGTAGGTTCGCGGACTTCCACCAGGTCCTAGAGGTCCGGGATTAAAACCGTACCGCTCTGCCCCCCCCCCCTCCCCCCTCCCCCTCCCACTCTTGCTTCTCTTCACGCTTCATTATTCTTCCCTAGCACCTCCACTCCCCAATCTAACCTCCCCCTCCGCCCCCTCCCCCCACCGCCCCCCTTCTTTCAACCACTTCCTAAAATACCAAAAGCACGATAACAGTTACGCAATTTCGGCATGTACTTCCCGCAGAGGAAGGGACACCAAGGTGGGTGCCTGCGCGGCCCAAAGCAGGTGTTTCAGCGTGAGGTCGAACAGGAGCGTCCGCAGTTTGAGGCACCGGACTCGTGGTGACACTGGCCTCAGTGAACACGAAGATGCGGTTCCGCACTAGTCCTGCGCCACTGTCACTTCGTGGGAAATGAGTGTGCGAGATATGACGAGGCAAGTGTAAGTGAGAACAAATCTAGAAAAGAAAGAGGCCACAGAGTTACAGAATTTTCAGATCTGTTTGTGAAATATAGCTGAAAATATCTGTGATCTCTTGAGTGCGACATTTATTTAATTTGATACAGGCTAGAACTAACTGTCAGCCCACGCGTTTCCTCAGATTTCACAGAATCATCAGTAGCTATGCATATAACAAGAGATAGTGTCAGCGATACCATTGAATCTGGTGCCCAGGACGACGAGGCAGAGAGAGTGAGAGATTTGTTATTAGAGAAAAGCTGAGTGGTCAGCCTGAACTACTGTGTTTTAGGCTAAAGCGATAATATTGATTAAAGTACCGGATGAGAGGAAGCACTGCTCGTTAAGGGAAATGAAAAGAAATTAAAAGCAAATTTGGTTTTCTCTTTTATTTTTCCTTCCATTTGCGAAAGCTGGTTTATTTATACAACGTTCGACTCTCTATAGGCGGGATTTTGTTAACTGATATAGCTCACATCGGCAATTTGACAAATTTTGTCCTAAAGCACATGCTGGTGGGGTCTGAGTGAGTGAGTGAGTGAGTGAGTGAGTGAGTGAGTGAGTGAGTGAGTGAGTGAGTGAGTGAGTGAGTGAGTGAGTGAGTGAGTGAGTGAGTGCAGCCTTGCACTTTCAGGAGTGTTGCTCCGGCTCGACATGATATGTTTAAGCAGTAGTTCATAAAGTTCGCAGATCAACAAAGAAAACAAGAGTCATTAAGCTGGCGTAGTAGCGGAAAGTCAAGAGCGATCTCTACACATTTCTCCTTAGTTCGCAAAGAAAAATAGCAATCTCAAGACTGTCGCACTAAAATCTATAGCTGCCGCACATTGCACTGAAAGACACGTTTTTACACGTCCACATGGTTACAGCCATTGTAAACGTTTACGAGACAGGATTCACATAAGGCACACGAATGCCATGCTACCTCGTATATCCAAGCGTAAGTGAATGCAGAAGTGTGATTACAGAGTAAAATAGCCTCAGTTTATTACAGGCCGTTTAATACATTAAATTTAGATATCGGGGT
This sequence comes from Dermacentor andersoni, assembly GCF_023375885.2. Taxonomy (NCBI): domain Eukaryota; kingdom Metazoa; phylum Arthropoda; class Arachnida; order Ixodida; family Ixodidae; genus Dermacentor; species Dermacentor andersoni. The sequence goes on from NC_092814.1 coordinate 69,985,684, forward strand.
AAACCCAGGCTATTACGCTTCAGGGAGCTCCAAGACAGGGTGCAGCTTCCTGAAGTGTATTAAGGTGCGCTCTATTGCTGCTTGGGGATCTACTTGGACTTTCACCGTCAATAGCGCTGTGACGTGTATGCGGTCTAAATATGGTAACCTTTACAAATGAGAATATTTTCGCAGTTTAAATGTAACTGGCATGCATTCCTTAAATAATGATAATGTGCACCCGAGATTGGGCGTTTTAACCATTTTTGTCAGGCCTAAAGCTGACATAAATGGAAGCAAGCTTAACAGGAGCGAACCATAGGTATAATGTGGCGCCAGGTATCATGCTACACCCTATTGTCACGCTTAGATTGTTTTTTGCTCTTTGCGGGGGACCATTTCTTTTCTTACCAGATTATCAAGTTATCACTCGGTGCAAGATGCGCCCATTGTATTGGAAATTTCTTAAGTGCTATCGCCGATTCCGTAGCGAGAGAATCTCCTCTAATCACATTGCGCGCGCTACGCGAATAGTATTATACCTTCTAGGATGTGCGCGGGCATCAGCGATCACTCTGGAATGTACACGGTGACACACGTAAAAGTAGCGGACGGACTTGACCCTTGAGTTTAGATTCGATGACTGTGCTTGGCCGTTATCGTGGTTCCAGTGTAGCTTTCTTTCAGGGCACAAGTCCATTTAACTGCCATTAAGGAGGTAAATTCTTATATCACACATTTGGCAGTATTTATTATTCTTCAATAACCAGAAGAATAAGAATGGGCTGGGGTGCGTTTGGCAGCCATTCTCAGATCATGAACTGCAGGTTGCCATTATCCCTCAAGAGAAAAGTGTATAACAGCTGTGTCTTACCAGTACTCACGTACAGGTCAGAAACCTGGAGGCTTACGAAAAGGGTTCTACTTAAATTGAGGACGACGCAACGGGCTATGGAAAGAAGAATGATTGGTGTAACGTTAAGGGATAAGAAAAGAGCAGATTGGGTGAGGGAACAAACGCGAGTTAAAGACATCTTAGTTGAAATCAAGAAAAAGAAATGGGCATGGGCAGGACATGTAATGAGGAGGGAAGATAACCGATGGTCATTAAGGGTTACGGACTAGATTCCAAGGGAAGGGAAGAGCAGCAGGGGGCGGCAGAAAGTTGGGTGGATGGATGAGGTTAAGAAGTTCGCAGGGACAACATGGCCACAATTAGCACATGACCGGGGTAGTTGGAGAAGTACGGGAGAGGCCTTTGCCTTGCAGTGAGCGTAGCCAGGCTGATGATGATTATGATTATTATTATTCTTCACCGTCACTGTAGGACACGACAATATACAATATATGACGCCTGGCGCTGACATTAAGTGTACATCGCCCTAATAAATTAGGTACCTTCAAGCCTAACGAAATGCCACATACAGTGATGTCGTCCACGGTGATTGACCATTTCGGGAAAAAAATTGCTTGAAGAATCAGCTTCAGGAAGGCCGGCAAGACAATATGAAAGTTTATTGGAAAGGCTATTATAATCACACAGTGTCTGCCTTGCTGGACACCTTGTGTGATTACATTTACGCGACTGAACGAATGGCTAAGGCGAATTCACGTGACTTGCAGAGAGAAGAAGAAATAAACTTTATTATAAAGTGAAAGGATTGCTGTAGTTGGGGCCCTTAGTCCATAGCCCCGATGGCTGCCGCCACCGCTAGTGCTCGTCGTATCAGGGCCAGTTGCAGAAAGAAACTTAAGGCGAAGGTCAGAGTCGCACCAGTGACCCACGTCATTTGCCACCATTCAAGAATAGACCTTTTCAATGTTCGACATTGTTGCTGGACGGAGGGAAGGGGGGAGGAAAGAGAAAAGCAGAAGGCAGGGAGGTTAACCAGAATAACGTCCGCTTGGCTACCCTACACCGGGGGAATGGGAAAGGGGAAAACAAAGATCACAGGGAGAGAGAGGAGGGAAGGAAAGAAGGAAATTGCGGCAAGTTCGCTGACGCGTGTGGTTTTACAGAAATTGCATTAATAGTCAGAGATGGTCGCACAAACCCGTCGTCCTTAAGAAACACAAAAGCGCCTTCACCGCTTTATGGGCCGACGGGCGACACGACAATATTCTCGAACGATCACGACGTGGCTCAGTGCCACTGCATCACACACAAGGACACTGCAGACGAGCTGCTGGCGCGCGATTCATTGTAGCTCAGTCACGTCGCTCTAGTTTGCGGACGGAATGATCGACCCGGCTCATCGTGAGCATCCAGCTTTAAGCGACTGGCGCAAGAACAGCGGCAGGTACAGGAAATACGAAGAAATTGAATCACGGGGGAAACCACAAGAAAGAAAATGGAAATAGGTATCGTCCGAAATTTTCGCTGAGTGAAGGATCCTTTTACGGGCAAAAAGATTATTATTGAGCTGAATGCCATGGTAACGTGAAAATGTGAAAATGTTTACACGTTCGCTCAACAGTGCTTATTTACGCTGCATCCCCATATGACCAATACAACTCTCTGTCCCACTTTTGTAATCACGTTTTGAGTATTTGCACGTCGCCACTGTTCCTCGCTTTGAATAGTCTTTTACATCACGATACATCTGTTGCTACTCAATCTATACCACTTGTGCGAGCAATATGTTAAGAAGTAAGGTGGGGGAAGAAGACGCGGTACTGAAATGAAAGTGTCCATCTTGTAGGCATTCTGCGGGAAAACCATTATTTAGTTTGACGTAGCTATATATACCATTCAGAAAAATAATGTTAGATTGTCACAGCGGGACCCATTCGACCGCAATAATTACTAGTGCAGTGTGGATGGACAGGTGGGTTAAGGAGATCGGGTAAAAAAGAACGAGAGAAAGGAATGTGAATTGCCCAAGGCGGACGAATATGACGCAAAAGGTGTAATCTGTATGACATTCACTTCACCGCAGATAGCATGCGAAACTGGCTCGCCCATTGCCGACACCTTTGCATTAACGAAAGGAAGCGTCGGAGGTGACGGTACATGGAGCGGCGAAGGAGACCTCCACGAAGCGCTTATCTCGACTATGAAAACGCCCCCTGGCTTCCTCTGCGGCCGCAGAGAGTTTCGATAGGCGCGCATTTAGGAGAGCGAAATGTCGGCAACTGCGCCACAGAGCGTCCTCGCACAGATCCTCCGCGTTCGAGCTATTTCGAGACGGGCCGCTTCAGATTCCCGGCATTCCCAAAGTTTTCGCCGCTCAGGCCGCCTTGAACGACTTAGCTGACAGGCGTTCCGTCTGAAGAGCCGCTTCGCAGAAGTAGCATGGGAATAAAAACGCGGTATTTCAGGCACGCCGAGAGCACGCAGGCGCTACTGTACAACTTTTCTGCTGCACCAACCTCCGCCGTCAGTTGGCAGCGAAGCGGCGGAAAGCTTCAAGACGCTCAAAGAAGTGCGGATGTGCGTTTCACGCATGCGCGGCCATCAAGCGAATATAGGAACAGCAATATTCGCCGGTAAGGCACTCGCGGCGAGTGGAGCCCGCTACGAGGGCTGCTGCGGCAGAAAAATGAGCGCCCTCATTTTTCAAACTTTTCCTTCAAAGGATCCTAGCCATAGCGGTTGTCGCTCGCCACAGTGACGCCGAAAGCAGGCAGAGACAGCGGGGTGCTGGCCTGGCGCGCGCTGCCTTGGCAGAGGAGCTATACAGGAAGCGCCTCGAGAGTCAACGATCAACCAGAATCAACAAGTGTTTTATTAAAGCACATCACGTTATTATCTTGGGTATAGGCAAAGAAGGTGGACAAGAACAACGTCCATCAAGCCTAAGGAACTTCTAATTAACGCATTTAAAGGAAAACGACTTGTGCTTGGTATTTGTACAGATATTTTTAAAGCATTTGACCAGCTCGACCGCGACCTAATCAGACAAAAGCTAAACCGTTATGTGTTAAGGGGAAACAGTCACGCCTTATTGGAATCGCATCTAAAATGTCGGAAACAAATAAGTATGCATAGTCACTATTCATTTAGCCCATAGAACCTCCGATGGCAGGTTTACCTTGAGGAAGCATTTAGGTAATCTACGGGGTGATCATTCTTAAGTTTACGGAATTTAAAAAAAATGACCTGTTGCAGCTAGATAACCCAATTATAGTCCTTGAACTAATTATTCAGAGAGGCGGACATTACTTGAACGAGAAATCGAAACACATATGCAACTTATTCACAAACGTTCACTAATTCACTTCTTATATGTTATTTACCACACGTATTGCAATTTACGAATTGTAGCCGGCGAGTTTGCAAGGCGTATCCAGTAGGAATAAATTTCCAGAAACAACATATACAATGAGAACAGATCTGCGGCGGGCCTTACTCGCAAATGTTTGCGTCCCTAAGAACTGGTTCCATCGGATTGCGCTTCATCATACCAGCAAATTATCAATGTCCGTTCTGTGACAGACGCTTCAAACTAGAACTTTCCCTACTTAAAATTTGTCTTCGACTAGCCGCTTGGTTCGCTTGCGTGACGTGTCGGTTCCTTGGTTCCCCATAGTTGGCTGGTGGTCGCTGTTTACCACGAGACAACGCACTTTTATATAATGAGAGTTTAGAAAATTTGAGCCAAGATTTTCAAAGTTAATGTCGCTTTAATACATATATAGCTCAAGTTTGCTCTCTTTTAGCCAAGGTCTACCTCTCAGAAACTGCATGATAGTCGACATATATGGCTCAAACTAACGCGTTCCCTACCAATGCACAGCCACCTTCGCCTTCAGACATTTTATTTGGTAGGTCGACAAAATGGCATCACTCACACCTCGTGTCTCCCAGAAAGCTTGAAGTGTCGGCCGGGCGCCTTAGTCTTTTATTCGCCAGTCGAAGTGAAGAAGAAGTATACAGCGCTGCCCAAGCAGCACAGGAAAGTCAATTTCAGTGACCAGCTTATACCTACGAACTTTCACGTACACAGAAACACGCGCGCACACACAATAAATACACTAAGAAGAAAGTAAAGGTACAGTACATCTGCAGAAGACACACAGCCTATATACGTATACTTTGCAGCTCTGAAAGGACGCGACAAAGCCGCACGGACGGTTCGTGGCGAGACGCTCTTCGCCTAGGCATTGTTGAGAGGTAAGACTCGTTTTCTGCTGACGAACTGACGACGGTAACCCGCTGCGCGCAGGAGAGACCCCGGGCCCTCCTGGGTGGCCTCGGGGCAGCACTCGCGGGCCCGTTCTGCGGTGCACCGCCGCCCACTCGGCCGCTGGACACAATGGTCCCGCCGGACCCTTTCCTCGAGGAGCTGCTTGGCGCCTCGCTCTCACTCTCGTGACCCGAAACAGCGGGAGTCCGACGCCGTCGCTCTTCACCCGCCGCCTACCGGCTCCGAGATGTTCCTGTGCCGCTCGCCTTCGATGCGCCGTCGCGAGCAGCCCAGAAAGGGTTCCTTATCTCGCTCGTGGCGTTATTCTGCATAGAGCTGTCCCCCGAGAGAGTCTGCCTCCTTGATATACGGGTAGTCGCATCAGCAGCGTATATCAACTACAACTCGCGAGCGACTGAATGAGAAAGCCAGTAGCCCGAACGCAGATCGCTATGCGTGTATCTGTAGAAGGTAAGTGTACCAGGCGCCAACTGTCAGAAACAAAGATATCCGTCACGCGTTCCGTTACATCGTGCATTTTAGGTGTTTTTGCATTCAGAGGTGCTCACACCAGACTGTCGAACCATTAAATAGTTAAGTGCCTTTGTTCTCGCAATTACTTCATGTCGTGGCCGGTTCTCCTTCTAACCCCTTTTCGCTTCCCTCCGTGAAGGGTAGCGAAATGTTTCTTCTAACGTCACTCGACTTTTTTCTTTCTGTCTCTATTTCGGTCGTATTTGTCCATTCATATGGACAATTACAGTGTTTTCAGTGAAACAATCATTATCAATCAATTGAGATTTATCAATTAAATTTAAGGGTGGGCGAACATTTAAAGCTTCGAATTCGAATCGAATATTACACACTAGCAGTTCGTATTCGTAATCGAAATGGAACTATAAAATTTTTTTCGAACATTCGAAACTAACCAAATATTTTGCAACAACCAACTTTTAAAGTCCGACTACTGTTCTCGGTATGCTGAAGAAAGTATCGCAAATTATCAGAAGTAAAAAACAACAAATGTTTTCGAAACAGTGCAGAAATGAAATGGGTAATGCGAGCTCTGTTTTGCGTTTTGTGGCGTAAGCCTGCATGACAACCTGCAATAATTGCTTGTAGTCCGCCATTTAGTTTTTTGGGCACTCTAGTCATGTTGCAACTTTATTTTTTACGCTACAACTAGTGATATTCTTTTCCTTCAGCAGGCCCCTTTACATTTGCCTATGGCAAGAAGCCCTCCAGCAGCGTTTCCTTTTTTTCCGCAACTTAAATTTTTCGGGTACCATGTATTTAGCGTTTTCGGAGAGCTATTCATACAGCAGCAATTCATCCTGGGAAAACGTGTTTGCACTCAAGCCTATAACGATGTTGAGAGGCTATTTATGTAGTTTCTGTAATGACAATGAGTGATCTTGTGTTTGAGACTGATGCATTGTTCCTGATAATTAGCTGTGTCTTTGCGCTAGTCAGTACAGGCGTGGTACCTAACCTGCCGTCGGGAAGAGAAATCTGAAGACCACGGTTGTAACAAAAAAAAAAGCAGTTTTCAGCTCTCAAATACAGCCTGAAATGGGCTGGCACATGCGCGCTTTTGTGTGTGACGAAAAGAGTTATCTCCCATAACTAGCCTGTGCGCCCAAGCCGCCTGGAAATGTATGGCTTTCTCGCTTTTATGGTATTCAGACTTTTGCTCCATATGCAAGTTCATATTCACAAACGCATAGGTCTGTAATTTAGTGCGTGTGTGAATGAGGTGGAGCCACCGTACTAGTACTCTTTCATTAGTACTAATGCAGTTAGTTGTCAAAAAAGAAAACCCACACAGGCCATTGCATGTGTGAACGTTTAGCTTTTCCGGTCACGTATGCCTAAGAAATGGCCGCTCAAAATTTATCATATATAGCTATAGCCTCAAATGTAGGCGTTCCCAGAATGCGTGAATGTTTTGGTCTGTGCAATGTGTCATGAACAAATAAAAAGAATCCAACCCCATAATGCGATAGATTGATACGACGATCGCACCCGATGATGTCGTTAAACCCCAACCATCTTGACTGAGTGAAGGAGAAAGCTGACCGAGGAAGTTAGTCCGAGCGGTCGAGAAACAACTTTAGTGTGCCGCTTGTGGCTGGGCGTGACATTCACGAGCGCTTATACATTCCTAATCGGAATGGCCAATAGCGCCCCATGCCATTATTGGGGACGTGATGAAACTATACAAGGTGATCATTTTTAAGTTTGATGGAAGTTTTAAAAATCGCCTGTGGCAGATGGCACAATATTCTTGTCGTTGTGCTGGATTATTCGAAGAGGCAGACATCACTAGCACAAGAAATCGAAACACATATTGAACAAATTAAAAAAAGGACTAATTATCCTCCTAAATAATTACTTTGTGGCATATTCTGCAATTTACGAATTGTAGCCGGTGAGTTTGCAAGACTTGAAGTGAATTTCCAGGCTGACAGCAGCTTGGAGATATTATTTTCCAAAGTGTGGGACGAAATACATGGGCATTCCAATCAGTTTCGTTCTCTAAGGCACAAAAGAGTGTTTTGATAAAAAAAAAAAAAGGTATGTGGAGCAACAACGCATTTTTACGGCGAATTTCATGGCACATATCTTCTAACTGGTATCATTCAGGACAATCATTCTAAGTGAAGACGCCTGACAAACACACCGGTTACAATTAGTAAATTGCAATATGTGCCGTAAAGTACTTAATTAAGAACTTATTTAGTAAACTTTCCTAATTATTTGAATATGTATTTCGAGTTTCCGTGCAAGTAATGTCCGCCTCTATGAATAATCTCTATGAATTATGTTATCTGCAACAGGCAATTTTTAAGAATTCCATAAAACTTAAAAATGATCAACCCGTATAGTAAAGCACATTCTGTGCCACTGTCCATCCTTAGACTTTCAACGATAAGCATTGCGCCACTTTGGACATTAGTTCTATTGTTTAAACATTGTTTTAATAGTCCATCCTGAAGTTATTTTTTTTCCTGTTCTTACTGCCGTGCATTCTTTGTCATTGTTTTACTTCAGAATTCGTGATCTGGTCATCTTGTTCTTTCTTTTCCCGTTCTTTCCCTTCTTTCTAACTTGAATTTCTACGCTTTTATTCTTTTTACCTTAAGAGTAAGCAGGCAGGCGTTGTGGCTCTTCCAGTGGCAGTTGCCAGCCAGGCTCCCTTACTTTCTTTGTGTCAATTGTAGTTATGTTTCAAACAAATTATTATTATTATTATTATTATTATTATTATTATTATTATTATTATTATTATTATTATTATTATTATTATTATTATTACTTGCCATCTAACAATCTCAGTACACCAGAAGGCAGGCCCGTCAAAGCCAAGGAAGTGGCTTGCGCGACTTGGCCCGGCACGTCGGAAAACAAAGACAAGATAGCAACATGTGCAGCAATGAAAAGCTGGTGAAGCTCATCACAAAAAAATGGACCAGAAACTCAGCTGAAATCAGTGACAACAGAAGTACAAGAAACGAGAAAAAGAAAACATTATTTAGTATTATACATAGCTTATAGTGCCTTCAACAATTTTTTCAAGTTTCGTTTGGTGGTTGCAGTAAATATATGATCAGGTAGGTCACTGAATATTCTTGGGATATAAGCATACCTACTAGCTTTACCAAATCGTATGTTGCCGTAGAGTGCTATAAAACGCAATATTTTCCGTAGGGCACGGGGAGCAATATATTCCTGTTTGAAATCCGGGTTTCAAAAATGTCTTACCACAACCATTTGAGTGAACAAAGTTTTAAATGACGGAAGACCCAGACGTATAAATAAGTTCGCATTGTCGGCCGCGGAAGAGTTATACGCAATGGACTTCAAAATATTTTTTTAGAATTCTGTCAATTCGACACAGCCATCGAGATGAGCAAAACCCGAAGAATGTGATGCCATAATGTAACACACTGTATGCTAAGGCGTGCATGATAGTGATTTTTACAGGCATTGGAACAATGGATTTAATGTTAAAAATCAGCGATGAAACACTTCTGAGCCTGCCGCCAATATATGTCATGTGACCATTCCATGAGAGGTCACTGTCAAAGAAAACATCAAGGTAGCTAATAGAGTTTGTAAACTCTATTAAACTCTATTATGGTAAACTCTATTATTGTAAACTCTATTTTACGGGGGAACACTGACATAATTGGCAAGTAGGACAGTGCAGAAACAGTGATAAGTCTGTAACAGTTGTTTTAAGTTAATTTCTAAAACACGACATTTTTGTTTTTGTTTTCTTGTTCATTGACAAACAGTTGTTAGCAAAGCAGGTCATTGCATCGTACACGCTCTCTTGAAGTAACGCAACTGCTTTTGAGTAACAAACATGTTTAGTTAAAAGGACAATATCATCTGCATCGTGAAATATCATACACTTCGGTACAGCTGGCGAAAAATCATTTATAGATATGTTAAAAAGAAGAGGAGACAAAATAGAGCCCTGAGGCACTCCAGCTTTCAGAGGTAATTTGTTAATGATGAATAACTTGTTGTCTAAAAATATCACCTGTGAGCGGCCGTACAAATAGTTTTTTAGGAACTGGTAAAATGGCCCCCTGAAATCGAGCACGTATAGTCTTTCAAGCAGGAGTTCGTGGTTCACAGTATCAAATGCTTTAGAAGCATCGAGAAAAATGCACATGCAAACATGTTTTGTTCTAAAGCTGTGTTTAATTCGCTTGAATAATTCCTGGAGTAGAGCAATGGTACCCCATCTCGCCACAAAGCCAAACTGACGGCTCCATATGACTGAAAACATCTAGAAATGACGTCATGGTTTCTAAAAAAAATTTTCCTATTATTTGTGACATGATAGGCAAGATCGAAATAGGCCGGTAACTGTCCATTAGCTTTCTTTCCTCCTGTAAATAATTGCGTTACAATGGCTGTTTGTAATTCCGCCGGCAGTGTAACCATCTCTAGGAATCCATTAAGTATGACAAGAAGAATACCAGATAGCGCGTTGAAGTTTCGTTGGAGCAAAGATACCGATATACCGTCTATACCAGCTGGCTTATGTCGCCTGAACACACCAAATATTCTTGCGAGTACGTCAAAACATTATCGTCGGTAAGAACGCTGAAGCTGATATGATTTTTTTCTTTTCCAGAGCGGCCAACTGGCACCGCTGAGGTTCCTCCCGAAAACGCGTGCAAGTGTTGATTGAATATTGTGGCCGTCTGCGCAAGATCACCAGGGAAATCGTCGGCTAGCTTTGAATTGGCAGTGTCTTTACCGCGTAGGTGGTTTATCAGTGACCACGTCTTCACCGGGTTTGGAACAGATAATTGAAATTGATGTTGAAAGTAGCGTCGTTTAGCGCATCGTGTAAGGGCGACGACTTCGTTCCTTGCGATTCTGTAGCTAGCGCGAAGCTCAGCATTGCTCGGAGTTCGCTTAAGCCGTTTCCACTGCAAATCTCGGTAGGTGATTGCGTTCATGATATCCACGGTAAGCCAGTTGTGATTTCTTCTCTATTTAGTTATAAAAATACGAGTACAGGCTTCTTGAAAAGCTGCGTATTTGCAAACAAAATTGTTCATAAATCAACACTGGCGTCTGGAAACAATCAGTGAAGACCAGTTGAACCTGCCAATCATCTCATCCAATTTGCGTTGATCAACGAAGGAAACGCGCGTTCGCCTACCTGAGCTATTTACTTTCCAACCGTGAGGTGTGTTAAAAAGGCGCCTCAAGCTAAAATGACAGACAGTGAAGTAGTGGTCTGCTAAGCGCTGCGTGATCACGGATGAATGCAGATCGTGATTAGGCGCCCGTACGGTGATGTGGTCTAAGCAAGAATGCGTTGCTCGGCCATTCGCAACTTCTTCACGTGTGAAGGTGGCGACCATGCTTTCGAGGCCGAAAGCAGAAAGGGGAGATAAATAATCCTACACTTTAGTGTTGCCTAGGCATAATCCGTCAATATTTAAATTACCGGTGAGGCAAAACACCTCCTCATAACCGAAACGCTTCAAACCAGTTTTTAATTCTAGTATAAAGTGACTGACACTGTTTGCAGGAGGCCGGTAGATCGCTAACGAAGTGAGAGTGGTCTGAAAAAAGCTTACATTTAAACACAGGCATTCCGCATGAATCAAATCTACATCAATGCATGATGCAGTGTATTTTTCGTTGGCAAAAAATTCCACTCCCTCGACGGTGCGAACGAGTCACAAATTCTGCACTGTAACCTTTTATTACAAGGAACTGTGCGCTTGATTCGGGAATATTTATTTCGGTTAGCACAAATACTTCTACAAAATTTGTTGCATCTTCTGCAATATTTCTAAACTCATCCCAGTATTTACGTAGGGTGAGAATATTTATACTGACTGAAGTAAAGGCTAATTCAGAAGTCGGACCGAAGCTGTCCTTCAATATCGAAAGTTCGGAAAATCAAGTAAAATGGACGGAGTCATATTCATTGGATTTCTTCAACATCCGTTTCATTGCTAATGCGAATGAGTGGAGAGTCTTAGTCCTCCTGAGCAAAGATTTTGTCTCCTCTCACCCAAACGAAATCGTACTTGTGTTGCTTGCCTGCGGCCCTTGCAAACCAAAAGAAAATTAAATTGTGGGGTTTTACGTGCTAAAACCACTTTCTGATTATGAGGCACGCCGTAGTGGAGGGCTCCGGAAATTTCGACCACCTGGGGTTCTTTAACGTGCACCTAAATATAAGTACACGGGTGTTTTCGCATTTGGCCTCCATGGAAATGCGGCCGCCGTGGCCGGGATTCGATCCCGCGACCTCGTGCTCAGCAGCCTAACACCTTAGCCACTGAGCAACCACGGCGGGTCCTTGCAAACCAGAACAGATGCGGATTTGCCTTGGTTAGATTGTCCTTGAAGTAGACATTCGGAAGCAGTTTCGATTCACAGAGCTGTCGAAGTTTTCCACGAACTTTGATCCAGTTTTCTCTCATGTGTACCGTTGAAAAACGAACCAAGACCAACGACGACAGCAACGACGTCAGCATTAACAGAAAATGCAGGTAAGGTAAACAGGCACGTACCCTGTGGGGGGTGAGGGGGGGCACCCCCCCTCCCGAAATTAAGCGGCCGACCCCCCCCCCCCCCTCCTTTCCATCCACGCCACCGATACTCACACACATTCCTAAAGCGCCGCCAAATCAATGTTGAGACTTGACAGCTATTCGGCGGTCATCATTATGCTGCCTTTTTCACTCCTTTTGGATAACGTTATTTATCGGCATCTCTTGGGGTGGGAAGGCCAATTTTCTAATCGATTCACCGTGCGATTAACTCGAGATGCGTTCAGTTGTCACCATCTATTCAAAGGTCACGCGCCTAGCTGTAGCTTCGTTAGTTCAACCTTCTTTGTTTAGACTGATCCAGGGAGCAGGAAAGGGATTCGGTTCGTAGCCAGCTGGTCTGTATGCTTGAGGAACGAGTTGCAGCCGGAGAAAGCGTCAGTTGAGTTTAACTTTTCCTTTTGCTTCATTATTCACTCGAGTGGCGGCTCGCCGCAACGCTGGCAGATCGTCGGAACCATATACCGGTGCAAATTAAATAATGCGAAAGAGCGTCCATCATCAAACCCTGCAATAACCCTTAAACCCATAAGCAATATGACTGTCACCCGTTACCTCGTCTGGTTTTTCCCTAATTGTACAGCACTTTTTATGCAAAATTGGCCACTGGAAACAAGAGTCGCAAGGAGTTGAGAAATTAGGCAAAGGCAACAGCCAAACAGGAAAGAAACGCGAAAATTACCAATTTAACCATTGTTTATGAAAATATTTATGGACCAGGATCTTTTTATTTAAAAGGAAGTAGTGAAAACACTACCGGAAGTAGAGAACAATTCTGTGTGTTTTGAATGATGCAGCTACAGTTTTCAGTCGAGCCTCCTGACGTATAGCCACTTCTCTGCTGTGCTTATGTAGGTGTCTTTCTAACCTTCCGCGGTGGGCGCAGTACGTTTAGAACCGCAGCGTCCTGTGCTCTACGCGGTTGTACGGGACTGTCGGCCAAGCATCATTACGCAACTTCCCAAATAACAATACGAGCAGTTCATTTGGTAGAGCAGTAAACGAGGAATCCAAAACAACTGTGATTGTTCTACAAATATATATTTCTCTATAATTCTTCCAGAGCTAATTAAAAAAAAAACGCCATTATAGTCGGATACAACTGAAGCCTACAGTGAAGCCCCGCGCACGCCCTCATAACCACCAGCCACTGTTCCTCCGCGAAGCTGCAAATAATTCGTTACCCAAACAAGGCGGTAACCACAAAAACAATATTATTAGCGCGTAATTTTATACGTTTTCCCTCGCCTATTACAGTGGAAATGCCGAACGCCTAGTGATTTATTGAAGTGAAATAAAATACTTGCTTCGCTGCAACTATTTATTGTCAAGTTTCACTTCAGTTGGCAGTGATATTTCATTTGTAAAACGGGCCAGCATTGAAATGAGCTGTACCGCAGACTTTTGAAGATTTAATTAATTATGGAGCCTTTTGGGGGGGGGGGGGGGGAGGTGCCAAAGCCACGATTTGATAATTAGGCACGCCGTAGTGGGGGACTCCATAAAATTTGGACCACCTGGGGTTTTTTAACGTGCACCTAAATCTAAGTAGACGGGTGTTTTCGCATTTCGTCCCCATCGAAATGCGGCCACCGTGGCAGGGATTCGATCCTGCGACCTCGTGCTTAGCAGTCCAACACCATAGCCACTAGCCAACCACGGCGGGTAGACTTTTGAAGAGTGAAATGCTCAGACTCCATACGCATGTCTATTGCACACCTCATTGCTTCCATCGATGAAAAGACTTCAAGAACAGCAGACGCTCCGAAGGTATCAAGTACGACGCCATTTTGAAAAGGCCGCATGACGACGATTTTGTTTGCTTCGGTGATTGGCTGGCGGAGTAACACAACCCCGCGCAGTCCGTGTGCCTTGGTTGCCAACTGCTGTTTTTTTTTTTTTTTAAGTTGTATGCTACTATAGAAATCTACTATAGGGAGAGGCCTTCGTCCTGCAATGGACATAAGATAGGCTGATGATGAAGATGATAGAAATCTTTATTTTGCACTTTCCTTTGTTTACTTGTTATTGGCAGTGTTCTTCCTGCGCTTCTTTCCTGCGCGAGTCCATTCGATGTGGTTCCTTGTTTGCGAAGTAAAGAAGAGGTGTATCTCACAGGCGCACTACCTGTGAGATAAACCTTATTTCATTTCTCCTTTGAGAGTTTACGCGTCTTTATGGCAAACGGCGGGCGTTATTCACATTTGTACTAGTAAAGGCACCCGCCCCCTCATTTGCATTGAAAAGTTACCTTGGGTTGCCCCCCCCCCCCCCCTCCCGAAAAAAAAATCCTGGGTACGTGCCTGAAGGTAAACCAATTTTCTCCGCAAGATCATTCAGTATTTTCTTCAAATCTTCCTTATCAGCAACCGGCAAACCACGAATGACCAAATTTGCTTTTCTGCTGTGCTGTTCAGATTCATTTTGATCACGTTGTAATCGTTGCAAAATCTCAGCCTGAACACGGAACATTCAGCTTCTGGATTTCTTTGTCTCTGATCCTTGCGGCATCTTGAGACAACTTGAGCTGTTCGTGTGTGGTCTCATACTGCTTGATGGCGTCTTCAGGTTCAGAGACGGTCTTCGTCAGCTTTAAGGGGGCGAGGGGGGGGGGATTCTGCTTTCAGAAGCAACAGCGAGTCAGAGAAAGAGAGAGAGAGATGAAGAGGAAAGGCAGGGAGGTTAACCCGATATCAGTCTTCAATTTGCTACCCTACACTGGGGATGGGAGATAGGGGTTAGAAAGATGACAGAGAGAAAAAAGCTAAGAACACACAAAAAAGAAACATGCGCACGTGGAGACACATACACAAAAAGGCGTTCCAGTTAAATACTCGTTCTGTGCGGGAGTCCCAGAGCCCTTTTGAGTCCGGAGCGTATAACTGCGTTTAGCTTAGCCTTTTTTCCTTTCCCCCAGTTCAGGTATGATGAAATGTACGTGAAATGACTGATGAAGAATGTCTGATATGCTCGGATGAGATTGTCCTCCTTGAGGTCTGCATTTCAATTTGAGACCCTGCCCAGGAGCCTTAAAGTACTGTTGGCCTGCCCTGTGAGACGGTTTAGGGCCGTAGCATTACAGCTCCTTGCGTCAATGAGAAGACCCAGAATTTTGATTGTGTCTACTCTGGGTATGAGCCGTCCTGTGTTATCTGTGATTTTAATTGGCAGAGTTTCTAAAGGCGCAAAGTTTCTAACACCCTGTCTCCCCTGTCAAAAGAGCAGCAGCTCAGATTTACTAGGCGATAGCCTGAGTCCGGCGCCCTTAAGGAAGGATTCTGTGGTGTCTACGGCTGCCTGTAGTGTCTGCTCTAGTCCTGCGAGTGACCCCCTGGGGACCCGCACTGTGATATCGTCAGCGTATATGACGTGCCCCAAGTTCGGGATTTTGGACAATTCCCCCGAGAGCCTGTGAATGGCAATGTTAAAGAGGAGTGGGGACAATACCAAACCTTGTGGTGTGCCGCTGTTGCCTAAATTGTATGGGCTGCCTGTGACTATATCGAGTTTGACCCGAGCTGTCCGATTAGCTAGAAAGGACCTCACATAATTGTAAAAATTGCTTCCCAGGTTCAAGGTTGACATTTCATGTAGGATATGTTTATGTGCCACTGTATCAAATGCTTGATATGAATATTTGCATTCGGAACACGCCATAATCCGTCCATCACTAGGCAGGCTTTTTTGGCAGGCACTACAAAGGCTGTCTTCAGACGTCGCGACAGGTGATCAAAGCAGCGCTTGACAGTCGGCAGCACTTCACACACAACGAGAAGTAAAAGATTACAAAGAAAACTATACCTGTTGAAGTAAAGGCGATCAGTTTAACAGGCCAATGTATCGCTGCCAAATAATAATAATAATAATAATAATAATAATAATAATAATAATAATAAGAAGAAGAAGAAGAAGAAGAAGAAGAAGAAGAAGAAGGCAGACCGTTCTCGGAAGCTAATATCCTGGGACTTTTTTTAGCCCTCGCATCGAGCGAACTTATCTTCACCAAACAATGTAATTCTGTTTGAAGCATTTATCCATCTACAGCTCATAATAAAGGCAATTGCACATGAGCCTGATCACTGTTAGATGAACAAAAGCAATATACCACTATGAGTATTGAAAGGTCATGACGTTCCCGATATCACCATAGAATTGAGATTGATCAATCGTAAGTGAACAAAAAACAACATAACCCTATAAGCAGCGATATCGCTATTCAGCAGATACTTCTTTTTTCTGATCACCCGCTCACTAATTACTACACACTGTTTAGCTATATTAATCCATATATAATGTTAGTGACAAGGCAGAAGAAGCTGAACATAGCTCGTGGCATGAAACACGAGTGCATGAACAGTTGGCGTCAAAATTTTTGGGATGCGTGTCTCGTGATAAAGATGCACCATCACTTAGTTTCTTCCTGCAGCCACTCAAATGGCAGATAACTGTGTTGGTCGCATGTACAGTAGATAAGAGTATATAACGTCTTGTAATCTTTCTAATCATCGCAATAAAAACCGATCCTGATTCCGATTCTACGCTGCATGTCTAATCATCTAACTTCCAGGTTCTTCCATCTAATACCGAGGTTCTTCCGAGGTATCGCGTCCCGTTCACTGTACGGGCTCGCATGTATAAACACCGGACATACTAGATCCCTGTGTTTAAATTTAGGACGTGGAAGCACGGTTGTTCAATATCCATCCAAGATCATCCGCTAGGTGATCTAGTGAAGTGAGGTATTAAGTGATCGAATGCGTGAGCCGTTCTGCGCATTTGTTCATTCACAACACTCGTGCTAGCGAGCATTGATGTGTGAAATAAATGACACATGGTAAAAGTATTTTTCCGTTGTTGTAATTCAAAAAACGATGATGACTAAATGTTTAGGTGTTTACTATAATGAGTATATATTTATCGTTCCCCATTCCAGTAATATTATTTATATTTCAACAAATAACAGCAATATACGGCCTCTCTCGTGGCCCCTGTGTTGCTTCGCAATGTTGAACTTCATCAATCATCAGCCTAAACTATTGTGCTTTCTTGGACTTAAGACTATTTTTATTTAAGACACCGTCTCACCTATTCTCCCGACGGATCGGCAAAAAAAAAAATTATAGGCACCGGTATTGTTGCTTATAATCTCTGCGTCCTCCCCTACCTTGGTCACTAAGAGCATACATATAAAGAAGAAAAAAAGGGGGTGGGGGTGCTCAGGTATATATGGTAAATATATTGGGTTGGTGATTTGGCTCAAACGTATGGTCATAATGGAATCATAATGATTCTTTTCCATTCCCAGCCCATGCTCACGATAATGATCCCGTGCTACTAAAGTCGGCATGACTATGCCGAAAAAGGAGTTCTCTACATTGCTTATACAGAGGCGGGTAACTTTTACTCGCTGCAACAATTCTTATTCCTTCACAGTGGTCTACGACAAAGTCTCCCCGTTCATGTATGTGTGTTCAGCCGCTCTGTCTCGCGTTCGGTTGGCTCTCGCAGTTCGTTGGCAGTTGAAAGCAAAGCCCGTCAACTCGTGGAATCCACACCCGCGCCACAACCCGGCCTCACATCCAATATCCTCGCGGAAGCGCGTGCCCCCGCGGTGCTCGCAGGTTCCGCGTGCACGTGTAATTCTGGTGGCGGCATCCCTGCTTCGTGTCTCAAGTCGGCAGGCATCGACGTTCGCCCTGCCCCGATAGGAAGAACGGCTTCTTCAAAGGCCGCCGAGCCTCGGCGCCTCTCGACATTTTATGCGCGCGCTTAGCCGCCAGGCGCGTCCCTAAATCGGGACGACTCCTCGCGCGTCGGCGGCGGCTCCCACTGTCCCGGCGGGCGCCGCCAAAAGAGCGGGACAAGGCGGCGGCAAAACACTTCCCGCGGTGTTATGGCGTCCGTAACCATCTGCCACTGCTCGCGCGGCGTTATCTCAATGGCAGGATGCACTTTGAAGCTCAAAAGCGGAAAAGCCAAGTGGTCGCGGCCGCCGTGCGCTGAAAGAGAGCAGGGCGCCGTCGCAACGTGTGCGCGCGCGGGAAGAACGCCAAGGCGCCAATTGCGACATCAGCAGATAGGCGCGCCGGTGGTGGCCCTCCTCTGGCGCGGCCGGTGCACGAGTTGGTGGACGCTGTCACCGCGCCGCGGCGACCCTCCTCCCGATCGGGCGCCGCGGGCGGGCCTCGGCGGCGGAACTAATGGCGTCCGGCGGCGATAACACCGCGATGCAGCGGCGCCGACACTTCGGCCCTAAGAGCACCGGTGCCAATTAAAGGCTTCGCCGTTGCCGGCGGCCATTCTGCGACGCCAGCGTCTCGCAGAACGGAGTCGGCGCTGCGCTCGCCACATTAGGGGCGCCTGCGAGCGCGACGGATCGGAACCAATGTCACCGACGATTAAAATGAATGCCCCGGTCCAGCCTTCAAAAAGAAAGAACGGCTAAATACACCGTCTAAATTCATTCTGAAATGAGAACCACAGTCAGCACGTAAACTTTAATGCGTTTACATTGATACGGGATTGAAGGTCGCAGAAGTGACTGGAAAGATCTCTTCATCTCCGGGCAAAAAGCAGCGAACGTCAAAATAAATATGAATAAACAAGACCCGCGCGCGAAAATTTATGTTCGTTTTATGCGACTATCAGCTGTGGCTGTATGCTGCTCCGCGCTTTATAAAACGCTCCCCTTTCCAATAGATCCAGTTCCCGTATCGCGTGTCGCTTGGAGCATCGAGAGGCCAATCTTAAGATTGCGCTAGTGTAGCCATTCTTTCCTGAATACCCTCCACCCCACAACAGCCTAAATCAGCATGAAGCAACCTCTTGGAGGAGGCTGCAAACAGGAACGTACCCAAATCTAAACACACTAAGCAAGATGTTTCCCACCCAGTATAGAGACATTTGCCCCTGGTGCGGTGCCAAGCCACCTTATACCACATTACATGGGGATGTGTTCAGAATCAACAATTCCTTCAAATAAAAGACCCGAGTGCGGAGCAGTGGGAGAGGGTGCTCTCCAGCAAGCGACCCGAAAGTCCAGCATGGACTAGTAAGGCACGCTCACCGAGTAGCCACCCTCAGTGGCGCCCTGGAATAGGGGCGTCGACCCTGCGCGGATGGGGAAGAAGACCGTGAAGACGGCCGACCACATCTGCCACCGCTAATTTCTAACCAATTAGATCAAATAAAGTTTTTCCTCCTCCTCCTCCTCCTCCTGAATTTGCGTGTATTTCATTAGGACTTTGCGCCTATGTATGGCATGCCCTTCTGGCTCCTGCTGTCTCTGGATAAGGTATATGGTACGTATGGGCGGCTCTAAACGACAATTTTCTCACGTGACGCATGCAATTAGACCACACACATATTTTTTTGCATGGTTTCCGCAAGTATGCATCCGTTGGCATGGGCAGTGTTGCGCGTAAAAAAAGAATGTTTTTTCAAGCACTTCTCCTAAAAGGACTCAGTTTTGTTCCTTGTTTCTCTTAGTGCCAATTTGTCAACAGTGGACTTGAACATTTAGTGGCTTGTTCTACACGTTGCATTCCCAGCTCAGACGGATGCAAATTTTTTACCGGTGCTGTCGAAATGGTATATAGTAGTGGTCGGGTATGTGGCACGGGGTAGCGGGTGGTGTCAAAAATGTAGTGCGCACAGCTGGGAGATAGTGAATGCGAGAAAGGGTTGTACGCAAATGTATATACCATATTTTCCACTTTCTTTATTCTCTCCTTTCATAAAACTAAAAGCAAAAGTGTTTTCAGCAGGATGGCCCATTTCCTTACCTTTCATGTGTCAAGACTTCCTGGTCGCAATAACCTCTCGCGTTGTCACCTCAAGCGCCAGCTAAACCCGTATGCTCGTATGTTCGATGAGAAAAGACGGTTGTGCTAGTTGGTGCTTATTACAAACTTGAGACATAATTAACTAGCGTGAAGAAGACATCGGACAACAGCGAGAAGCACAAGCCCACAGGGCAACTATAGCGTTCTGTTCTGTGTGCTTCTCGCTGTCAGCCTATGTCTTCTTCGCGCTAGTTAATGACCTGTCACGTCATACGTTCCATTCAATCCTTTGCCTGAGGATGCCAGATAAGCTGTTACGTAAAATAATACTAGGGGTGTGCGAATAATAATTTTTGAAACCGAACCGCATACTAATCAAATAGTGCTGGAAGCAGATCAAATAGAATGTCGAATATCTGTCGCAAAATTTTCGAATGGTGAAGGGGCTTTTATGTCATGAATGTAAGGAAGTGATGACATCCTACATAATTCAGAACGCTAGCATGTTTATTCTCATTACACAGCACAACATACAGGGTGGCTTACTTGAAGCAAAAAGAAAACAACAAATATTGGCAGTACATAAGCAGTTAGTTAAATTGCAGAGGATTCTTCGGAGTATATGTGGTCATGCATTATCGGGAGGAAGTTTAACAAAAAATTCTTGGAGCAGCCGGCATTCATTTGTACCCTGGAGAGTAAATCGGGCATACGCGTCGCTTCGGCGACGGTGTAGAGACAAATGCAGATTTCGTTTCTCTGGTAGGAATGGACGCGAAGATTGATGCCACTATTGTATTAGCTATTGTTCCGGCGGTGTTTTTGATTCATACAAGAGGGAACACACACGCAAGGCATCCGTAAATAATACCAAATAAAGCCCTTTGCCGAGCGCCACGTCTCAATAATATTTCAGTGCTAACGATGAAGAGGTTTAGCCTAAGAAGTATGGTTTCGTGACCGACGCAATGTACTTACACTGCTGCGCAAAATTTCGCATTTATATCCACTGTGGTTGGGATAAATTTAACGCTGCCGCATTGTTGTGACGTCCTCATTTTGATTCTGGAGTATTTGAAAACATTTTATTTTAAACCGTTCTATTGAAATACAAACTTGAACAGGACGGCGTTCGATTTCATGTTTCAGAAATTTGCATACTCGATCGTATGCGTCTGAAAACTACATAAGTAAAATTGCCTTGTATTAGTCCATTCTGGCTATGTTGTAATGACCTCGATTTAGGACGTTCGAATACCAGCTGGCGAAATGCGCAGCTATAGTTTCAGCTGCGAAAAAAAAAAGTTCTTTATTATCTTTTTTTTTAGTTTTAATATGTGCGTAGGAAAGATCTGAGCTCAGCGTGGACTCATTCCGGGAGAGACGACTTATCGGAACTGAATCTCCCGCTTCTGTTGCACCTAAATCCAAGAAAATCACGACGTCTGGAAGCTCTGTAATCGTACGAGAGTGTCAGCCTCATTTAATAATCGAAACGTTACCCTTACAATAAATCTTTATGGAGTCTGTATTTAGTTCCATCTTTCATCATGTTCCGTCCCGACCAGACTGGATTCTGCCATACTATATGTTTCATCATTTCCGTGAAAATTCCGAACATTCGCACCAGAGGCCTCACAGCTCCGTTTATTCCGAAGCGACTCTGTTGACAAGGAAAGTTGGAGGTAAAAAGACGAACAGTTATTATGAAATTATTAAGAAGAGGCGAGCAATTTATACGCAGTCCATAACTAATAAACATCTTGAATTCTTTCCTCGTGCTATTAGTCAACAGTCTTGGAACCACGTTTTTGAGGCAGACAGCAGTGATACTGCTTACTATAATTTTATTACTACATTTAATACCATCTATGACGCGAACTTTCCACTGAAAAAAGGGACCCCGTCATCAAGGGCGCGGGAACCCCGGATGACGTCTGAGTCGCTCCACATGATTAAGCATAAGAATAGCTCGCACGCACAATCCGTAAAATCAAACGACGAAAACTTGTTTCGCCAATTCGAAAAGTACAGAAATAATCGTACATTGAAACTAAAGATGACTTGGTATGCTTAATTTACAAATGTATTTTGGAGCCCGACTGAACAACGATCGGATGTTATTTGGCGGAAATTTATTTCTTCTTTGCATCCAAAAATTCCTGATACTCTCAATAACTTTCAGCATGAGGGAGAGCGAATCTCTAGCACTTGCTTAGCTGACGCTTTGAAGAACTTTTTTTTTATTTAACAGGCTTCCAGGTGTCAGGTAAACAGTGACCAAATTACATTAAATTCCTGAAAGGAAGCAGCAGTCCAACATCACCTTTCTGTACTCCCACAAACTGTGCATAAGTTTTCTTGTGCATCAACGCTATAAAAAATATTCAGTCCGTATATGAAAGTGGCCTTCAGATAGCGCCCATTAAACATGTTCTTCATTTCATATGTCCGGCAATTACACACATTTATGATCTGATATTATCTACCGCTGTATTTCTGAAGGCATTATGAACTGCTAGAGTGATACCGGTCCTTAAAAGTGGCGACAAAAACTTGGTTAATAACTATCGTCCTATATCTATAATACCGGTATTCTCAAAAGGTGTAGAGAAATTAATGCATGGTAGGCTATGATAGGTAATGCTATCATTTTTTTAATAAACATAACCTTCACCTTGATATTCAACACGGTTTTCGAAAGAATCTATCCACAGAAACAGCACTACTGTCGCTAAAAGAAAAAATAATAGAAAAGTTTCAAAATAAGTAGATAGTTGCAGGAATATACATAGATTTTGCCAAAGCTTTCGATTTCATAAACCACAGAATCCTGTTACATAAATTGGAATCCCACGGTGTTCACGGTAAAGCACGAGACCTTACGAAATCCTATCTCTCAGGGAGAACATATTATGTAGTTCTTAAAAATTCGCTGACGTCAACAAAAAACATTAGTGTAGGAGTCACTCAGGAAAGCATTTTGGGACCGCTTTTGTTTTTGATTTATGTAAATGATATTGTGCATTCTGCAACTGACAGTAAATTTGTGTCTTACACTGATGACTGACTGTATTACTCTGTTAACTGGCTGTTCACATCCGGGAAATCAGAAAGTGATATCGAAGAGAAAGCTAGTAGAACACTAGATGCATTCAATACACGGGCGAAAACAAGTAGTCTGAAGGTTAATTAAAGACAAAAATAGTATTACACTTTTCAAAAGGGAAGGTAATATCCAGACCGCTCAATGTATTTTTAAGCTATGATCTTGTAGAAAAAGTAGATTCTGTCAAAATCTCTGCCGTCATATTTTCTAAGCACTTGGAAATGTCATGTTGATTATATCAGATCAAAAATATCTTCAGAAGTCGGTGTTATGTCCCGCCTGCGCGTTATTGTTCCTGCTAAAGTTAGGCTGCTGGTTTATAACTCTTTAATTCTCGCTCTTTTAGAATATTGCAGTACCGTTTGGGGTACTACGAGTATCACTAATTTGTCCAAGTTACACCTTCAAAAAAGAGCTCTGAGATGAATTGCTGGTTTGAAAGTTTGAAAGTTTGAAAGTTTATTTAACATAATGAACGTATACAATTGCAAAGTACACACTTTTGGGACCCAACAAATTTGTTAAAGGGTCCCTACGGACCTTAAAGGGCATTACTGTTTCCCAACACGTGACCTCTTCTTGTAAATATGAAATCGTACTAGCTTCTGATTTATACAATTCCAGACTTTTAATGAGTTTCAAATGTTCACGAAATGATGAAAATTATATTACTCATCTCGCAGAACTTCAAAAAAAAAAAACATCCCGCAAACAAGACATAATGTGGTTAGTTCTGACACCTGGAGCATATTACACTGAACCATCTATTTAACAATCTACCTCTTATGCTCTGCCAGTGTTATTAAACAAGTTAAACAAAAAAATGATTGACCCTTTTGAGCATTCAGATATTCTTATTAAAAGATCTTTTCTGAACAATTTTATGTGATGATACCGTATGCATTTTATAATTATGTTGTTTCTTTCTTTCCCACAGCATGTTGATATTTAATTTTCTATTGCAACTGCAATTAATAGCGCTGTTTCTTACCTAGTGTTATCTATTCTCTTGTCCCTCAAATGTTTGTTTTTGTGAAAAATTATCTTTTGTTCTTGGTCTGCTATACTGCCAAGTTGAAGAAGGGAGCAAAACCTCTATCAAGCTTGCGAGCTTTTAGTCGTGTCTCCTTCTCTATTTCAGAAAAAATAAAACATTTATTTATTTATTTATTGATTGATTGATTGATTGATTGATTGATTGATTGATTGATTGATTGATTGATTGATTGATTGATTGATTGATTGATTGATTGATTGATCATTGATTGTATAGTGCAGTGACTCTTTATGCCGGCTCTCAGAGTATCACAGGCTGGGAGATTTGACCAGCGTCCTGTCCTCTACGACGTGTGAAGGTGTTGCCGTAGAACCAGCCTTG
The DNA here is from genome assembly GCF_023375885.2 of Dermacentor andersoni. Classification (NCBI taxonomy): domain Eukaryota; kingdom Metazoa; phylum Arthropoda; class Arachnida; order Ixodida; family Ixodidae; genus Dermacentor; species Dermacentor andersoni. Next base: position 70,010,166 of record NC_092814.1, read on the forward strand.
CGAAGAGAAGTCTTGCCGGCTACAGCCTGTTCTCTTGGGACATGGGCAAAGCACGTTTTTTTTTTTTTACTTACCACTCTATATCTTTTAACGGCGCCGTCTAGGTGGCGTAATATTTTGCCTACTGGTGTGCCTACGTATCTAGTTTGACTACAAAACTGTCGTGGTCGAGCCATGGACGTTAGAGGGGAAGAAATGCCGACTGAGTGCCCGTGAGTCGGAGGTCTCCCCAAAAGGTCCAGAAATCAGCTCACTTATTTTTTCGAGCGAGTGCACCGCAGTCCCGGTACAGTTCTCAATCAATTAAACTTTTTGTTTTCCGGATTTTCTTCTTTTCACTAGCCACGCTCTCGCCAAGTTTTTGACCCCCTGGGGTTGTTTAACGTGCGCCCAATGCACGGTACACGGGCGTTTTTGCATTTGACCCCTGTCGAAATGCGGTCGCCGCAGCCGGTATTCGATCCCGCGCCTCGGGCTTATAACAGCGCAACGCCTTAGCCACTACGCCACCGCGGCGGGTTACAGTCAAACGCCTTTATAACGAAGTGCTCGGGGCCTCCAGAATTCTTCGTTGTACAGGTAACTTTGTTGTAAAAGTCGCGCACCGTACCGCTTACGCTAGAGCAGGCTACTTACGTCAATAAAAAGAAAATATTTCAGTAACATTAATTCAAGAGAGACTTCGTGAAATAAGTCGCTAATTGTTTTGTGAACACTTTTTCTGGCAGAATGTGCGACTGCAGCCAAGTTTATTGCACCGAATTTCACGGCATGGGGCTTGCTCCACAGCCAGACGCTGGAGCTATTGGCAAACTAAAGCTGCAGGTCGTCGAATGTCACTATCACATCCCTTGCCGTCGAAATCCTTCGTTTGTTTACAGGATCTTCATTATTGTTGCCTTCGTTCACATTGGCGTTGTGTCCGCTGTAGCTGGGTTGGAAGACGTCGTCAGTTACGGTTGCACCATCACGCCGCCATCAACTGCGATGTGTTCGTCAGCCGTCGTACCCGCTGATGCGCTACAAAAAAAAAAGAAAAGAAAAAAGAAAAAAAAAGAAAAAAGAACGTACGAGTTGAGCGATTCCTGGAGCAGTGTAGCAGTAACTCGGACAGCGGCACGGTCAAGTGCGTCCCTGGCGCTACCATTAGCGCCAGCTCGGAGCGCAGCTTGGTACCATCTGCAGGGAACAGCGGTAGCACCGCTACGTGGCGTTCTTATAAAGCAAGAAATTGGTCTTCGGAGTCGTCTAAATTTCTACGTAGTACAGGCAAATTTTTTTAGAGGTGTTTGCTGCTGAGGCGTTCACAATACATGCATACAAAAGATAGGAATTCGGCCGGGACGTAAGAAATCCTTCGTTGTACAGGTCCTTTCGCTGTAGAGACGTTTGTTGTAAAGCTTTGGCTGTAATACCCTAATACCCCAGTCAGACGGGCAGGTTTAGTGACACTTCGACCGAGTCCACTTCGCCGTTAGTGTCATTCGACGGCTGTCAGACGGAACTCAGTGACACTTGCCGTGGAGTGCACTTTACCAGCGAGTGCGTTCAGCGAACTCACTTCGTTGTGATGAAGTGTGTGACGCCGACAACAGTGCTTTAAGAATAAATAAAAAAAGTACTCAATGCCGAGTCGGCACTATTTCTAAGGCCACTTTTTTGGGCGTGTGATTTCAACTGTATTAAGCGTCGCGTACAATAGGAAAGGAAATTTGCCATTCTTTCTCTGTTTGCCTTGGATGCGATGATGTCTTGTCTTGGCTCATGACGACTGCACCCAGCTTGCATCACGTTGGTAACACGCCGTCATGGCGTCGGAGTGTCCATCGTCAGCGCCGCGGGAGCCGTGCTGCCTGCTAGAGAGAGGGAGGTTTTGCTTCGTATCAACGCTCGGCAATGTCATGCAGATCTCTACAATACCCGCCCTTTCGTTTAGACCATTCCCGCCCCTACCGGCATTTCACCTGGAAGCCTTCACTCCTTGCACTTCCGCTCCAAGTATGTTCACGGAGCCCAGCGGTGCCGTCACCACATATGTGTATAATTAGTTTCGTCACCCGTTCACCCGTGGCAGGCACTGCCCTCGGGTATACGGCTCGCCGTGTCCCCTTCTGCATTTCATTAGGCTTTTCGTTCATTGCAGTTTCAATTGTCCCTCTGCGGGTTATCTCCGTGAGTGTCTCCTTTTCTTTACAGATGCCGACAGCCATACGTGGAAGCTGCCACGCGGAAGTGAGCAATTTGTAAAATATACGTTATTTTCTGTACGTGTTTCTTTTTCTTTTTTGGCTGCTTTTCACTTCTCGCTGTTGTACCCCACCTTTTTGGAGATAAAGCTTCGCTTGTCACTTTGTCAGTGAGTGTTTGTCTTGTGGCTTGTCTATACGTCCCCATACGTGTTGGGCGCTCCGTTTTCTCGACACGCTCAGTATTTTCACTGTGCGTCGCAGCCGTTCCAGTTTTACTTGCAGTTATGCACCTTCTTTACTTCGGCGATGACTAGTGTTGAAGCGAGATCGTTGAACGTGCGTACAGTCAGGACGTCCTGGCAGGATGAAGAAGCCAGGATGTTGATTTCTCTTTGGGAAGAGCACTTGCGCGATTTACGCCGCGCAAAGCGCTACCATAAAGTCTACGAGGCGATCGCGGGAAAGCTCGGCGCGCAGGGTTACCACAGATCAACAAAGGAGGTGAAGAAGAAGATTGTAAACTTGGGCAACAAGTACAGGGGAGGGCCTTTTTTTATATCCCGCTGTCATACGGCACAGTACCCCATCCTTTCAATGAAATGTACTAAAACAACCGTAAAGTATTCACTGTGAGATGCATCAAGTTAAAACGAAATGTTTCTGAATTCTCAGTCAATACGACAATACTTAGTGCTTTAGCGCTAGCCCTGCTTACGTTTCCTTACAGGCTACTGAACCAAAAAAGACGACAGGTTCAGGAGGAATCCCATGGAAATTCTATTGGGACTTCTCCATATATTTTTAGGGTCCCTGCCACTAAACGATTAAACACGCCATTTCACGCTAGTGCAGCAGGGTATTCAACTCTAGTATTTGAATATGCACAGTGTTTTTTATGAAATAGCCAGCCTCGTGGAGCATTGTAATGTTCAGTGTACTTGGTGTTTGACGTAACTTGAGCCAAGGATTTAGCCCTTTAATGACGAGACATATAAATACCGAGAAAAAAAATGTTTATTCTTCTATCTAAATATGCAAAACATCAAGAATGAGCATAATCAACAAAAAGAAAAGATATTTTGCAGAAATTTTTTCAGCGATAGAGGGAAGTCCCCAGGCAGGAAACTGGAAGTGGGCTTCACCCCACGCCACCTAAGGCTTCATTTTCAATTTTTATAGACAGCTCTCATCATATGTGAACCATAGGTGCACATTTCATTTGCTTTAAATCACATGTGCGACACCACTGCAGCAGCATATGTTGCATCGGCCTGTTTCATCTGATCTTGCTTGCACAAGACAGTGAGTCACGTGCCAAACTTCTACTTCCTCGTCCAGTGTTCCTGCTCTAAACCAACAAATGACGCTTGCTGCCTATCATTCAGTGTTGGCCGAAGACACTTAGCTAGAAACTTCGTACTCAATACTTAAACTCGGCAAGAAAAAAATTCTTTTTTGGTATGTTGCCTGTAGGCAACACTCGTCAATAAAGGGTAAAGAAGGTGGTTAACCGCAGCTCAATTAAACCAGCGACATATGGTTTTCCGTCATGTGACGCTCCTTGCAGCATTTTTTAAATTCCGCTTAATTAGTTAATCAACTGAGATCAAGTAGAGCCAAACTCATTTTAGAGCCAAGTGCGTTTCGTCACGTTGTATAGAGGGGATTTAGAAACGACCGATCCAATTTTTGCGGCAACGTACATGCTGCGCTTAAAGTAAACACGCGAAATACGAAATAAAACCACGTGACTGCGTTCAGGCGCTATCGTATCCTCAGTTTCGCACAAATGTTCTGCAGTGTGCATGCAGCCCTAACGGCTCGCTTAGTGTTAGCAATGCGGCATTCCATTCTCTTCGCAACAAAGCGAGAGCGAACCTTCAACCTGTCAAATGCATTTTCCACAATTCCTCTTGTTTTGGAGAGCTGCTATCGAAGCTCTCCGTCAGATGTCCCGATTCGGGTTTGCGCGAATGACTTGAGATGTGAAGGGGACAGTCTGGTCAGACAGCATAACTGGTGGCACAGCGCAGCCCTCTACAACAGCTACAGGGGACCTGAAGTGGTCACCTTCAACAAGGATGCCCAACCCTGAACGTAAATAAACAGTAGCATCGTGCCTACTTCCTGGGCTCCCAAGATGAATGCACCGAAACCGGTAGTTGGGGTCCACAAGAGCCAACAGCATGATGCTCTGCCTGCAAGAAGAAAAAAAAAAAAAGCTTCATGTAGCGATTCCCAGCAGCAGTTAAATTTAATAAATTCTTTATTTTCACGACATTTAAATATAGCATGCACCTGCAGAATTGAAAACATCAGGGTAAATGCGGCTTCACTGCAGCCAAACATTTATTTTGAAAGAGAAAAAACAAGCACCTTCGTTATTGATGTACTGCATGCTCCTGAATCTAGAAATTTATCATACTTAAAATAGACAAGTCACTGAGCAACTGGCACCAGTGTGATACACATGTCACAGGAAAACCTACCATCACTTGCAGTTTTAGTAATTTGTTGCATGCTCATGGGGGGGAGGGGGGGTGAGATGGGAAAATGACGCCCATCCAGGGAACCGCACGTGGCCTGCGGGCAGCCGATGACGGCGTAGAACTCCCTTATCTGTGCCGCCATCTCCTCTCGACGCATGTGCAGGCACTCGCCCTCGTGTCGCCCGATGATGGTAGTGCAAAATTCTCTCCACCTAACATTCACAGTCAAACGACCTATCCCGAACTCGTGCACGATGGTTCGGTCCTCAGGTGTAAATCACAAACGATAGAGGCGGACTGCCACTATCTTCTCTATACAGAAATCGGTATTTCCACGTTTGTAGTCATGTGCTTTAGAGCAGGAGCCCGTGACTCTAGGAAGTTCCTAAACGTGGTAGGAGAAACATGCAGGGACTGTTTGAAATGAAACTCGGTGCCGGTTCGGTAGTGTTTCCTCAAACTATATATATGCGCCTCATTTCGCTTGTATCCCCTCACGCGCCAGCGACCGGTGGGCAAAGCTTCAGCCGCAATGACAGCTACAGTCAATTTGTTTGCCTGAAGCGGATCTTCTATTTCCGCTGTGACAGCCGCTTCCTTCTCAATTTACATGTCCAACATTATCAAGTCGTTCATTCGGATCAATTGAGAACACAGCAGGGAAGCCAGAACACTCCTGAAATGTTCATTTTCGGAACCCGACAAATCGTCTGCTGCGGAGTCCGCCATTTTGACTTTTTGGATTTTGGATACGTGCTTGCATTGACTCAAAGCGAATAGACGCGTTAACGAGATTATGATATCTTATTTTTTATTGCAAATCTTCTTCCAGATAACAATTTCCTTTTTTGACAAAAGAGTAACCGTTTCTTAACCTCAAAGAGAGAGAGAGAGAAATGGAAAACCGGAAAGGCAGGGAGGTTAACCAGACGCACGTCTGGTTTGCTACCCTGCACTGAGGGAAGGGGGTATGGGGATGAAGAGAGAGAGAGAGCACAGTTTCTCGCACAGTTGAAGGTTCGCACGGAGTCTACACACGGTTGCCAAGACCTGTCTACTTGAGGTTGCTCAACAGCACTTTTGTGGCTTTCTGTGCCATCGACGCGTACGGCCGAGGTCCAAGAATCTTCATTAGCGAAAAAGGTCTAGAGTCCAGCTGGTTCAATGCTGCCTGGAGAGCTTCACGCTCGACGTCGTATTGGGGACAGATAAATAGCATGTGCTTAATCGTTCCTGTGGTTCCACAGGAGTCGCACATGGGCGTATCCCCCATTCCAATGCGGAACGAGTAGGCCTTCGGTAATGCCACCCCGAGCCAGAGGCGGCACAATACTGTTGCCTCAGAGCGGGAAACTTTTGACGGCACTTGTAGCTTTAAGAATTGACCCAGCCTATGAAGATGACACTTCGGGAGGTTGGGAGAAGACCAGTATTTGTGTGTCATAGCTTTAGCCACGATATGAAGCTTTCTTGCCACGTCGGTTTTGAGTAGGGGGATTGAAACTGGTCGGGCTTCCGGATGGGCAGACCGGGCGACTTCGTCGGCGAGGTCATTACCAGCAATGCCGGTATGTCCAGGTAGCCACTAGAATATAATTTCATGTCCTTTAGCGATAGCTTAATGGTGATTTTCTCTTATTTCTTATGTAACTCTAAAATGCAGACTCTGAAGTGCTGCCTTAGAGTCGCAAAAAATGACCCATTTCTGAGGTGTCTCTCGTAGGAGATATTTGACAGCAGCACGCAGGGCAGCAAGCTCTGCCGCCGTTGATGTTGTCATGTGGGACAGTTTGAATTTGATTGTGGTTTTCGTAGCCCGAATGACAATGGCACCTGAAGAGCTGGTAGGTGAGACCGAACCATCAGTATAGATATCTATTCGATCCCCGTATGTCTCATTCATTAATAGCAGCGTCATCTGTTGCAGAGCTATTGTTGGGTGATTGACCTTCTTCTTTACACCCGGAATACTTAGGCGCACCTGACGCTGTTGGAGA